>NW_006159674.1:2942089-2953506 GCF_000334495.1 Tupaia belangeri chinensis | reverse complement strand
TCTTTTATAAATTTAATAACCATATAATATTTCTTTCATAGATATATAGTACACATAATAGTTTGTTTTTTTCAGTTATAGAATATTTCTATTTTTTCCAAAGAGCAAGTATAATGTTCCAATGAAAAGTAGGATTATTGGGCCAAAATTATCTAGGAACCACTCTTGCTGTTTATTATACAAAATTGTTTCTCAATAGGGCTTTCCCAAATCACCCATTACCGGCCAAGGGTGAGTATATGTATGTGGCTGTTTCACTTCCAATGCACCAAAATCCTGTCTTTTCTATTAGATTCTTTTTCTAATGTAATAGGTATAACAGGTTGCCTCTCAGTGAACACCATATAAATTAGAACCTGAACTTTAGGAAGGATAAATAAGATGTAAGAAAGAAGACCAATAAAATAAAATAAAATAAAAGCTTGCAAGTAAGAAAATTTTCTACTCCTAAATCTCTTGAAAATGAACCTTAGTGTATACTATTTATAATTCTTCCTTTCTTTCAGACGACATGATTTACGGGGAATATGGTAACCCCGCATGCACATGCTACCTTGCCAGTAAGGATCCAGTTTCAGAGGCTAAAATGAAAATGCTAATCTGACATTTTAAAGTCTTTAAAAAGGGGTACACTTCATAAAAGACAAGACTGTAAGCAGAGGATAATAGTCAGAAAGGGTGAAACCTAGAGATTTCTTTTGAGAGGTTTGAGAAAGAAAAGAAATTAAAATGTATGAACCACTATCATCCCCCAAAACATTCGATCTTGATGGATCTAACTTCCCTGATCTGGTGTGGAACTTTAAGACTAATATCCAGACTCTTCAGCTCTAGACCCTTATGTGTAGAAAGCAGTAGCAGGCTAAGGTGGGCTCTGTGGCCCTTGTCACAAGCTCCGGGACACTTAACTTTAACTGTGAGATTCTGCCAGAAGAGGAAGCAGCCCTGAGCTCGACCTCGTACAGTGAAGACTGAAATAACAGGCACATTTAAAAAGTTGTGGTGGGGACCAGCAGTTGGCGTAATGGCTATGTCCCTGGACTCCCATGTAGTCGACTGCAGTTCAAGTCCCAGACCCAGTGGCTTAAACTCACGTCGGGTGCGTGTGCTTGCATGCCCAAGATCCCGAGAGGAGAATGGAGGAGAATGGAGAAGGGATTGCTGCGTGGCCATCCTCCCTGTGGGGGTGATTTCTTGCTTTCTGTCTCTTTGTCTCTCTTTCTGGTAAGGGTATATGCCCTATAGCAAAAACCTCTCAAAAAAAAAAAAAAAAAACCCGTTGTGGTCAGACTGTGGAGATCAATAGTCCTAAAATAGATCGGATGCAGACTTGATTGACCATTTCCAATTCACTGTTCATTTATCAGAGAAATTCAGAAATTAAGTCTTCAGAAAGTAATGAAATCGAAGTGCACACCTAGTGATACAATGATGTTTCCAAATGCCATACCCTAAACTCTTGGGTGATTTAAACTAATCATCCATGCGATTTTGTCATATAACAGCAGAAAAGCACGTTTAAAAAAAAATCCATTTCTGGTCTAAATCATTCTAGAACTTAGGTTGTTAAGAGGTCATTTATGTAAAGTGCTTAGTATATCCAATTCTTCACTTATTCAACAAACTGAACACCTACTAGGTACTAGAAATCCAGGAGTGAATAAAAACAAGTAAGGTCACGCAAGAGGGGACTTAAAGTGGATAGTCTTTGCACTATCACTGCAGGGCAGGTGAAAGAAAGCTCTGAACAGAGACCTAATCTACTGCTCGGCTTTAGAAGACACCTGAGCATCAACCAGACGGCCAGGAGAGGCTTGATTAGAACCACGAGGTGCTCCACAGCTGAAGCACGCGCTTTGCCGCCCTCAAACCAACCCTATAAAAGAATGAGCACAGACAGGCTGGGCCGGGCCATTCTCCGGGAGAGACGTTGGGGCCGTCTAGCATCTGCTTTTAGTTGTTGGTCTTTTCTTGATTCACAGCCTTTCCCCTAGGGATACCCTCTCTCTTCACCTTCCGGCTGGGGGAGCCCTAACAGGCACTTTAGTACAGAAGATAATGAGAGGGGACACTCCCAAGGCCTGCAAAAAGAGAGAAAAGAAAAATATTGCGAGAGTAAGGAGTGGATGGATGTACAGTCGGGCGTAAAACAGGGGACCCTCTCAGAGAGATATATGTACGTTTGAATGTTGTCCTGTATATGAAAAGTGCATCATATAAAAAGGACCAAATTTAGAAGTAAAAAATCTAAAAGAGGAGATTTAGAAACTCAAACTTAGAAGTTAAAAGTAAAGAGATTTCGAAGTTAAGAGATTTGGAAGTTAGGGGATTTAGAAGCTAAGAGATTTAGGAAGTTAAGAAATTTAGAAGTTAGAAAAAGCTAAGTTATTAGAAGGCTAGGAGAGTAATTAGAAGGCTAAGGTTAAGATAATGTATTGAAAGGTTAAGAAATTTAAAAGGCCAAGAAGAAATTTGCAAAGCCAAGAGATTTATTAAAAGGCTAAGAAATTTAGAGGGCTATGACATTGGAAGGCTAGGAAGAAACTGAAAAAGCTAAAAAAGTAACAATTGAAGGAGTCAACTTGAAGTTGGGACTAAAGCTGAGAGAACTCCAAGAAAAAGCAAAAAAATTGGCAGAGTAAAAAATTTAGGAGCAAAAGTAGCCAAAAAAAAAAAAAAAAGTTAAAAAAAAAAGCCCCCAGTTTAATATTAAAATAAAAGCTCCGCAAATTTGAAAGGTCAGGTGTAAAACCGAAAGCTCTCCAGGAAAAATAGGTATGTTTAACGGCAAAAGTACATGGCAAGATGTTTAAGGGCAAAGTCTACTGGGTTCGAACAAAAGGGAGGAGACACAGGGAGCCCTTAAAGTAGGTTGTCTTTGCACTATCTATGCTATGGCTGCAGGGCATGTGAAAGCTCTAACTAAGACAATCTACTACTGCTGGGCTTTACAGCTAGGAGAAACCTGAGCCTCAGCGGGGGAAGGCCAGCAGAGGCTTGTTTAGAACCCTGGGGTGCTCCACAGCTGAAGCTCTGGGCTTTGTCTTCCCTCTAAGAGAAGGAGCACGGAAGGCTTGGGGCCACATGCTCTCCAGCAGAGATGCAGAGTCCTCCTGACTGCCCCCCCACCCCTTTATTTGTCCTTTCTCAATCCGTAGTCCTTCCCCTGGGCTACCTTATCTCTTTGCCCTCAAGCGGGGACAAGGTCAGGACCAGGAGATGACATAACTGTGATGTCACTGGACTCCCACAGGACCGGTTTCAGTCCTGGACCCAGCAGCTTAAAACTCACCCTGGGGGGACCAACAGTTGGCATAAAGTCTATGTTGCTGAACTCCCATGTAGTCGACCACGGTTTGAGTTCTGGATCCGGTGGCTTAAACTCACACTGGGCACATGTGCATGCCGAGAGGAGAATAGAGAAGGGATTGCAGTGTAGCCATTCCCCCTGTCTGTCTTTCTGGCGAGCACACACTCCATGTAGCAAAAACCACTTCAAAAATAAGTAACTCACCCTGGGGACCAGCAGGTGGCATAGTGGTTAAGGTGCTGGACACTCCCACATACTCACCACGGTTCAAGTCCCAGATGTGGTGGCTTTCTCTGCAGGGCAGAGGACGCATATGTTTGCCTGAGAAAGACAAAGAAAGGGAGATGGGGTGAAAGCATCTCCCCAGTGAGGTGTGGTCACGCCACAATTCCTTCTCTATTTCCAGAATTTGGGCACACACACACAGGCACCTGACATGTTTCTCAAACCACTGGTGCTAAGATTTCAACCATGAAGTCGGCCATATGGGACCCAGCTCCTTTAACCACCAGGCAATGGGGCTGGCCCAAGAATCTATCCTTCATGTTTAACAGTGCTCTGTGTTCTCTCCCTCCTTCCTCTGGCTGGTGCAGTGCCCCACCTACATGGGCACATGCATGTACTCCACTTTTCTGATAATTCCAAGACTTTGCTTCATATTAGGGGATTAAAAACTCCTTCCTTTCTCTCTTTTTGCTATCAGGCACACACACTCAACAGTACAAAGACAAAAACAGAGGGAAAGTGAGAAATCACCTCCTGGAGGTGTGGGGGAATGGCCACACCACAATCCCTTCTCCTCCATTCTCCTCTTGGAATTTGGGTACATATGCACACATGCCCAGTGTATTTTTCAAGTCATCAGGTCCGGAACTTGAACCACATAGTTGACCCAGTGGAATCCAGCCACGTTAACCACCATGCCACCTGCTGGTCCCAGAAACTCCTGATCCAAAGAATCTGTACCATAGGTATTCACAACAGCCAACTATGAGATTTAGTTACTGGAACTGCAGCTTAACTCCCCCCCCCAAAAAAAAATCATTTCATTCACTCATTCCTTCATACTAAACAAATACCATTTAAAGAGAACAGCTGGCTTTATATACAAAGAACAAATTTTGAGCAAGAAAGAAGTTACTGTGTATACTGTTTTTACAATCTAAATGATGTATAGTGACTAAATGTATAAATTAAAATGTACAGAACAACAAAAACACTTCCATGTTTTCAAACTGAGATGCTTTTCTGTATCACTGCCATTTACATTTATTTTCCTCCCTTGAATGTAGGTTATAGGATTTGTGACTGAGACACTGATGAATTGATTCTTCTGAGGTTAGAAATAGCCTAACTCTAGTTCTCAATATTGTCTTCGCCAATTTAAAAGACATTAGATAAACTTGGAGCATGCATCCAAAGGCTGCTTTTGGAAATCCTCTGGGCAAAGGTGCAGGAGCCCCAGAAACGGAGCCATGCTAGCAAAATACATCTCGGCTAGGACAGGAGTGAGGAGAAACGGGGCCCAGGCTTGGATTGCCATCAATTCCCCGTAGACATACTTTGATTTCTATAAAGGCCTCCTCATAAATGAGTCATGCTACAGCTCTGCCCCAAGGCACAGGTCTTCATTTTGCATTTTGACAAAACTTCAAATACAGTCGAGTAAGGAAAAAAGCTCCAAAAAGTCATAGAACCATAGAAGCTTTCTGATCACAGCTTAAAGAGATACACATGAGGTTTCCTTAATTGGACTCGCTTGGGATGATTTAACCTGAAACAGGAAGCACATGAGTAACTGGTTTTGTTCTTTTAAATAATAGGCAATCATCAAAAAAGTTTTAGCTAATTACCTGGAATTCTTGTTAAAAGTAAAGATTTATGCAGAACTCTTTGGATTCTTATTTAATTAGGGATGTGAGACCTGCACACTGACTTATGTTTTTTGTTTGATTTTTTTTTTCTCTTTGTTAGCACTAACTTGAAAAAAAGTCCCTGGTATGTACAAAGTTAAAGCCATAAAGAATATGGTTCTATTTTTTTTTTTTTTTAGGTATGTATCTGGATTCATAAATACATGAACAAAAAGTTCCAGAATAATATATACCTACATATCAATAGTGGTTATATATTTCCTTTTTAAAGAATTATTTATTTAACTTTATTATGATTTTTTTTTTTTATTTGACCAGATAAAGGGAAAGTAAGCTGCCAGGTCTAAGACTTGAGCCATAGTCCGCCATGTGGGAGTCTAGTGCCTGGACCACCACACCACCTGGTGGCCCCATTAGCAGTTATTTCTGTTTTGTAGGATTACAGGGATTTTTAGTTTTCTTTCTGCTTTCCTGTGTTTCTAAATCTATCAGAAAAATACAGCCATTATAGTTTTTAAAAATTATTTACCACCTAGGGGTTGGCAGGTGACCTGGTAGTTAAGGACACTGGCCTCCCACATAGCCGATCACAGTTTGAGTCCTGGACCTGGTGGCTTGCTTTCCTCATATTCTCTCTGTCTCTCTCATTCTGTCCTTCTCTGATCAGATTAAGATAAATATAATATAAACATATATTTATTTACTTATATTTATTTATATATTAATAAGTTTATTTAAATATATTATATTAATAAATATATGTATTAATATATTTACATTTATATATTAATAAGCTTAATTCTCTTATAAAAATTCTTACCCTAGACTCCTGAAATATTCAGGCAAGAAGCCATTTTAAAGCTGAGGTGTGTCCTGGCCTGTTCAGGAAAGCTATGCTCTAATCTCCTAGACTCCCAAAATATTCAGACAAGTGGAGGAAAGATTTTTGTCACAGAATGACCAGAAACCACTGCAGAGGCACAAGAAACATGAGAAACCAAGAAAATATCTGTCCCCTAAGGGAAAAGAATCCCTCATCATCCACAGATAGTACAGTAGAACTCGTGGAAATTTCAGATAGAGAATTCGGAATATTCATAGTGACAAAACTAAATGAGATGCAAGAGCTGAGAGATAATAAACTCCAGAGGATGCAGGAGAAAAGAGACAACGAGTTCCAGGAGGTGTTGAAGTTCTTCCATGACCTGAAAGAGGAAATACACACCATTAAAAAGAATCAAATGGAGCTATTAGAGATGACTGCTGCCATTCAGGAAATCAAAACCTCCTTCGAAAGTATTAAAAGCAAATTAGTCCATGCAGAAAATCAAATCTCTGATACTGAAGGCAAAAACCTCTGATCTGGGGAAAGAAAAAAAAATAATCCAAAAAAATGAGAATACTATACAAGAAATACTGGACAGCATTAAGCCCCCAAACATCTGACTAATCAGTATCCCAGAAGGTGAGGAAACTAATAAGGGCATTGATAATCTATTCCATGAAATCTTGGAAGAAAACTTTCCAAATCTAGAGATGCATTCAAATAACCAGACCCAAGAAATACAAAAGACCTCTAACAGAATCAACTCAAGAAGATTTTCTCCAAGGCACATTGTAGCCAGACTGGCCAAATCTACAGATAAACACAAGATACTAAAATTGGCAGGAAAGAAACATCAGGTTACTTATAAAGGTTATCTAATCAGGCTAACTTCAGACTGCTCATCAGAAACAATGTGAGCAAGGAAAGGACAGGAAAATATATTCAAAGTGTTAAGAGAAAAATAGTTTCGACCAAGAATAGTATACCCGGCAAGATTATCTTTCATATGGAAAGAAAGGTTAAAAACATTTTTAGATAAACAAAACCTGAAAGAATTTGCCAATAGCAAACCCACTCTTAAAGAAGTTCTGAAAGGAGTGCTCTACCAGGAAAACTAAAGACACATACAGAAATAAGAGAACAAAAGGCAACCAAGAAAATGACCAATTTAATGCTAGGGACAAGAAATATCAATAACATTGAATGCTAAGATTGGACCACAATAACACTGCATATTCAACAGAAGAGAATTTGAACATAAGACTGAAGTGGCGAAATAGAATTTTATCACTTTTTGATTAAAACATTACTGATTTTTTCTATGCTTTGTTTTCCCAATTTAAGCATTTTACTTTCTTTTGAGTTGTTGATAGGTTCAGCAATTTGATAAAATATTTTTGTTTCTTTAAATGGAAACAAACTTTTCTTCCTTCCTGATCCCTCTGGAATTGGAAAATATTTAGGAGTATTATTTTGTGGCAGAAGGGTTATTTGCCTAAGTTCAATAATGCTTGCATTGAATCAGAAATTGGAAATACTGGGAACCAGCAGTTAGTGTAATGGCTATGTCGCTGGACTCCCACGTAATCGACCGCGGTTTGCGTCCCGGACCCGGTGGCTTAGAACTCACGCCGGGCGCACGTGTGCCCAAGATCCCAAGAGGAGAAGGGATTGCAGCATGACCATCCCCCTTGGGGTGGTGATTTCTCCCTTTCTGTCTCTATGTCTCTCTCTGTCTGGCAAGCGCACGCGCCCTATAGCGAAAACTTCTCCCCCCCAAAAAGAAATTGGAAATACTCATTATTGGACAGGGTTTTGACTGGAATGTCGTATCTGAAGATTAATCAGAAAAATATGGAACTAAGGTGGATCTCAAGTAAGCCAACAGAGGTTCTTAGAAAGGTGCCTAGCACCATAAATAGTTCCACCTGGCAGAGAGGATTAGAGAAAATATGAAAGAATTTATAATATAGAATAACCTGGACTTTTCCAGCCCAGCATTGTAATCAGTAGAGATTGCAAAAGAGCAACCACACCAGAGGATTATCTTGAGAAAGACTTCGAAGGAAGAATGAAACTGATCTTGGCTAGCAGATGGTATATCACAGAATACTTGGTAGGCAGGTTTATGTGTGACTAGTGTATTGGGAATTTGCTTTTCAACAATTTGAGTTGACTTGGAAATACTTTCTCAAGAATATTTAAAACCGTACTGTTTCTGTTATAGATCACAAACAAAATTATACAAATTTATAAGAAATATTTTGAACATTACCTTTAAAATTCAGCATTTTGAAATTTTGAAAGTTGTTAACTATGAAGAACTATGAAGTATGAGCAAACATTTTTTGATATGTAAAGTAAATGTGGGAAAATGTAAAAATAATTTAAAAATATTTACCACATAAACCTTTCAAATACATTAATTTCTGCTATTCTGAAGCGGGTACAACTGGAAAACACTTTTACAAATGAGGAACGTCTCAGGTAAAGGAATTTAATAGTTTTCTTAAGCCAACTCAAAAGGATTCATTTTCAAAGTTTTCTTAGGAGGAAACTAGTGAAAGATTTATAATATCCATATCTACATCCTGACCTATCCCTGGATATAGATTTACAGAGCCAACTGCCCACTCAACATCTACACTGGCATGTTAAAAATATCTCAAAATTAACGTATCTCAAATTGAAATTAGTCACTTCTATGCCGGCTCCCCTCCACAACCTTCTTTTCCCCTTCCAAATGGGCTGTGACCATTTACTCATTTGCTCAGTCAATAACTTGGAAGCATTCTTCACTATTCCTTTTCCCTTAAACCTGATGACCAAACTGTCAAGTTCACTTTTTCCTAATTTATAACAAATTGATTTTTTTTCCCCCAGCACCTCTGTCAACTTTACAGTGCCCTGATATTTAGGTGGATATTGAAGCTATATGTAACTGGCAATTTATGACTACGCATTTCTCTTTATTTTTATTTTATTTTATACTTTGAATCACTATACATCATTTAGCTTGCAAAGTGAATTTACCCAACATGAATATTTCACACCTGTCCGATTGAGGATGCTATACATGTTATCATCTACAGATGATTCATTTCTATATCCCATAAATGTCTTGCCTCTTTTTCTCCTTAATTTATTTCCTCACACTCTTCCCCTTTCTCTTACCTTCTTCCCACAATGTCTCTGGTATCCATAACCATTTTCCATGCTTCTACAGCCTCATATCTTTGTTTCCGCCATACAGTGTGGATAGTCAAGTGGATATGTTAAGTGGAAACATACACTATCTCTCTTTCATAGCCTGGCTTTCTTCACTCATCAGTAAATATTCCATATTTGTCCACTTTCTACTGAATGCTAGGATCTCTTTTTATGACTGAGCAGTATTCCATAGAGTATATGTGCCACACTTTTCCAACCCATTCATCTGTTTGTGGACATTTGGGTTGGTTCCATGTCTCAGTGATTGTGAATAATGCTGCAATAAACATTGATGGGTAAGCACTTTTCTGACTAAGCATTCTCCTATCCTTTGGGTAGATACCCAGGAGTGGAATTGCTAGATCATATGGTAATTCTAACTGTAGACCTTTGAGGAACCTCCATGTTGCTCTCCACAGTAACTGAACCAATTTGCATTCCCACTAACAGTGTAGGAGAGTTCCCTTTTCACCACAGGCCTGCCAGCACTTATACTTTTTAGAATCTTAGTCATTCTGACAGGGGTTAGGTGGTATCTCATTGGGATTTTCATCTGCATTTTCCTTGTGATGAGGGATATTGAACATTTTTTCATATGCTTTTTAGCTGTTCATATGTCTTCCTTAGAGAATTGTTTGCTCAGCTCATTTTGCCATCTTTTAATTGAGTTGATCAATTTTTTTTTCAGATAAGTTTCTTGAGTTTCCTGCATACTCTAGTTATCAGACCCTTATTTGAGGCATAGTTTACAAATATATTCTCCCATTCCAAGGGTTGTTGATTCACACTGATTACTGTGTCTTTTGTCTTGCAGAAACTTCTTAATCAGATGTAATCCTACTTGTCTATTTTGGGGATTATTGCCTGTGTGTTGAAGGTCTTATTAAGGAGTCTTTGCCTAGGGACCAGCAGTTAGCATAATGGCTATGTTGCTGGACTCCCACATAGTCGACTGCAGTTCGAGTCCCGGACCCGGTGGCTTAAAACTCACGCTGGGCGCGTGTGTTTGCGTGCCCAAGATCCCGAGAGGAGAATGGAGGAGAAGGGATTGCGGTGTGGTCATCCCCCCTGGGGGGTGATTTCTCGCTTTCTATCTGTCTGTCTGTCTCTGTTTGGCGAGGGCACGTGCCCTATAGCAAAAACCTCTCTTAAAAAAAAAAAAAAGTCTTTGCCTACACTGATGTCTCTAAGAGTTTCTCCATTGTTTTCCACTAGTAGTTTTATAGTTTTGATCTACTTTGAGTTGATTTTTGTTAATAATGAGAGATAGGGGTCCAGATTCATCTTTCTATAGGTGGATACCTAGTTTTTCCAGCACCATTTGCTGAAGATGTTTCCTTTTTCCCACTAGTTTGACTGGTGCCCTTTGCTAGAGATCAGTTGGCTAGGGGCTAGCAGGTGGCTAAAGGATTCTCACATTGCCGACTGCAATTCAAGTCCTAGATCTGGTAGCTTGGTTTCCCTATCTCCCTCTCTGTCTTTGGTCAAATTAAAAAATAATAACAAAAGGAGTAAAATAATTCTAAAAAGCAGTGTGTTGTATATTTTGGGGTTCATTTCTGGGGTCTCTATTCTGTTCCATTGGTCCACATGTCTTTTATTGTGCCAATACCATGGTGTTTTGATTATCACAGCTTTGTAATGTATTTTGGGGTCAGGGAGTGAGATGCCTTCTACACTCTTTTGTGCAGGATTTCTTTGGCAATGCCCACATTAGAATCTTTTATGATTCCAGACAAATTCTATGATTGTCTTTTCTAGATATCTGAAGAATGTCTCTGGTAATTTGATTGAGATCACATTAAATATGTAGATTAATTTTGGTAGAATTGCCATTTTGATTATATGAGTTCTTCAAATCCAGGAACATGAGATTTCCTTGCACTTTTTGTGTCATTTTCAGTTTTTTTTTTTTTAGATTTTTGTAGTTTTCCTTGTAAAGGTCTTTGACTTCTTTGATTAGATTTATTCATAGGTATTTTATGTCCTTTGTGGTTATGGTAAATGGGATTATTTTCTTCAATTATACCTCAGTCTGCTTGTTTAGATATAGAAATGCCTTGGATTTTTGTATGGTCGATTTTGTATCCTGCCACTTGACTGCATTCGCTTATTCCTTTCAGGGTTTTTTTTCATGGATATCTTTGGGTTTTCTATGTCTACAATCATGTCATCTGCAAATAGAGATAATTTCACC
>NW_006159674.1:2909588-2942074 GCF_000334495.1 Tupaia belangeri chinensis | reverse complement strand
AATGCCTTTTATTTTACGCTCCTTCGGATTGTATTGGCTAGGACGGTCAGCACTATACTGAAAAGGAATGGAGATAGTAGGCAGCCTTGTAATGTCTTGTAGCAGTTTTTAGTGGGAAAGATTTCAGCTTTTCCCCATACAGTATAATGTTAGTTATGGGTTTTCATAGACGGCTTTTTATTGTGTTGAGAAATGACCCTTTTATGCTGAGTCTTAATCATGAAGGGATGTTATGTTATTGAATGCTTTTTCTGCATCGATTGATAGTCCATTTTGTGTTATAACAAAATACTAGGTCATTTATAAAGAACAGTTATTTCCTCACAGTTCAGAAGTCCAAGATCCCAGGGCCAGCATTGGGTGAAGGCCTTCTTGCTGCATCCTCAGATAGCAGAGGGTGGAAAAGCAAGTGAGAACCAGCTCCCTCCAGCAGCTCCTTTTATAAGGACACCTAATTCTACTCATCTGGCAGAATCCCTCATACCCTAATCATTTCTTAAAATTGGTCACATTGGCCACATCCGACTTTTGGAAAAGACCCATTCAAACCATAGTGACAAGCTTCATTTACACACACACACACACACACACAGGGCTAGGTCTGGCCTAATGGTTAAGGCAGCTGGATCTCACATGACTGACTGTAAGGTCCCAGTCCTGGACCTGGTGCCTTGAGAAACATACTGGGCACAAGTGCCTGGGTGCTAAAATCCTGAAAGGAAGGAGGGATGAAGAGGAGGAGATTTAGGCATGACCATTCCCCGTTATGGGGCTGGGGGAAAGTGCTTTCTCCTCCCTCTCTCTTGCTTTGGAGAGAGTATGTGTCCCCAAGTTAAAAAATGTATATTAAAAAAAAAGTGCAATCCTTGATAAATTTCAAATGAACTTTAAATAGGACCACACAATTATACCACATAGAAAAACATGGTGACATAACTATTACAGTTGAAACCAAATACATCGGTTACATCGGTAAAAATGTGAATGAGCTTGAACATATCGCGTTTTTTAAAAAAAAAGCTGTTTTCAAACTGCCTCAGAAAACAAGTCAACTGCAGACTGCATATAGAGATACATCTAAATGATCCAAACAGACTAAAAATAAGGGGATGAGCAAAGACATACCACTTAAATGTAAACAGTAAAAAATCCCAGTTGGAATAAATAAAACTGCCTTTGTTCACAAACAAATAATTGTCTATGCAGTGAATTTTAAAAACTGACCAAAAAAGTTATTAAAGACTGGCCTCAGGACAGTGGTGATGGGACGTATGGTACGAGCTGGATCTCACATGGCCAGCTGCAGTTCAAATCCCAACCCCAGTTGCTTGAAAACATGTAGGAGGGTGCGCATGAAGGCCTAAAATCCTGACAGAATGGAGAATTGAAGGGGAAAGAATTGAAGCATGACGATGCCCCATGGGGAAGGAGGGTGCTTTCTCTCTCCTTCTGCTCCTTCTGTTTCTCTCTAGTGAGCACAAATGTTCTCTAGCCAAAAAAAAACAAACAAACAAACAAAAAAACTAACTACTGGAACTAATAAATGATTACAGCAAGATTGTAGGATGTGAGGTCAATATATGCAAGTCAATTGCGGCCCCATATTCTACCAATGAAGTAAAATTTTAAGATTAAAAACACATGGGGCTAGGAACCAGCAATTAGCAGAATGGCTATGTCTCTGGACTCCCACGTAGTCGACCGTGGTTCGCGTCCCGACCCAGTGGCATAAAACCCACACTGGGCACGGGTGCGTGCGTGCATGCCCAAGATCCTGAGAGGAGAATGGAGAAGGGATTGCAGCGTGGCCATCCCCTCTGGGGGGTGATTTCTCGCTCTCTGTCTGTCTCTGTCTGGCAAGCGCACACGCCCTATAGTGAAAAACCTCTCAAAAATTTTTTTTAAAAATTAAAAAAAACACATGGGGCTGGCATGTGGCATGGTGGTTAAGGGTGCTGGACTCCCATGTGGCCAACCATGGTTCAAGTCCCGGACCTGGTGGCTTGGATTCTCACTCTCTCTCTTTCTCTGTTCCCCTCTGGTGAAATTAAAAATAAATAAAGCTAAATAAAATAATTCTTTAAATAAAAAAGATTAAAAACACATAGGGACTTGGGTCTGGCAGGTGCCATGGTAATTAAGGCACTGGACTCCCACATGGCTAACTGCAGTTCAAGTCCTGGACCTGGTAGCTTGCTTTCTCACTTTCCCCCCTCTCTGTCTTTCTCTGGTCAAATTATTAATAATAATAAATAAAATTAATATTTCTTTCTAAGAGATTTTTAGTATAGTGTCCATGCACTTGCCAGAGAGACAGAGACAGAGACAGAAAGACAAAGAGCAAGAAATCATCTCCCTGGATGTAGCAGTTGGTATAATGGCTATGTCACTGGACTCCCAAGTAGTCGACTGTGGATCGAGTCCCAGACCTGGTGGCTTAAATTCACACTGGGCGCATGTGCATGTGTGCCCAAGATCCTGAGAGAAGAATGGAAAAGGAAGGAATTGTGGCGTGGCCATCCCCCCTGGGGGTGGTTTTTAGCTTTCTGTCTCTCTGTCTTTCTGGCAAACACATGTGCCCTATAGCAAAAAATAAAAAACCTCTCCAAAAAAAAAAATCACTGTTTTCTCCATTTATTTTCTTTTATTCTCATCTCAAAACCTAATTTATGCTTTAAAAGCCAGGTCCCAAATCTCAAGCTCTTCAGAGGTTTCTCACTGCAGTTCATGATAATGCCACCACTCTCTGAATTTCCTTGCATTTTACTGTCAAATTTTTTTTGCCAGGACCAGCAGTTAGCATAATGGCTATGTCGCTAGACTCCCACATAGTCGACTGCGGTTGGAGTCTCGGACCCAATGGCTTAAACTCACGCCAGGTGCGTGTGCATGCGTGCTCAAGATCCAGAGAGGAGAATGGAGGAGAAGGGATTGCGGCGTGGCCATCCTCCCTGGGGGGTTGATTTCTTGCTTTCTGTCTCTCTGTCTCTGTCTGTCTGGTGAGCGCACACACCCTATAGCAAAAACCTCTCCAGAAAAAAATTTTCTTGCCTCACTTAAAAATCTTACCGTAAGAACCAGAAGATGGTGTAATGGTTACATCTCTAGACTCCCACATAGTTGAGCACAGTTCAAGTCTTGGATGTGGCAGTCTAAAAACTCACACCAGCAGATAGTGTGATGGTTACGCCACTGGACTCCCATGTAGTTGACAGTGGTTTGAGTCCCAGACTCAGTGGCTTAAACTCATACCAGGTGCATGTGCGCGTGCATGCCCAAAATCCTGAGAGGAAAATGGAGAAGGGATTGTGATGTGATCATCTCCACTGGGGGGGAGGGGTGATTTCTCACTTTCTGTCTCTTTCTGCTTAGCACATGCATGCTAAACCAAAAAACTCTTTTAAAAAAAAAAAATCTTACTTTATATAGTCATGCAACTGCATAATGACATCTTGGTAATGATGAATCACCTATGCAACAGTGATCCCATAAGATAATGGAGCTGAGGGACTAGCAGGTGGCATGGTGGATAAGGTGCTTGACACTTCCACATGGCTGACCATGGTTTGCATTCTGGACTTGGTTGCTTGTTTTTTCACTTTCCCTCTTTCTATCTCTCTGGTCAAATGAAAATGAATGAATAAATAAAAAATTAAAATAATTCTTTAAAATTAAAAAAAAGATAATGGAGCTGAAAGATTCCTATCACCTAGTGACATTTTAGCTATAATCACAGCGTAGTACAATGTACTACTCACGCCGGTGTAAACAAGTCCACTGTGCTGCAAATCATATAAAAGCATAGTGCGTACAATTACATATAGTGCAGAGTCGACAAGGACAATAAACAACTATGCTACTGGTTCATGTATTTACTATACTAATGCTGTACTTTCTGCTGTTATTTTAGCATACATTCCTACTTGCAGAAACAAAGACAAGCCTTTACTGTAAAGCAGCATGCCACGTTGCCAGCAGCAGCCGCGTACATCTGGTGTTTACCTTGTCTCATGATTGCGTCATTTTCTCTTGTGCTCAATTTAATCTCCTGTTTGGCTCAACATGGCCCTTCAGTGGGACGAAATGTGAAGTGAAAAGCGTACAACTGATGAGTCTGACCTGTGTCGGTTTAACAAAAAAGTTTAAAATTTTTATTTTTTAAACTAAAAAATGTGGGCCGGCTCCATAGCCAATTGTTTAAGGGAGTCAGATCTCATATGGCCGACCACATGGTTAAATCCTGGACCTGACAGCTTGACCAACATATTGGGTATATGTGTATGCATGCCCCAAATCCTGACAGAACAGAGAAATGGAAGAGAAGGGATTGTACTTTAACCAAGCCTCGGGGGGGGGGGGGGGGGTTGCTTTCTTCCTCTCCTTCTTTCAGAGGGCACATGTTTTTAAAGAAAAAACTCCATAGAAAAAGGATAAAAAAGAAAAAATAATTTTTGCATAGCTGTATATTTTTTAAGAATTATTTTATTATTTTCCAGTTTGATCAAAGAGAGACAGAAAGAAAGAGAGGGAAAGTAAGGAAACAAGCCCCCAGGTCCAGGGCTTGAACCATGGTTGGCCACATGGGAGTCTAGTGCCTTTAACCACCATGGCTCCTGCTGGCCGCCCCTGTGTTAAGTGTTATTACAAGAGTCAAAATCTCTTTAAAAAAATTTAAAGTTAATAAAGTAATAATATTTAAGGCCAATGGGTGGTATGGTGGTTAAGGCGCTAGATTCCTACATTGTCAGTTGCAGTTCAAGTCCCGGACCTGGAAGCTTGCCTTCTAACTCCACACCACTACCCCCTACCAGTCTCTCTCTGGTCAAATTAAAAATAATAAATAAATATTTTTTAAAGTTAACAGTAAGTAACAGTTAATTGATTACTGAGGGAAGTTTTTTTTAAAAAAAAAAAAATTTAGTGTGGCCTAAGTATACAGTGTTTATGAAGTCTACAGTAGCACACAACGATGTCCTAGGCCTTCACATCCACTCATCACTCTCTCACTGACACCCTGAGCGACTTCCAATTCTGCAAACTCCGTTCATGGAAAGTGCCCGTGCCGGTATACATTGTCTGTCCTTTCTACGGTATCTTTGCGGTACCTTTCCCATGTTTCATTATGTTTCGATACACAAATACCTACCATCGTATTATAATTGTCTACACTATTCAGTACAGCAGTGTGCGACGCAGGTTTGTAGTCTGCGAGCAACAGGTTCTATGAGAATATAGCCTAGGTGAGTGATAGGCTTTACCTAGAGTTTTGTGTAAGGTTATTCTATGATTTCCACACAACGAAACTGCCTGCCGACACAGTTCTCAGAACGCATCTCCATCATTAAGTGACACGTGACCGTACCTGTTTACATTGGCTCTTCTGGAATATTTTCAGCTTGTGGAGGGGAAAGACGCATGTCCTACACTTTCTTACACCAGTCTGTCTTCTGCATGGACAAGTGCTCAGTCCAGAGTAGATGCCCTACGTGTCTACTTGCTGACTGAGTTTAATTTAACCTGAGCTTCACCGTGAGGCTGCAATGTGTATTTGACTCCAATACAGGTCGGCAATGTAACCTATTGTTGTGGATGGTGCAGGCTCCCCCCCCCCCCTTTCCCTTCTGTTTGATTAACTATTCTGTCCCCTTCTTGGCCTGGAGAGGGAGACCCGCAGTAATCAGTTCTGCCGAGTCATCGGGATTGGGGGCAGACACGTGGGATTCAGGTACGAGAGAAAGAGCAGCACCTGGCCAGGGTTCTTAGGTGACAATTAGAACAGAGTAATTTGTTACATAGCCTAAGCACCAGAGCTTAACTCTACCCTAGAATCACTTCATGAAGAACTAATTAGAAACGTGCCTAAGTATACACTCCACCAAATTGAGTTTCCTGTAGCTGTGAGTCACTTCTGTGGGACTGTGGCCATGGTTATTGTGTCTCGAGGTGTGACTCCCTGGTTCTGCCGAGTATCACCTGTGGGTAGAAGAGCCCAACGGGGCTGACACCTCTCTCCCATCAACTGGCAGCTGGCTCTCCCCTGCGGTGCTGACACCCCTACTTCTCTTTCAGAGCGTAAGAAAATAGCCCGAGTGATTCATTTTCAAGAATAACTTAACAAAAGTTGCCAAAACAGCTTGCAGATGTGAAAACTCCAAAAGTACACATTCCTAAAAAGGCTCTGAAGCCCAGAAACAAGACTTCACCCTAGAGAAGTAACTTCTCAAGATGGTGGCTGGTCACCAGCCCTTTGTTCCTCTTTTACTTCCTGGCTCTTCTCCCTCCTGGGGACATTGGGTGGGGCTTTTACCACAGGCCTGTCCTGAGCCTACGCCTTTCTGCCACACAAGAGAGGGATAAGGACAAGAAGTGCTTATGAGAGAATAAAAAAACTGAGGAGACGTCCAGGAAGATTGCACACCTCATAATACTTAACCAGTGAGGAAATGGGGGAGGGACTTGCACACTAGGGAATAAATCTTGTTGTAACCATTCCAGATGTGCCTGGCCATCAGACCCCTGATCTTGCAAGACAGCCCTTAAAGTCTCGCGTCTCCGAACCTCGTGTCTCCAGATCCCTTCTTTGGCATTGGACCAGCGAGCGTGTCCCTCACAGTCGGCACGCACTGCTTGGCTCTTTTTGCTTCCTTTATGCTGTGGCTCTCTCCCTCATGCACTCTCTCTCTCACCTATACATTTCTTCACTCCTTCCCTGAAGCTTAGCCCCCTCATATAAAATATTGGGTTGCTGGGAGAAGTCATGATGTATTTTCGCATAGAAAACAGAAAACTACGTCATGACTTTCCTGATGACCTAATTAGAAAGGGCTGATTTTTTAGTCAGTGCTTTAAAGAGGACACCGCTAGCACCATATAAGAAACAGGTTTTCTGTATCTGTTGGGTTGTCAGAAAAGTCCAGACATATATTTTCATTTTTTAATGTAAAAATGCATCATGACTTTTCCAACAACCCAATAGCACTTTGGACTCCGTAATACGTATACTAATATGTACTGTGTATGTCAGCGTGTGTATGGAAACACACCCAAGCCTTCCAATTCCAAAGGGCCCTTCACACAAAGGACATGGTAAGTCCTTGCCAATAAAAGCCATTTGTGAGAATTCTGTCCACAACGTCCAGTACCTACTCTGCTGTTTCAGGCCTATTCCAGTTCTCCAGGCCTGATGTTGTCAAGCTTCTTTCCGACTCCTTAATTCCACCTGGATGATAAACCCTCTCCCAACCTCTGAGACTTCATCTTTTCTGCACGCAAAAGGGAGAGAGAGAGAGAGATACAGATGTCTTCAAAAATCTTATGGGAAATGCGTATTATGAAGAAAACATGCAAGGATTATGAAATTCTTTTGAACCAAAATAAAGTCATACTTTTGGGGTTTTTTGTATTTTCACTTATTGTTTGTCTTAGGTTGATTCTTCCGACAAGTCAATCTTGACTTTTTGCATTTTTTTTAAAGAGAATTTTGCTGAAGGGCGCGTGTGCTCACCAGAGAGACAGAGACAGAAAGCAAGAAATCATCCCCCAGGAGGATGGCCACACCAGGCAATCCCTTCTCCTTCATTCTCCTCTCGGGATCTTGGGCACACATGTACACACGTCCGGTGTGAGTTTTAAGCCGCCTGATCTATGCCTCGAGCTGTGGTCAAGTACATGGGCATCCAGCGACATAATCATTATGCCATCTGCGGTTCCACCTTTCAGCATTTTTAAACACTGTCATAGTGTGACTTAAACAATCTTATATTTTTAAAGCCACTGATCCATTCTTAATTATAAGAAAAAAATACACATTTAATTTGGAATAAAGTTACTAAATTCTAAACTAAGTTGTATTTAAACTTTAAATTGTGGAAGTTTTAAAACTTGATTGTGGAGTGGGTGGCAGGTGGCATGCTGGTTAAGGGCATTCGACTCCCACAGGTGTGACTGTGGTTCGAGTTCCAGACCTGGCAGTTTGTTCTCTCTCTCTCTCTCTCTCTCTCTCTCTCTCTTTCTCGTGTCAAATTTTAAAATAAAGTAAAAAAAAAAAAAGTCTTTTCTTAAAAAAACATTGTGGGACCAGCAGATGGTGTAGTGTAGAGTCACTGGACTCTTATGTAGCCAACCATGGCTCAAGTCCCAGAGCTGGCAACTTGAAACTCATGCTGGGCATGTGTGCATGCCCAAAATCCCGACAGGAGAATACAGGAGAAGAAATTGCAGTGGCCAGGACCAGCAGTTGGTGTAATGGCTATGTTGCTGAACTCCCATGAAGTCGACTGCAGTTCGAATTCTGGACCCAGTGGCTTAAACTCATGCCGGGCATGTGTGTGTGCATGCCCAAGATCCCTAGAGGAAAATGGAGGAAAAGGGATTGTGATCTCCCCTGGGGAGGGTAATAATTTCTCACTTCTTATCTCTCTGTCTCTCTGTCTTTCTGGTGAGCACACAAAAAATTGTGACTATCCCCCCTGGAGGGTTGATTTCTCACTTTCTGTCTCTCTGGCAAGTACGTGCACCCTATAGCAAAAATTAAAAAAAAAAAAAAAAAAGCAAAACAAGACAGTAAAAGGTACTTATTATGGAGACCAGCAGATGGCATAATGGTTATGTTCGAGTCCTGGACCCAGTGGCTTCAAATTTATGCCAGGCATGTTTATGAACGTGCCTAAGATCCAGAGAGGAGAATGGATTGGATAAGAAAGGATTGTGGTGATGCCATCCTCCCTGGGGTGTGATTTCTTGAATTTTGTCTGTCTCTGTCTCACTGGCAAGCACATGTGCCCGATAGCAAAAAAAAAAATCTCTCTTTACAAAAAAAAAAAAAAAAGGTACTTATGTTTATGCTTAGGCACAAGGAATATTGCAGGATTTAAAAATAAGTTTCACAATATTGAGGTTGCAGCGGTTAAGGAAGGTATAACTTAAAAAGTGGGCTACTGGAACCAGCAGTTAGCGTAATGGCTGTGTCGCTGGACTCCTACGTAGTCGACCGTGGTTCAAGTCCCGGACCCGGTGGCTTAAACTCACGCCAGGTGCATGTGCGTGCATGCCCAAGATCCTGAGAGGAGAATGGAGGAGAAGGGATTGTGGCATGGCCATCCCCCCCGGGGGGTGATTTCTCGCTTTCTGTCTCTCTGTCTCTCTCTGTCTGGCAAGCGCACACGCCCTATAGCAAAAACCTCTCAAAATAAATAAATAAATAAAAAGTGGACTACTTTGTGTAAGCACAAATATTCATAACTAAGCCTACCTGACACCTTAGAAAATTCTAGAAAAATAAGGAATATACAGCACCTTTCATAAGCATTGGGACTACGTCATCACATGTGTAACCTCTGCACACTTAGGAGAACAAGTGAGAAAGGCAAACGACAGCTTGGTATGATGAAGAGTTTTGACTTAGACCTCCCTCCCAAGGGATTTTGGGCATGCACATATGCCCAGCATGAGTTTCAACGCGTAGGCCACGGGATCCAGTCAACAAGCGCTGTCCTGCCCTCGAGGAGCAACTAGCTAAGGCTCTCGACGTAAACTTGTACTTGAATTCCTTTTCTCCATCAATGTTTTGAAGTCCTCTCATAAGTTTATTTTTTTGTACTGCCACAGGGCTCATGCCACTTGCCAGAAAGAGAACAAAGTCACCCGCCAATGGGGCATGGCCACTTTGCAATTTGTTTTTTCCCTGTTGCTCCACTCCATCAAGATTTTGGACACACACACACAGAATGAGAGCAAGAGATATACTGGGTTGAGATCAACAGAAAAACAAAACAAAACAAAAATTAATTTTGTATCAGTCCAAAAAATATAATAAAGATTTATGTAGGCACAGCCTTGGTGGTCCAGGTCATAGTTTACTAAACTGCAGGGCTAGAAACCACACGGCCAGCCACAGGTTCGGCTGACCTGAAAACACACTAGGTGCACCAGTGTCCAAGATCCTGACAAGGTGAGGGCTGGGGAGAGGGGTTCATGGTGTGGCAAGACCGTGTTGAGGGTACATATCTGTCTCGCAAAATATAATAAAGATTTATGTAGGCACAGCCTTGGTGGTCCAGGTCATAGTTTACTAAACTGCAGGGCTAGAAACCACACGGCCAGCCACAGGTTCGGCTGACCTGAAAACACACTAGGTGCACCAGTGTCCAAGATCCTGACAAGGTGAGGGCTGGGGAGAGGGGTTCATGGTGTGGCAAGACCGTGTTGAGGGTACATATCTGTCTCGCTCTCTCTCTCTCTCTCCCTCTCACACACACACACACACACACACACACACACACACACACACGTGTTCTCTTGCATGAATAACAAACTTGAAAAAAATAAAAATTTTAAAAAGGTGTCATGTCCAGGTCCAGCAATCACCCAGTGGTGTCTGGGCCACAGTTGCCGGAAGATCTGCACTAGTGTCTGGGGCCATGTGGGTGGGTGTCTAAGAGCCCAGATGGTAGGATGTTCACTTCCTGCATTCCAGGCAAACAGCAGGTGGATAGCCTTCCCACTGTCTTTTAATAGGCAACCCAGCTAGAAAATCTGGAATCTGGTGGGCAATGTCTGCCTACGGGAAAAGTGGAAGGGCACTGAGAGAAAAATAAGCATGTCTTACATGATGATGATTAAAACACATGGGTGCTTCAAAAAATTCACAGAAAAACATTTTATGAAAAAACTATAAATGGATTTCAAAGTTTTGCACTAAAGTAAACTCATACTGTAATTCTATTTCACAAACTTTTTAAAGTATGCTTATACTATAAAGGGGCAATATTCAAGAGCATTAAATGAATGTATTTGTGTTCACAGTTAACTCTAGTTCCTCGCCAACTTGTAGTTCTCCTATCAAAAGCCATGTAGTTTTTTGTTTTGTTTTTTTTAGATTTTGCCATAAGGCACATGTGTTCAATGAGAGAGATAAAAAGAGAGGGAAAGTGAGAAATTCCACCCCCCCCTCCGGCGGGGGGAATGGCCACACCATAATCCCTTCTTCTTTATTCTCTTCTCAGGGGTTTGGGCACGAGCACACGCGCGCACACACACACACACGCACATCCTGTATATTTTTCAAGCTGCTGAGGTCCAGGACTTGAACCACAAAGTCAGCCATATGGGATCCAGCCGCCTTAACCATTACACTATCAGCCTGCTGAAACCACGTAGTTTTTTTTTATTATTATTTATTTAAAGAATTATTTATGGGACCAGCAGCTAGCATAATGGCTGTAGCTGGACTCCCATGTAGTCGACCGCGGTTTGAGTCCCGGACCCGGTGGCTTAAACTCACACCAGGCGCATGTGCGTGTGTGCCCAAGATCCCGAGAGGAGAATGGAGTAGAAGAGATTGCGGCATGGCCACTCCCCGGGGGGGTTGATTTCTCACTTTCTGTCTGTTTCTCTCTTTCTGGCAAGCGCATGCACCCTATAACAAAAACCTCTCCAAAAAAAAAAAAGAATTATTTTATTTAACTTTATTCATTCATTTGTTTATTTCAATCTTACCAGAGAGGGAAGGAGAGAGTGAGAAAGCAAGTCACCAGGTCCAGGATTCGAACTGCGGCTGACCATGTGGGAATACAACACCTTTAACCATCAAGCTACCTGCTGGTCCCAAGCCATATAGTTTTTCATCAAGTAGAAGTTTTACCTCTCTGACATTAAATTAAATAATAAAGATTAGTAGTATAAGGGAAGTGTCTATAAACAAGATCAAAGAGAAAGTCTGTCCCAATCAACACCTGGAAATAATGGGTAAGACAGAAGAGAAAGGGAAAGAAAATAGGTTCTTTAACACTGAATGACTTTGGCCTAGAGGTGGGTGACTGTTACCTAAATTGAATTAAAAAAATGAAAGTTGGGGGGAGGTGTGGGGTACTGTATATGGCATGGTGCATTGAATTCCCACATGGCTGAATGTGGTTCAAATCCTGGACCTGGCAGTTGCTTTTTCTGTCTCTCTCTCTCTCTCTCTCTCTTGTGAGCATATGTGCCATATAGCAAATTTTAAAATACTGATTAAGGGCGCTGGACTCCCACATAGCCAATCACAGTTTGAGTCCCAACCTGGCAGCTTGCTTTCTCACTTTTCCTCTTTCTCACACTCTGATCAAATTAAAATAAATAAAGTTCAATAAAATAATTCTTTTTTAAAAAAATAGTAATAATATGGGACCAACAGATGGTGTAATGGTTACATCACTGGACTCCTGCTAGTCAACCGTGGTTCAAGTCCTGGATCCTTAAAACTCACATGTCTGCATGCATGCCCCAAATCCCAAGAGAATGGAGGAGAAGGGATTGTGGTATTGGCTATTCCCCCTGGGGGCTGATTTACTGCTTTCTGTATCTCTGGTGAGCACAGAGGCCCTATAGCAAAAATCTCTTTAAAAAATACAATAAATAAAAAATTTTTAAATAATTATTTAACTTTATTATTTTTTTTTTATTTGACCAGGGAGAGACAGAGAGAGAGAGAAAGTGAGAAAGTGAGCCACCAGGTCTGGGACTCAAACCACAGTTGGCCATGTGGGAGTCCAGCTCCCTTAACCACCATACCACCTGTCAGCCCCATAAAAAGTTAAATAAATTAAATGAAAAGAAAAAGAAAAGGCCAGGGAGTCTTGAACCACTTCCAGTATGGAATCTCAAAATGAAATTTCATAGTTTGGAATGCTAAAATGAGATACCACACAATGGACTATAGGATCCTCTAGCAGAGAGTAGGGTGAATGAGTTGAGCAGAAGTAGAAAAGGGGACCCAGCCGATGGCATAATATTAGATCGCTGGACTCCCACGTAGTCAAACTTAGTTTGAGTCCTGGACCCGGTGGGTTAAAACTCCTCCTGGGCACATGTGCATGCATGCCCAAAATCCCAAAAAGAGAACAGAGAAGGGACAGTGGTGTGGTTATCTCCCCTGAGGGGTGATTTCTCACTTCCTATCTCTCTGACTCTCCAGTGAGTTCACACACCCTATAGCTAATATCTCTCTGTTAAGGTTTAAAAAAAAAAAAAAAAAAAAAAAAAGGAAAGAGAAAGTACCTTTTGCTCCCTAAGGTCTATGCTTGGTGCACAAAGAATCCAGAAAGATCTTAGGTGCCCTGGTGAAGGACTAATGAGAGGCTGCGAGGGCTATTGGTCTTGTAGAAGCCAGGAGTTGAGAAAAACCCACATGACAAGACTTTCAACAACTAGAGGCCATGCCAGGTCTCTTGTTGGCAAGAAAGTTTACCTGTTATCGTTCTTAATTTCTGCATTGGCTTTCATTGCTGGAAAACTCATTCTGTTTGATCTTTTGGTCCACTCCTGCCGATAGATTGCTCATAGCTAGCTAGCTAGATGATAGATAGATATAGATGATGACAGATAGATGATAATTTTTGACTGGAAGAGTATCACATATTTGTTGTTTTTTAAGGTTTTTGCCATAAAGTGTGTGAAGGGATAGTGAGAAATCACCCCTCAGGGGTGATGGCCATGTCACAATCCTTTCTCCTTCATTCTCCTCCTGGGATTTTGGAGACTCACACAAATGTGCCTGGCATGATTTTTAAGCTGCCAGGTCCAGGATTTGAACACATGATCAGCCATGTAGAGTCCAGCACCTTAACCACCATGCCACCTTCTGGCTGCACATGTTTTTTCTATGACGACATCACTGAACACAGGCAATATGTCCTAAAAGAAAATGAATGAGGTCCTGGTAGATGGGTTTAGAATTATTCCGGAATGAACAAAAGCTGCAGAAACCATTTAGCGTTTCTTTCTCTTTTTCCATAAGACACTAATCGTATTTCTCCTTACCAGCAACGAAAGAAATAATCTCCCGTGACAGTGAAATGATGAAGGATCTTTACAATTCTCTCGTATCTGTGGACACAATGAATGTGAATGAAAGCTCTCAGGAAGTTTTCAAAAGGCTTGTTGCTCCATTGCCAGCCTTTCTGAGGAATTGTGAATTGACTGCTGCTCCTGAGAAGGTCACCAGAAATTGCTGTAGGTCTCAAGGCAATGTTAATGATGAGCTGCTGAGATTTAAAGCTGCGATTTAGCCCCAGCCTCAGCACTGACTCACCGTGAAGCTCTTTGATTTTCTGCTGGATCTTTCCTGAGGACATACCACATTTACGAAACCTTTCTTGACCTAACAGACTCAGACAGAGTGAAACCAAAGACAGGGACTTAGTATTTTAGTCATAATTCTTCACGTGTCAGTACCTTGAAGGTAAGCTCACACAGAGGAGGCCATGAAATGGTTAAACAGAAAAATCCCTGACTTCTGTAGTCAGGGAGAATCTCTGAGAGTGTCAGAGTCAGACATTTGAAGTCAGAGGTTCACTCATTCATCCATTCATTCTGTCAGTAAACATTCAGGAAGCTCCTACTATTTTCCAACAACTCGGCGAGACTCTGGGGAAGCAGAAACAAATATCATGTGGCTTATGGCTTTCAACCTGGGACAACTCCCCACTATTCTCCTGATAATAGACAAGCCCTTCTCCAGTACCACAGGGTTGGCTAACCAGAATACACCATCCTCCTGACCTCAGCTGGAACCTGTCTCTCAGGAATTGTCATCTGGGATTATTGAGAAAGATGACCACTTGCCCCTGGGGACACCAGTCTGGAATCCTAGTACCCTTACGGCCAAATTATCTATCACGTGGTAGAAAAATGTGTACAGTAGGGAAGAAGCCACTGCACAGATAGAAGCAAAGAGCGAAAAGGAGAGAAGAGGAAAGAGAAAGAGGGAGAAGAGAGACAGGAAAGGCAGTGTGGGCAGGGTAAACATGAGACTACTTCCAGTCCCATCAAACATCAGTACTACCACCAGCCTTTAAAAAAATATATCAACTTCTGGAACCAGCAGATGGTGTAATGGTTACGTTGCTGAACTCCCACATAGTTGACCATGGTTCCAGTCCTGGACCTGGTGGCTTAAAACTCACACCAGGTGCGTGCGTGCCCAAGATCCCAAGAGGAGAATAGAGGAGAAGGGATTGCAGCGTGGCCATCTCCCTGGAAGATGATTTCTCACATTCTGTCTGTCTGTCTGTCTCTCTCTCTTTCTCCAGCGAGCACACATGCCCTAGAGCAAAAATCTCTCTCAAAAAAAAAAAAAAATCTATGGGACCAGCAGGTGGTGTGGTGGTTAAGGCACTGGATACTCCCACATGGCCGACCAGGGGTTGAGTCCTGAATCTGGTGGCTCGATTTCTCACTTCCTCTCTCTCTCTCATCCTCAGTCTCTCTCTGGTCAAATTTTTAAAATGAATGAATGAATAAATAATTTAAAAATCTATTTCATGCTCTTGAGTCAGTAAATGTTGTCTTCTTTCCATGCATGCTTTTTCTTTCTGCTTACACTGATTTCAGTACCCAAAACTAAGTATTGAGATGGAATCTGAGAACTTGAGGTTATTTTAGTAGCATAGCAATCATATACATAAATAATTGCAAGGAAAAAAATCAACTATGCTTGGATGGTTTCAACTCCATCAGCCAGAGCTTGGTTTATTATATATATTTCTTAAATTTTTCTTCAGAGGGCACATGTACTCATTGGAGCGAGAGAGAAAGTGAGAAAGCGCCCTCTGTGGGTCATGGTTATACCACAATCCCTTCTCCTCCAATTCTTTTGAGTGTACACACACATGCACCTAACAAGTTTTTCAAGACACTGGGCCCAGGACTCAAACCAGTCAGTCATGTGGGATCCACCTACCCCAACCAGCATACCACCAGGTGGCCCAGTTTATTCTTTTATAGGGCATGTTGCCTGCACTCCGTATATATTAAGTGGTAGAAAAAGCAACATGCAAATTCCCTCTTAATCAAGAATGACTTTGTGATACTGGAGTTAAGTTTGGAAAAACATGGATCTGCCAAGATGAGCTGGGGAACATGTAAATGGAATGGTATTAGGGGGAAAAAAAAGTTGTGGTTCAATAGACATAATATACTTGTGTTAAATTAGAGATATCCACAAACTTTTTGCTACTACTCCAAATGAAAGGCAGAGTTTAACTCGTCTTCCCCTGAAACAGAATTGGTATTTAGTGACCTCCCTGGTCAGTAGAATTCACTGGAAACAATGTTTTGAGACATCGAGGACATAAATGGTTGCTGTTTTATGCCACTAAGTTTTAGGATTGTTGGTTATGCAAATAGTTAAGCAACTTGGCATTGTAGGTTAGTGGGTTTCATGTTGGAGATAAGGCTAGAGAAACTGGCAGAGCCTGAAGGGTCATGCAAAGATGTTGGGATTTTTTGGAGAGGTTTTTTGCTATAGGGCGCGTGCGCTTACCAGACAGAGAGGCAAAGAGATAGAAAACGAGAAATCACCCCCCAGAGGGAATGGCCACGCCACAATCCCTTCTCCTCCATTCTCCTCTTGGGATCTTGGGCACGCACGCACACGCGCCAGGTCTGGGACCCGAACCATGGTTGACTACGTGGGAGTTGAGCGACGTAGCCATTACGCTAACTGCTGGTCCCAAGGTGTTGGATTTTATAAGTCACGAGGGGCCATTTAACATTTGGATTTTCAAACGATCATTCTGATGTTATTATGGAGACTGGACTGGAAGAAAATCAACCTAGAACTAAGGAGACCAGTTAAGGGCCTAAAACAATAACAATGAGGACGAAGAAGAAGGCACAGTTACAGATTTTGTTGGGTAGGCGTAAGTGGGGTACTTACTAGGTTATTGATGAGAAAATAAAAGAGCAGGGGCCGGCAGGTGGTGTGGTGGTTAAGGGCACTGGACTCCTACATGGCTGACCACGGTTTGAGTCTCAGACCTGGTGACTTGCTTTCTCACTTTTTCTCTCTTTCTGTCCTTCTCTAGTAAAATATGAAAATAAGTTACATAAAATAATCCTTAAAAAAAAAAAGAAAAAAAGAGCAAGGCAAATGTCAAGACGTCCATGACTGAAATGAGCATTAACCATATCAGAAACCATAGAAGAATAAAATTACTTTAAAATTTCAGTTTTGGGGGCTGGCAGGTGGCGTAGTGGTTAAGGGCACTGGAGGGCCGACCATAGTTCAAGTTCTGGACCTAGGTTTTGGGGGCTTCACTTTCTCTCTTTTTCTCTGTCCTTCTCTGGTCAAATTAAAATAAATAAATAAATAAAGTTCAATGAAATAATTCTTTAAAAAATGTTCCGTTTTGGGGGCCAGCAGGAGGTATGGTGGTTAAGGCGCTGGACTCCCAAATAGCCAACCATGGTTTGAGTCCTGGACACACAGCCTGAAAGTCACACCAGGCATGTGTGTGCAAGTGCCCAAAATCCTGAGAGGAGAATAAAGAAGGGTATGTGATGTGCTCATCCCCCCAGGGAGCTTATTTCTCACTTTCCCTCTCTGTCTCTGTCTCTCTCCGGCAAGCACATGTGGCCTGTGGCAAAAACTTACCAAAAAAAAAAAAAAAGTTATTGACACAATGACCTTGACATCTGAATGAAGTTCTACTAAACACTTGAATCACAACTGCAATTAAATGGTTATCTAGGGACCCACAGATGGCATAATGTTTATGTTGCTGGACTCCCAGAGTTGACCACCGTTCGAGTCCTGGACCCTGTGCCTTAAAATTCATGCCAGGCATGTATACATGTGTGCCCAAATCTCAAGAGGAGAATGGAGGAAAAGGGAGAAGGGATTGTGGTGTGGCCATCCCCCCTGGGGGTGATTTCTCTTTTTCTGTCTCTGTCTCTCCAGTGAGGGCATGCACCCTATAGCAAACATCTCTCTTAAAAACAGAAAAGAAAATATAAATGGTTATCTATATGTTTAGCTTAGCATCTGTCTTTCCAGCTGGATTTTGAACACACACTACTTATCTTATTCACTACTAAGTACCCAGAACCTGACAGTGTGCCTGGAATATGCAACCTTTCGCTAAATTATTGGTTGAATGAATGCATAAATGAGAATAAGCGGGCATCCTGCCATCGAGGTTCTCAACCTTGGCTGCCCACTGGAATCACCTGGGGAGCTTTAAGAAACACTGATGCCTAGCACCCCGTCACCCCAAATCCCCATTCTTATTAAACTTGTCCCGGACACAGCCTGGACAATAGGACATTTTAGAATGCCATCTGATTTTGATGAACAGTGAAGGTAAGAGGTGTAGATCTGGGCGTGATCTACATGAAACACCCATAACCTTAAAGTTGTTCCTGTCCCAACAAAAAAGTCAGGGTAGACTATTAAAGTCTCCTCTATATAAAATTACTTCCCACACGTTTTATCCAGAGCACACAGAGCACAGGGGCAAGACGAGGGCTCCAGGGATCTGGAAAGCAGCAGCAGGCAGTTTTCCATGTGCTCATTAAAAAAACTAAATGTCCTTTAATTTCAAAATTACAGAGGTATGCAACAGATATTAGAAACAGCATTAGCCAGACCCATAAAACCACGGTGCTGGATTTCTAACACCATCAAGAAAGTGAAAGACAATTTACAGACTGAAGGAGAATATTTGCAAAACATAGATAAGGGCCTAGTATACAAAATGTGTATAAAGAAACCTTCTAAGTCAATGTTAAGAAGATAAACAACCTAATTTAAGTGGTGACTCATCCACAGCTCAGCTCTCTTTCTTGAACTCTAGCTTTGCAGGTCATTTCCACTAGGATGGCCTGTTGGTCAACAGACTCAATATATGGAGAGCAAGGTTTCCTGTAAAAGATCAGATAATAAATATTTTTGGACCAACCAACTGGTGGTGTAGTGGTAACACAACTGGGCCCACAGAGGGAAAGGTCCTAGGTTCACATCCCAGGACCTCCCTGAGCACTCCAGGTGCCCACATGGTGACCTGGATCTACTGAGACTAGGAGTGGATTGCAACATGAATGTAGTGGACTTTTCTGGCAACATACAGTCTCTGTCATATATTCTCATTTGTTTCTTCAAATCTCTTTAAAAATGCAAAAACTATTCTTTGCTTATCAGCCGTCATGGGCCAGAGAACTGCAGTTGTCAAAGTCTGTCCTGGATCCACATGGTTTTCATACGGGTAACTAGCCTAATAGCCTGAGTTGTTTGATCTAGGATTGAGTACGTATCCCAGGTTGGGACAATTTAAATATTTCCCTGGGGTTGGCAGGTAGCATGGTGATTAAAGAGCTGGACTCTTACAGGGCTGACCACAGTTCAAGTCCTGGACCTGGTGGCTTGCTTTCTCACTTTCCCTCTTGCTCTGGTCAAATAAATAATAATAATAGTAAATAAAATTAAATGAAAAATAATCCTTAAAAAGATTAGAACAATAGATCCCAGTCCAACTGCCTTTTTAAAATAAGGAGAGAAAAACTTAAGAATACACATTAATAACCACTTCCTGTTGTGTGAAAACAGAAAATCAGACTTGATAAGAAAATAAAGCAACTGAGAAAAAAGAGAGAGAAATGATACATAGAGTATTGCCTGAGTACTCTACAGTACCCATGGTTTGTGCCCAGTTTTCCTTGCATTTCTATGGTATACCATGAATATTTCCCCCACCCCCACCATCTTCACACTAAAAATTCTGTTCTTTCATTTTAGAGTTGATTTCCATTACATGCAAACCAAAAGAGATGGAGAAATTTAAAAAAGAAAAAAAGCAATACATTTTAATACATGTCTCCAAAGAAGCTATGAGACTACTTAGTAAACACAAAAAAAGATATTCAATATCAGTAGTCATTAGGAAATGCAAATGAAAACCACCATGAGATACCACCTCACAATCACAAAGATGGCTATTAAAACAGAAAGATAGTAAGCACGGGCATAAATGTAGAGAAATTGAAGCTCTCATATATTGCTATAGAAGTGGAGAGTGATATATTCACTTTTAAAAATAGTTTCACAAACTATTAAACACAAAGTTTTCATGTCTTAGCAATTCCAGTCCTTGTGTAGGTATCTACAGAAGAGAGATGAACCTCCATGCAAAGACTTGCACATCTTTAACAGCATTATTTATTAATAACCAGTAAGTAGAAACAACCCACATGTCCATTAACTGCTAAATGAATAAACAAATGCAGTATTTCTTTACAACAGAATAACCTTTAGCAGTAAAAAGGAACAAAACACTGGTACATGCCACAACATGAATAAACCTTAAAAACATTATACTAAGTGCAAGTATGACTAGCCAGATACAAAATATGATTCCATTTATAAGAAATGTATTGAAAAAACTTAAGTGGTAGAGTTGGTAGGTGGCATGGTGGATAAGTCCAGTTGACCACTGGATTCCCATGTGGTATTACAATTCCAGTCCTGGACCTCGTGGCTTGCTTTCTCAATTTCTCTCTCTCGCTCTGTCTCTCTCTGGTCAAGTTAAAAATAAATAGAGTTAAATGAAGTAATTCTTAAGAAAAACTTAAGTGGTTGCATAGGACTAGGGATTGGCAATGGGAGTGACTCCAAAGGGGCATGAGGTTTCTGATGGGGATGATGGAAATGTCCTAAAATTGGTTGTGATGATGGTTGCAAAACTCTGAGATTATACTGAAAACCAATTGAATTTTACATTTTTTTTTCTTTTTGGAGAGCTTTTTGCTATAGGGCGCATGCACTCACCTGAAAGACAGAGATATAGAAAGCCAGAAATCAACCCCCAGTGGGGATGGCCATGCCACAATCCCTTCTCCTCCATTCTCCTCTCAGGATCTTGGGCACACACACACATGCACCCAGCATGAGTTTAAGCCACTGGGTCCAGAACTCAAACTGCAGTCAACTACATAGGAGTCCAGCAACATAGCCATTACACTAACTGCTGGTCCCTAATTTTATATTTAAGTAGGTAAACTTTATGACATGTTTTATATCTCAAGGCTGTTAAAAATTTAGATGAAATGATCAAATTCCTTGAAAAACACAACGTATCAAAGTTTAAACAAGAAGAAATGGAAAATCGGAATGACATTAAATATCATTGAAACTGAATCTTTCATTAAGGAAAACAAAACTAAAAAAAAACTTTCTACAAAGAAAATTTCAAAATAAAACAGCTTCAGTGAGAACCTCTTCTAAACATTTTTAAAATTTTTATTTTTTAAACATTCAATCACTATATATCATGACTAATTCTAAACATTTAAGGAAAAATTAATCTTACACAAAACACTTTCAGAAGCAAGAAAGAAGAGAAAACAGTTTCCAACTAATTTTACTTGTATAACTTCATTTAGCAGCATAACCTTGAAGTTTCCTTCTAAGATTACTGAGAGTTCATAAAAAAGTTTTGCATTTTATCAAATTTTTTTTCTGCATCTAGGGCTGGCAGGTGGCGTGGTACTTAAAGACGGTGGAGTCCCACACAGTTGACTGCAGTTCGAGTCCTGGACCTAGTGGCTTGCTTTCTTCCTTTCCCTTTCTCTCTCACTCTGTCTTTCTCTGGTCAAATTAAATAACAATAACAAATGGAATTAAATAAATTCTTTAAAAAATTTCTGCATCTATTCAGAATATTACATGGATTTTCTCCTTTATATAAAAGGGATAATACTGTATATTATGAATAAGTGGGATTTATATAAGGAATGCAATCCAATCTTGGGGTAAGCATAAAAAGGACAAATTATAAGATTGCTACACTAGGAAACAGCAGGTGGCATGGTAGTTGGGGGCTCTGGACTCCCACATGACCAACCACCATTCGAGTCCCAGACCTGATGGCTTGTTTTCTCACTTTCCCTTTCTCTCTCTTTCTCGTTCTGTCCCTCTCTGGTCAAATTAAAATAAATAATTCTTAAAAAAAAAAAAAAGATTACTACATTATAATTTACTAGAACTATGAGTTTCTGTTTATTGGGACCAGCAGATAGCCTAATGGTTATGTCACTGGACTCCCACGTAGGCGACTGCTATTCGAATCCTGGACCTGCTAGCTTAAAATTCATGTGGGGTGTATGTGCGTATGTGTGCCCCAAATCCCAAGAAAAGAACAAAGAAGGAATTGTGATGTGGCCATCCCTGGAAGGGATGATTTCTCACTTTCTGTTTCTGTTCAGCTGGCACATGTGCCCTATTGCAAAAATCTCTCTACAAACAAAAAGAATTTCTGTTCATCAAAACATGCCAGTAAGGACAGCTGGAGGTAAGGTGGTTAAGTTGGCTCGATCCCACATCACCAACTTGTGGATCAAGTGCCAGACCTGATGGCTTGAGAAGCATGCTGGGCTTGTGCAATTCATGCCCAAAATCCTGAAGAGAGGGAGAAACAGGGATTGCCGCGTGACCATCCCCCATGGGGTGTGCTTTCTCATTTTCTCTGTCTTCTATGGTGACTGTACTTGCCCTCTAGTTTAAAAAAAAAAAAAAAAGTCACTAAGAGAAGGAAAAGACAAAACCACTTACTGGGAGAAGATACATACATAATACATATTATCTAATAAAGAACTAAATTCTAAAAATATATAGCTTGAGGGATATTGTGTATGTGTATATCATGCAGAATCTTCAAAAAATTTGTGTAAATGCATTTTTAAAAATTGTCCACTTTATTTTATTTATTATTATTTTTAATTTTACCAGAGAGAGACAGAAGGAGAAAGGGAAAATGTGAGAAAGCAGGTTACCAGGTCCAGGACTTGAACCGTGGTCAGCCATGTGGGAATCCAGCACCCTTAACCACTTTACCACCTGACAGCCCCAAAATACATTTTTTAGAGTTTTTTTTGCCATAGAGCATGTGTGCTAGCCGGAGAGAGAGAAAGACAGAGACAGTGAGAGAGAAAATGAGAAATCACCCCCTGGGGGGATGGCTATTCCAGAATCCCTTCTCCTGGGCATGAATACACATGTGCCCAGCATGATTTTCAAGCCTTCAGATTCAGGACTCAAACCAGGGTTGGCCATGTAGGAGTCCAGTGACTTAACCCCTACTGCATCTGCTGACCTCAGAAAATGCATGCTATGAAAAACTATAAACTGATGTCAAAATTAGTTTGTACCAAAATAAATTTGTACTTTAATTCCATTTTCCCATAAATTTTTGGAAGTTCTCCCCTGTGAGTTTATGTGTGTGTGTATATTTCATTCATTGGTATATTGAGGGCAGAAAGTAGGAAAGTCTGCTTCGGGTACAGACAATAAAAGTGTTAGAACTGTCTGTGAAGAATGTAAAAGCAATAACAAAACTGACTAAAAATCAATCTACCCTTTACTATACCATGTACTGAAAATCCTAAGCTATGCCATCATAAAATACTCCTCTGAAAGAAGCATCTTTTGTTAGTCTAAGTTCTAAACTCAAGTGTGATCCACAGATGTGGTATAACCCAAGATCCTTTCAGGGAATCCCTGGAGTAAACGTATTTTCTTAATACCACTAAAACATTTTTTGACATTTTCATTGTGTTGACTACATGCACTGATGGCCCAAAACAATGGTAAGTAAAATGACTTATTTCATGGCATGAAGCAAGGCAGTGGCACAAATTGTACTAGTACACACTGTTTTCTTCACCGTTAGACACTCAGTCTATAATAATAACAAGAAAACTAGATTTACTGAAGGATATTCTCTAAGGAAGTAGTAAAAATGGCACTTATTTTTTCATTAAAACTTTCAGTTAAAATTTTGGAACTTATTAAAACATGTCATTGTACTAAATTGTTCATATTCTCACCATTAAAAAAAATGCTGGCTATGTGAGGTGATGGCTGTGTTAATTAGCTTGACTGTGGTAATTATTTCACAATATACACATACATCTAAACATGTTGTATACCATAAATATATATCATTGTTAATATATATAAACATGGTATACACCACATGTAAACATGTTGTTTGCCATAAATAGATATAATTGTTAATATACATAAACATGGTATACACTACATATAAACATGTAGTACAACATAAATATATATAATTGTAAATATAGATACAAACATGGTATACACCATATAGACAGGTTGCATATCAAAAATATACATAATTATCTATTATACCTCCATAAGGCTGGAATAAATAAATAAAACTCAAAATAATTTTATTAAATCTGGATCCCCTCGGTGTCATCCTTTCCACGTGGTGTAATGGAAAAGCACTTTGATTATCTGACTGTCAGCTGATCTGATCACGCTGTTCTTTCTTTCCTCTTCTTTTTTGAAAGATCAATTTGACTTGAAAAACAACTGAAATAGATGATAGTTATTTAGCAGATAGTTCCTGGTACTTCAAAGACACTCATGAAACATCTAAAATTTGAGCAATCGAATATACATGGAATGTTGAAAACATATCTGTTACTGTGAGCCTTAAATCTCTATAAGCTAGCTTAAAGACCTTCCTAATGACATTAGTAGTGATATTAACACATACGAGGTTTTTGCTGTTATAAAATTAACTATATCCAAATTCAGAAAAGTTGCATTCACCCAGAATAGTAACATTTTCCAAAACACCAAGACATAATGCTACAAAGTCATGTATGAGTAAAAAGATTCATTCTTGGCGAAGATGAGATAGGCCATGTGGGAGTCGAACACTGTGACCATCATGCCACCTGCTGGTTGGTCCCAACCTAAAATTCCTACACAAAGAAAAACTTAGCCTTATGGAAGGTGACCAGATTGAGAATGACTTTTGGGGTCAGGGTCGAAGAGTCTCTGTAACTCGAACTCAATATTTCCATAGCCCACTCCACTTTATCTCAGCTTCTGGCTCCCTGCTGCCAACTACAAAAAGGAAGCAGATGTAAAAGAAAAAAAATTTTCTAAAAAGGCAGGAGAATGAGCCCTGGGTGGAGACAAAGAATAAATCAAATCCTTCTTGAAACTGCTTAGCAGTATTTCTCAAACATAGGCACTTGGTGAAAATACAAATTCCTGTACTCCACCCTAGACATATTGACTCAGAGTTTCTAAAGGTGGAGCCCAAGAATCACTGCTATTGAGTGTAATGATCAGCCAGTTTAGTAAACACTGGAAATATCTGTGGGGACAATGAACACAAATATCACTAGGCCCAGACTGCAAAAGAGCAGTCATGGCTCTCTCATGCGGTTGTTTGGCTTAAATAATTGTGGGCATCCTCATCGGCAGATTATTAGAAGGGTGACTAGCATACCTAATATGCCAAACACTTCATATTCAGTAGAACTGCTGAGAGTATTGACTTTGAGAAAGAGAATGACTTAATTTATCTCCCATTGTACCCTTCGAGATGTAAAAAGATTTCTTATCGTGCTGCCTGAACAAGTGAACTCCATGTAGTGCTGTCCAGAACCATACCATTTATTAAATAACACTTGGAAGCCCTCATAAAAGTGATTAATATGTGCTCACTCAGAGCTCAGAGTATAGTCATTTTTCAGATAATCTATTGTTCTACATTCAGAGAACTGACTTGTGTATCTGTGTACGTGCGGGTGGGCATGTGAGCTGTATGTAGAAGGAAGGTTCTTTTTGTTTAACAGAACCACAAATTGTTAGAGAATTAGAGTTGGTAACATCAGCTAGTCTTACGGCTTTAATACTATCCATATACTGCTGGGTCCAAATTCTTATCTCTAGCCCTGACCTTTCCCACTAACCTGTCTTATAGTCAACTAATTGCTTTGATATCTACACTAACTTTTTTCAGAGGTTTTTGCTACAGGACATGTGCACTTGTCAGAAAGACAGAGAGACAGAAAGTGAAAAATCACCCCCCAGGGGGGATGGCCAGGCTGCAATTCCTTCTCCTCCATTCTCCTCTCAGGATCTTGGGCACGCATGCACACGTGCCCAGCGTGAGTTTAAGTCACAGGGTCTGGGACTTGAACCGCGATCAACTATATGGGAGTCCAGCGACATAGCCATTATGCCAACTGCTGGTCCCTGATATCTACACTTTCTTTAATATACATCTAAGATTTTATCAGACTAAAGCTGAAACTTTTTTTTTGTCTTTTTAGAGAGATTTTTGCTATAGAGCAAGCACATGGGCTTGCTGGAGAGACAGACAGAAAGTGAGAAATCACCCCCCCAGGGCAGTGGCCATGCTGCAAACCCTTCTCCTCCATTCTCTTCTCGGGATTTTGGGCATGCATGCACATGCGCCTGGTGTGAGTTTTAAGTCTCCAGGTCTGGGACTCAACTGCAGTTGACTATGTGGGAGTCCAACAACGTAGCCATTACGCTATCTGCTGGTCCCTAAAACTGAACTTTAGATCTTTCCACATCTCTCATTTTTTCCTATTTCAGTTGATGGCAACCCCTTTTTTCCAGGTGCTTAGCATCTTTGACTCTGGTTTCCCTCCCATTCCACACCCAAATCTAGTAATCCATCCTTTTTACTTCTCTTTAAAAATAAGTCCAGAGCCCACCTACTTTTCAACACCTTCACTGCAACCATCCTAAGTCACCATTCTCTTTTCTCTGGATAACTATAGTAGCCTTATTTTTCTATTTTTAATTATTTAATTTAATTTTATTTATTCATTTATTTGTTTTAATTTGACCAGAGAGAGAGAGACACACACACAGAAAGAGAAAGGGGCGGGGGGAGTGAGAAAGCAAGCCACCAGTTCCAGGACTCAAACCATGGTAGGCCATGTGGGAGTGTCCAGTGCCTTAACCACCACGCCACCTGCTGGTCTCCGCTATAGAAGCCTTCTAACTTGTCCCCTTTACTTTTACATTTGCCCCTCTTAAATCTACTTTTAACAGTAGCTAAAGGGGTCTTGTTTGCTTGTTTCTTTTCTTTTTTTTTTTTTTTTTGAGAAGTTTTTGCTGTAGGGCACGCGCGCTCGACAGAGAGAGAGACAGACAGAAAGCGAGAAATCACCCCCCAGGGGGGATGGCCACGCCGCAATCCCTTCTCCTCCATTCTCCTCTTGGGATCTTGGGCATGCATGCACACGCGCTCGGCGTGAGTTTTAAGCCACCGGGTCCGGGATGTGAACCGCGGTCGACTACGTGGGAGTCCAGTGACATAGCCATTACGCTAACTGCTGGTCCCTATTTGCTTCTTTCTTTAGACAGGATCTCACTTTTGGGATCCTTCTGCCTCAGCCTCTGAGTTGCTGGAACTACAGTTACATGCCACCACACTCAGCTTTTAGGATGTGCTAGAAGTTCAACCAGGGCTCCCACGTGGCTTCAGCTTGCCAAATAGCAGCATCAATATGCTACTGCAGCTGAGCCCATTTTATCACGGAAGATTTTCACACAGAAAAGAGAAAAGTGTAATAAAAAACCTGTACCTACTCATCATCCACCTTTAACAACTGTTACTACATAGTTTTTTTTTTTCCTGTTAATTTTATTTATTGAGAGAGAGATACAGGTACCCTCAACAAGGTCAGCCATGCTGCAATCCTCCCTCCAGCTTTCTAGTCAGTCAAGACCTTCCATGTTTGACCACACTCAGCATAGTTAGGTCTACCTAGAATCCAAACCTGGTCCTTGCAAATGGCACCAGTGCCTCAAAGCTGCACCCCACTGGCTATGTAACCATGGCTGGGGTGCTATATGGCTGTTTAATTTTTCTTTTTAAATATTTATTTAATTTATTCATTCATTTTATTTTAATTTGACCAGAGAGAAACAGAGAGAGAGAGAGCGAGAGAGAGAGAGAGCAAGTGAGAAAGCAAGCTGCCAGGTCTGGTTCTTGAACTGTGGTCAGTCATGTGGGAGTGTCCAGTGCCTTAACCACCATGCCACCTGCTGATCCCCAATATATGGCTATTTAAAAGCTCTGTATCCTCATTCACTTTCTCCCCATACCAAAGGAGAATGGGATGGGAAAGAAACCTTTAATGACTTCCTATCGTACTCAGAATGAAATCCGACATATTTTCAGTGGCAAGTGCTCTTACTTTTCCTATTTCTTACACTCTCAGTAACATAAGCCTCCCGTTGTGTTTCAAACCCATTAGGATGTTCCTGCTTGTGGCCTTTGCACTGTTCTCTCTGCCTGGCACGCACAGTCCCTGCACTCGACATTCCCCTGGCCTGCTGTTCCTTTCCTTCCTTCAGGTCTTTACCGGTAGTTTCCTACAGCCTGGTTTTGCTGACTGCCTGCCTGCACAGGGCAAAGGGCAAAGTTCAAATGTTCCTCTGCCATTTGCGTTTCCTTTCGTATAATGGCAAAGTCAGAACTGCTCGCTCCTTGGCTACTTACCCTTCTGTGCATAGGTGACCATCCATACAGTGGCAAGATGCAACTAACCCTTGTGAAACGATGCACTCACCCTTTCTCTGGGCTGACTGACACGCTCCCCACCACACTTAGACCAACAGATACCATCCAAATCCCTCCTGAAGGTCAAAGCAACTCATTTGTGACCTAGGATAAGAGCCTGAATTATATTCTTAGCGGTTCACTTTTTTTTTTTTTTTTTTAAAGAATTTGGCTGAGGGCCCTGGACTCCCATGGGGCCCATTGTGGTTTTTTTTTTTTTAAAGAATTTGGCTGAGGGTGCTGGACTCCCATGTGGCCAACTGTGGTTCAAGTCCTGAACCTGCCAGCTTGCTTTCTCACTTTCTCTCTCTCTCTGTCCCTCTCTGGTCAAATTCAAATGAATAAATAAATAAATAAAAAGTTAAATAAAAATAATTCTAAAAAAATTTTTTAAATTTAATTTTACTCATCATTCTTATTTATTTATTTAAATTTGAGCAGAGAGCAACACAGAAAAACAGGGAAAGTGAGAAAGCAAGCTGCCAGGTCCAGGACTTAACCCATGGTCAGCCATGTGGGAGTCCTGAACTCCGACCACTGCATCACCTGCTAGCCCCAGTGTTGTACTTTTTAACATGGTAAGAGTTCAATAAATCTGTTCATCACTATAAATTATTTTAACAAATAAAAATTAGTTGTGACTATACTGAAGGACACTTGTGTACCCTTTAAAATGGTTAGAATGGGGCCAGCAGTTGGCATGGTGGTTAAAGTGCTAGACTCCCACATGGTCAATGGCAGTTCAAGTCCCAGATCCGGAGGCTTGAAACGTAGGCTGGGTGCATGTGCGTATGCGCCCAAAATCCTGAAAGGAGAAAGAAGGAGAAGGGATTGTGGCATGGCCAACTCCAGAGATTTCTCACATTCTCTCTCTGTATCTCCAGCGAACACACACACCCTACAGCAAAAAATCTCTAAATGATAATAATAATAGAATTAAACAGTTCCTTCGAAAAAAAAAAGTAAAATGGTTAGAATGCTAAGTTTTATGTCACATAGATTTATCATGTAACAAAATAAAACAAAAATTGGGCTTTTTTTTTGGGGGGGGGCAAATTGTACACATCACCTCCACCAGGCTGGAAGGCTCTCACTGTATCCCACTTGTACTTCCGGAATCCAGATGGGAACACAAAGTGGAGGTCAGATAGGTTCTGCTCGGCACCTGCTCCTCGGAAGACGTGGAGGGACTTTGAGTACCAGCCTTCTTTCGTACTTTCCTTCAGGTATGGGATTGTGACCCCAGGACTCAGGGATGATAGCTGCAGTGGACTACAAAGTACTAGAAGCAACAAAGAGGCCAACTCGTGGTTCCTGGGATCCTCCCGGGCCAACGTGCCTTCTGGGAACAGGCCAGCGTGCTCAAAGGTTCGCACTGCACCTGCACAGCGCTGGGCCCTGCTTCTTCCCTCTGTGCCACTGCCGGGTAAGTGCCCTGACTATGCTAACCTTGTCCTTCCCATCTCGGGTACACTTAGGTTTCCTGACCTTGTTTTAGACATTAAAGCAGCCCCATCTGAGGCCAGTCTCATTCGTTGACAGTGGCCCTTCTGTTATCACCTAAGCTCCTGCCTGGACTCTGGCAGTTTTCCTAAGGATTCTCAACCCAAGCAATTCTCCTGACCAGGAGGCTCAGGGTAGTGCTCCTGTGGTTCAAAATATTTTGAACATGCTCCCACAGGAAGAGTATTGGTGTCCTTCAGATCTGTGCTTGATCACTCCATTGTGAACAAGTATGACCTTTGAAAAACAAACCATGAATTGTCCTTTTTAAATTTGCCATAGAGTACATGTGCTCTCCAGAGCACCACCACCCCACCCCCACCCTAAGTGGGGATGGCCATGCAGCAATCCTTTTCCCTCCATTCTCATTCTCCTCTCAGGATTTTGGGCTGCAAGCACCCAGCATGTTTTTCAAACCACCAGGTTTTGGACTGGGATGCACAATCAGCCATCCAGCCAACCTAACCACACACCATCGCTGGCACTCATGGGTTAGCATTTTTTTATACAGCATTGGATGAAGCATGCATGCTAATAAGTGATTTATATGCATTGTCTCATTAAATAGTTTACAGAATATTTATTTTTTTGGGAGAGGTTTTTGCGATAGGGCACGTGCACTCACCAGAAAGACAGAGAGAGGCAGAGAGATGGAAAGTGAGAAATCACTCCCCAGGTGAATGGCCACGCTGCAATCCCTTCTCCTCCGTTCTCCTCTCAGGATCTTGGGCACCCATGCACACACGCCTGATGTGAGTTTAAGCCACCAGGTGTGGGACTCAAACCACAGGGGAATCCAGCAACATAGCCATTAGGCTAACTGCTGGTCCCAGTAGTTTACAGGATTTTAACAAATAAGTCAGAAAGGGACTGCAGTCATTAATGGGAACATTTAAGGTATAAGGACTCAGATTTCTGGAGTACTCACAGTGGTTTTACTAAAAGAAAAAAAAGAGAAATTAAGTCATTAGAGTTAATATTTTAAATAAAATGTATTATGAGAGGATTTCAACAAGGCATATGACAAAAGCTATTATGATATTGATTGGGGTACAGAATGGAGAATATATAATTCCTTTGAACAAGCACACCTAAAGAACCTTCACTCAATGAAAGAGTAGTGACTGCTTAACACTGAATACTTTCTATGGGTTAGTCACCAGTCTAAATGCTTTACATGGTTCGATTCCATTTAATACTCAGTACGACTCTATGGGTAGGGGAGTATTATTACTCTTTCTCTGTTTTGTACATGAGCAAGCTGAGGCAGTGTCATTAAATAACTTTTCCATAGTCACAGAGCTAGTAATCAGCAGAGATGGGATCTGAACTCCAGCAGATTTATACAAGTAGACTCATGTTCAACTGCCATGCTTACTGCCTCAACAGTAGCAAAACTGGAGGATTCCATTGTTATATACTACCCATTTTTATTGGTAACTTGGGAGAAGATATAGATGGCATGCTGATTAAATTAAGCGTGATTCTAAGTAGGGAGGAGAAGCTAATGTATTCAAAGATAAAGTCAGGATTTAGACTAATTTCATTAGGCTTGTTTGGTGCTAGAATAGATAACGACTAATCTTTGCAATGTGGTGCCGTTTTGACCTCAAACTTATTAATATTTTGGGCCAATAGCTGTGGAAAGAAGCTGTCCAGTAAATTGTAAGATGATTTGCATTGTTCTGGCCTCTATTTGCCAGATAGTAGTAACAGCTCCCAGTTATAATAGCCAAAAATGTCCCCAAAATTACCAGATGTCACCTGGGTAATAAAATCACTCTCAAATCAGAACTATTGACTTACTCTTTTTTTTTTTTCTCTCTCTCTCTCTAGTTTTTGGTATAGGTCACCTACACTCATCAGGGAGGAAAAGAGAGAAAGCATCCCCCTATGGCAGATGGTCACACCACAATCCCTTCTGAACCATTGAACCTTGAAGCTGGCCTTGTGGGATCCAACTCCTAAGCCTTCATGCCACCTGCTGGCCCACCTGACTTAGTCTTTTATCACATGTTTTTTATTTAATTCCCAGGATTGTGGTAAGAGGTAGGTAGAGTTGAAATTAAAACTACCACTATCTAAGTCCAGGTCGCATCCTTTCTTCAAGACAAAAGTAAGTAGCAATGAATATAAATTCCTGAAGTTGCAGCAAATAAACCAAAAACCACACAACATATACATACAATGAGAAAATGATGAGTTAACACATTTGGAAGAAACCATTTGCATTATTTTTTACTTTATTAAAATACTGAGTTTATTTATTTTTTATTTATGTATATTTTTGTCTCCCTACCATTTCTATGTCTGACCACCACTACTACTGTGTCCTATCATAAGATTCCAAACATACTTAAAACCAAGCAAAGGGTAGAGTTCCATCTTTAAAAACTAAACAGGCATTTTGGACAACACGTTCTTGGCAATGGAACCTGGACAACATTTATCAAACATGGCAGGGAAAGCTCTCACTCTGCATTATAAAAAGGACAGCCAGATATCAACTGTTACAGAAATGAAATAAGATGGAAAATTTTAACTGTCTAAACTATTTTCTTAAAGAGACTTCCTCCATTGCTAGAGATCTTGAATAGCCTCCTGATCAGTCATCCGGAAGCAATTCTTGACATAATTGATACATTTGGCTTCCACTTTGGGAAGAGAACTATCTTTTTCTGTACTTGCTTACATTTTTGCTTTAATGTCTTCTACAGAACTAGGTCCTTTTGGTGTTTTAGGAGATTTTTCCTGTTTTTTTTTGAATGATTCTTGACTTTTCTTTTTTTTTTTTTTTTT
>NW_006159674.1:2888882-2908776 GCF_000334495.1 Tupaia belangeri chinensis | reverse complement strand
GCTGCTGCTGCTGCTGCTGCGCGCCGGGGGGGTGAGCTCCCGGGATTCTTGACTTTTTTGACCTTGGTGTTGATGGTTTTGAGTCTTTTCCATTCTGGTTTGATTTTTGAGCATTTTTTGCAGAAAGTATCTCATAGATTTCTTCACTGGAGCTTTTTCTTCTGTTTCCTCATCTTCAGAATCATCATCATCATCATCATCGTTATCGTCTTCGTCAGCAGCAAGTTTTACTTTTTTTCTGTGGAACCTTGCTACCATCTCCAGGGGCAGGTTGCTTTCCAGATATACTTAAAAGTTTCATGTCCTCTTCTGACTCTGACTCTGCATCTTCTTCCACAGCTACTAAGTGCTGTCCACTAATATGCACAGGCCCCGAATCATACTTCAACCTTAAGACCACAGGTGGTGTTATTTCAAAACCCCCAAGGAAAACTGTTGGCTGTACAGACATTTTCAGTCTTGCTAGTGTTACTTTAATTGGACTGTCTTCATAATTCATTGCCTCTGCTTCAACAGTGTGCAATTCATCCTTTGCACCAGCCCCTAAACTGACCGTTCCTAAAGATAACTGGTGTTCATTTTCATTATCATCTTTGTCAGCCTTCAGTTCACAACCAAAATGATATTCTCAGACCTCAGGGGGCTCATGTCCACATCCATCGACTCTTCCATGGAGTGGTGGCATGCACTTGGGTGGGCAAGAAGGCGAACGGAGCTAAAAGACTATGGCTCCCAAAAACAGCCGCTCAGGACGGAATCAACCCAGGGCCCATTTGCATTTTGAGGTAAGTATGAACCAAATAACAGTGGTAACCATTTACTAAGGGCTTATGCTTTTTCAGATTCTGCTACATGCTATGTACACCAGCTTATTTAATCCTCACTAGGAGCGCTAGAAGGCAATGTTATCACTATTTCAGAGATGAGGAAAGTGAAGCTTAAACAAATAGCATAGCTAAAAGTAGAGATAAGTAAGTAACAAGGCTATGATTTGCATTCAAGCCATCTAACTCCAGAGTCCGTGCTTTTAACAATTATGTAATACTTTTTTCACCAAAATAAATGAAGAAGAAATGGAAGAAATCATCACTGTAAATGCTAAGGTACATAAAGAGATGTCCTAGTCTTTGACACCTTCTCCTGCTTTGATGGTTAGGACATATATAATACACGTGAGAGCTGGGTTTGCACAGACCCCCAACAACCTGATCAGATGGGTTTGAATCTACAGTCCATGTCTCATGGAAGGTCAAAGTCCTCCACAAGGGTTCTATAAATTCCACTGTCTCCTGGCTCCTGTTGTGCACTACCTGCTTGTATTTTGCACTGCAGAAGCCCAGATCTGGAACTGAGTCTTTTTCCTCGGTTCATGAAACGTATAATCTTACTCTAAGCTTTCCAGGAAATAATAAAATTGACTGAGGTCTGTTACAGAATAAGCACAGCAGTAGAATCTAAAACTCCTCTATTCTATACTGAAATCCCTTCAGGAAGGAAAACATGAGGACCTTCCTCTGGATATGCTTTGTCTCCCTGTTTTCACCCTCATCCCTGTCCTACCTGAATTAGAGATTATCCTTCTATTATCAAGAGGAATCAGCTCTTCCCAAAGAGCAAAAGTCTTTTGATTCTCCAGTGGAAAGTTTATGTATTTGTGGGAACAGCAGTTGGTGTAATAGCTTCGTCACTGGACTCCCACGTCATCCACCAGGGTTCAAGTTACGGACCTGGTGGCTTAAACTCACGCCAGGCATGTGTTCATGTGTGCCCAAGATGCTGAGAGGAGAACGGAGGAAAAGGGATCGCAGCATGGCCATTCCCTCTGGGGGAAGGGGGGTGATTTCTTGTTTCCTGTCTCTCTGTCTCTCTCTGTCTTTCTGGCAAATGCCAGCACCCTATAGCAAAAAACCTATGTAACACAACTATCTGTTTGCTACCTTTTCCTATACATACTGTCCTATTCTTTCCTGAATTACAGAAATGTTAAGAAAGTTTCTTTGTAAATATTCTATTCTAAGGAAATACTGTACTGATATTGCCAACATTGTATGTATTTCATCAATTAGTTTTTCTGTGAGGAATGAGGAACTCCAAACCTTCTAAAACTTTGATTAATAGTTGCCTAGAGCTCCCCCCTCAAAAAAAAAATTCCTAAGTTGTTAGCCATTACTGAGAACTTCAGTAAAATTTCATTTGAAATTGATGACTTTAGGGGCCGGCAGGTGGGATGGTGGTTAGAGGCACTGGACTCCCAATGGTTACAACCTACAAAATGCAATTTCTGTAATTATTATGCCATTTCTTAAGAATAAAACTGAAAACTCACCATCTCCCAGAACAAAAATCCTTCAACAAGCAGCAATTAAGTGGCTAATAACTCATTAATTATCATTGCAAACATTATTTTGGGCATGGTCAACCAAGGTTCGAATCCCAGACCTCCTGGTGGCTTGTTTTCTCACTTCTCTCTCTTTCTCTCTCTCTCTGTCTCTCTCTGGTCAAATTAAAATAAATAAATAAATTCTTTTAAAAAAAGAAATCAATGACTTTGAGGAGAAAGAGAAAAAAAATACAGGAAACAACCTAAAAATATCCTGTGAGTCAAAGTATAAAGGCGATTGTCCAGATGCCATGAACCTCTAGAAAACACTTTTTCAATTTAGATCACATACGCTTAATATCAAGGACATGACTGACTACCTCGTCTTTTCTGCCAGACATGTAGAAATGATCAATGCATGCCCATCAAGAAAATGAGGTTGATCTCCAGACCAGGAACATACGTGGCACGTAATCTTTCCTGCGATAAAGGAGTGTTCCCAGGATTATTCTCAGGACTATTTAAGAAGAGGTAGAAACATCTTTGCTATTCTGTCAGTTCCATTCTAACACTTCTTTTGAACGGATAAATTGATTCCAATGCGATTGGTGTCTTAGGGAATAATTTGAGTGTAATTTTACTCTTGTGTGATTTTTTTTTTGTCTGTGAGAAAGACTAGGCAAATCTAGAAATCTGTACCCAGTTGAAGAGACAAATAGAATCCCAAGAAGGACACAAGCATGCACATGTGTCATAAACACATATACAACTAATGTTAAAACTTTGTCTGATTTCAGATAACCCTGTTTCCATATTATGCAAGAATTGAAAAGAAGAAATACTGAGTCCTTTTCCACAAGCAAACTTTAGGTCTTTTTCGATGTAAAATAGCCTATTTATTGTATGCATTTCTTACCATTTAACATGAATAAGTCTGTACTACCATTTTTATTAGGTTTTCATCTCTTTTAATGTGTCACTGGCCAACTGTTTGATTATCGTGCTCACAAACCATTTTTTTTCCTATATACCCTGTGTTTATTATTGTGTGATTTTTGCACTATGTTCTATTCTTATACAACTGACCATATTTGAAAATGACTAAGAATGGGGCCAGGAGATGGTGTGGTGGTTAAGGCACTAGACTCCCACATGGTTGACCATGGTTCAAGTCCCTAACCTGGCAGCTCAAAAATCATGCTGGGTGCATACGCATGTATGCCCAAAATCCAGAGAGGAGAATGGAAAAGGGGTTGTGGTGTGGCCATTCCCTCGGGGGATGATTTCTCACTTTTCCTTTCTCTGTCTCTCTCCTGCAAGCCTACGTGTCCTATGGCAAACCCTCTCCCTTCCATAAAGGAACATTGTCACTTATCAAATGTTTAAGTGTTCAATAAAATTGGTGGTTTGAATCCTAGCTCCAATATCTTGAATGAACACACTGGATATGTATGCACTCTTACTCTCAATCCTGATAGGATGGAAGAGTAGAAGAGGGACTGCAGTGTAAGAACTCTCCAGGGGCCAGCAGGTGACATAGTTGTTAAGGTGCTGGACTACCATGTAGAGTGGGAGTTTTAAAGCTTTAAAGCTCATGCTGGACGAGTGTACACACATGTCCAAAATCCCAAGAGAAGAATAGAGAAGGGATTGCAGTGTGGCCATCCCCACTTGGGGGTGATTTCTCACGCTCTGTCTCTCTGTCTCTCCAGCAAGCACATGTGCCTTATAGCCAAAAATCTCTCTCTCAAAACAATTCTCCAATGGCTCTTTCTCGCTCCCTCTCTCTGTCTCTCTCTGCTGTGAGGGCACACATCCTATGACAATTATAAATCAATAAATAGCTAACTGAAACTAGGATCATCAATGGATGCTAAAGTCATTAGGTTAAGTGATGATGGGAGATGAGATGACAATGTAGCCAATCACAAAATACCACCCCAGAGATTTATCTGGTGAAAGAAAAAGAAAAACTACATACAAGATGGCAATGGTGAGCCTTCTGATGTTTAAACCCAGGGATTAAGCTTAATGGACAACCTGGAATCATGAGTCTCTCGAGATATTGCAATGTGAAGCACACACCATTGCCTGTCAAGTATTCTGGCTGAAAATGTTCAACCTGAATATAAGCAAACCTAGACCCAAATTCTGTTTTATAAGAAGTACAAAGGGCAGAAGAAAAAGTTAAAACAATTATCAAAAGGAAAAATTGGGCAAATCTAGAAGTGGGATGTTCTACAAATGTCTTTAGTATTTTAACAACAGATGAAAGAGTTTTATTAAAACAAAAAAAGTGGTTGGCAGATGGTGTAGTGGCTAAGCGCACTGGACTCCCACGTGGCTGACAGTGGTTCAAATCTCAGATCTGGTAGCTTGCTTTCTCATTTTCCCCTTCTCTTTCTCTCTCATTCTGTCCCTCTCTGGTCAAATTAGAAATAAATAAATAAAGTAAATTAATTCTTTCAAAAAGCAAAAAAAAAAAAAAAAAAAAGATGGAGTAGACAGAGGAACCAAATGCAATGTAATGTGTTGTTTTTGATTAGATCTTGGTTGAAATACACCAGCTACAAAAGACATGCTGGAGACAATTGGGAATTTTTTTTTTGAGAGGTTTTTGCTATGGGGCGTGTGTGCTCGCCAGACAGACAGAGACAGAGAGACAGAAAGCGAGAAATCACCCCCCAAGGGGGGATGACCACGCCCGCAATCCCTTCTCCTGCTTTCTCCTCTTGAGATCTTGGGCACGCACACACACACACCCGGCGTGAGTTTTAAACCACTGGGTCCCGGACGCGAACCGCAGTAGACTACATGGGAATCTGGCGACATAGCCATTACGCTAACTGCTGGTCCCGGGAAATTTTTTATATCATCAGGATATTACACTATATTAAAAGAATGACTATTAATTCTATTATGGATAATAATTTCATTGTGGTTATGTTGAAAAAATAATTTGGGTGAGACATTATGATGTCTCTATTTTAAAGTATCCAAATAGACTATTCTCTTTTTTAGAAGGAAAGAAAATAACTGTTCTGATTTCTTTTTTGTTTTTTTTTTTGGAGAGGTTTTTACTATAGGGCGTGTGTGCTCGCCAGAAAGAGAGAGACAGAGGGACAGAAAGCGAGAAATCACCCCCCAGTGGGGATGGCCATGCCACAATCACGTCTCCTCCATGCTCTTCTCGGAATCTTGGGCACGCACGCACACGTGCCCGGCGTGAGTTTAAGCCACTGGGTCTGGGACTCAAACCACAGTTGACTACATGGGAGTTCAGCAACATAGCCATTATGCTAACTGCTGGTCCCCTGATTTATTTCTTACAGGATAAAACCCAAACTTCTTACCATGGCATAAAAAAAAAATGCTTCAAATCTGGTTTCAAATGATTTCTGTAGTCATTTACTCTCATACAGTTTATGCTCTGGCTGGCCGCATGAAATTTCTCATTGTTTTTTAGTCTATGCATAAGTTTGTTTTTCCACTCGAAGTGTCCTTCCCTATCTTCTCTATATAAGTGCTAAAATTGGTATCTGGGCTAATGGGTTCGTGGCGGTTAAGACAACTGGATGCCACATGACTGACTGCATGCTTTGAGTCCTGGACCCAGCAGCTTGAGAAACACACTGTGCCTGTTTTTGTACGTGTGCATACTCTAAATCCCAAGAGAAATGGAGGAGAAAGGATTTTGAAGTGTTCTTCCCTACCTCCATCTTCTGGGGGGCAGTGCTTTCTCACTTTCCCTATTTTTCTGTGTGTGTGTATGTGTCTGTGTCTAGTGATCACGTGTCCTACAGAAAAATTAAAAAAAAAAAGCTCAGTGCCCATACGTGTGTGTATACTTGCCTATGCATACTCACCAATATATTATGCTTTTAATGGGGGCAAGTTGTAGTAATGACCTATGTGTAAAACATAGACTGGGGCCAGCAGCTGGCATGGTGGTTATGCTGCTGGATCCCATGTGACTGACTCTGCAGTTCAAGTCCCAGGCCCTGCAGCTTGAAAATCACACAGGGTGAGGCCAGCAGGTTGTGTGGTGGCTAGACATGCTGGACTTTCACATGGCCGACCGTGGTTTGAGTCCCGGACCTGATTGCTTGCTTTCTCTTTCCATTTCTCTGTCTCTCTTTGGTCAAATAATAAAAAATAATAATAATAAATAAAGTTAAATAAAATAATTCTAAAAAAAGAAAAGAAAGAAAGAAAATCACACAGAGCATTTGAGTGTGCATGCCCAAAATTCCAAGAGAAGAGATTGTGGCATGACCATCCACGCTGGGGAGGGGGTGATCTCTCATTTTCCCTCTCTCTTTGTCATTCTCTCTCTCTCTCTTGCAAGTCCTATAGGAAAACCCTTAAATTATTTATAAATATAGGAGAGAATAATATGTGCAAATTACAGAGAGGTGGGTTTGGGAATTTAACTGTGAGTGGTTATTAAGGGAGACTTAACTGAACATTTTCTATTTTATTTTTTAAAAAAGAAAAAGTCTAGAAAAAATACGACCAAATAGCACAATTTATTAACTCAGTTTGTTGAGAATGTGTGCTTGTGTGTTTGTCTTTAAAATTTTTTTCTTGGGGCTGGCAGGTGGCATGGTGGTTGAGGTGCTCGACTCCCACATGACCGACTCTGGTTCAGGTCCTGAACCTGGTGGCTTGCTTTCTCACTCTCCCTTTCTCTCTGTCTCTTTCTGGTCAAAATTGAAGGATAATGGTAATAAATAAATATTTTTTAAAAAAGAAAAAAAATTCTTTTTAGAGGTCAGCAGGAGGCATGGTAGTTAAGGTTCTGGACTCCTACATGGCTGATCATAGTTCAAGTCCCAGCCCTGGTGACTTGCTTTCTCACTTTCTTGCTCTTTCTCTGTTTCTCTTTACTGAGCACACATGCCCTATGGCAAGCTAAAAATAATAATAATAAAATTAAATAAAAATTTAAAAATTATTTTTCTATCTATAAACAGTAAAAGCACATATCTGTAGGTGGTGCTAGTTGAACCCCATTGATGAGTTCAGGCAATTCTCTCAGTTCTTCTAGCCTGAGATTTCTCACCTTTAAAATGTGGATAATAATAGTATCCTCCTGAGTAGGGTTGTTGCGAAGATTGAACAAGTTACTGTATATATAAAGCATTAAGGTGGGCCAATCAGGTGACATGATTGTTTTGGTAGCTGGGTCCCACATAACCGACTACGTTGTTCAAGTCCCAAACCCAGCAGCCTGAAAAATACACTGGGCACATGTGTATGCGCCTTAAATCCTGAGAGGAGAAGGAAGTGCAGTGTGCCCCTCCCCCCTGAGGGGTGCTTTTTCACTTTCTCTTTCTCCAGCAAGCATTCACACCCCACAAAAAAAAAAAAAAAAAAAAAAGAAAAAAAAAGAAAAAGAAAAAAAGGCAACTAAAGCATTTAGCTAGTGCCTGCAATAGAAAAAGCACCTAATAAACACAAGGTATTGGGGAGCAAGTGGTGTGGTGGTTAAGGTGCTGGACTCCCACATGGCATGGCCAACCACAGTTAGAGTCCTGAACCTGGCTGCTTGCTTTCTCACTCACTCCCCCTCCACTCCCTCCTCCCCCCCGTCTGTCTCTCTGGTGAGCACACATGCCCTACAGCAAACAGAATGATAATAATAAATAAAATGAGTAATTTTTTTTTGAGAGAGAGGGTTTTGCTATAGGGTGTGTGTGTTCACTGGAAAGACAGAGAGAGACAGAGAGACTGAAAGCATGAAATCATCCCCCAGGGGTATGGCCATGCCACAATCCCTTCCTCTCCATTATCCTCTCAGGATTTGGGGCATACATGCACACATGTCCAGTGTGAGTTTTGGGCTGCTGGATCTGGGACTCAAATTGCAATCAACTACATGGGAGTTCAGCGACATAACTATTACACCATTTGCTTGTCCCATGAATTCTTCTCCTTTTTTTATTCATTTATTTATTTTAATTTGACCAGAGAGAGACACACAGAAAGACAGTGAGAGAGCAAGTTACCAGGTCTAGGACCGGAACCATGGCCAGCCATGTGGGATTGTCCAGTGCCTTAAACACCATGCCTCCTGCCGGTCTCCCCCCATGAACAATTCTTTAAAGTTATTTATAAATAGAAGGTGGAATAATATGAGTTCATCACAGAGAGGTTGGGCTTGGTAACTATGTGTGGTTATTTTGGGGGACTTAACTGAATTTTTCTAGAAAAATTACCAAATAACAAAATTTATTAACTCGGTTTGTTGAGAATGTATCTTGTGTGTTCATATTTAAAAATTCTCTCTTTAGGGGCCAGCAGGAGAGATGGTGGTTAAGGTGCTGGACTCCCGTAAGATATTTGTTGGGACCCAGTTTGTAGTACATTCTAGTACATTTTTCACATGTTGCATGCCTGAACAGAATGCTTGTTCTATACTAGGTACAGGGTCTAAATAGGCATATTCATCACATCATCTTGTTAATTGCAGTTAAATCTCATTCTTTCTTTCTCTCATTTATTTACTTTATTTTACATTTTTCCACATTTACTTTATGTATCAAAAATTTTTTGCTCTTACTCCATAGTTCTCGATAGTTAATAAACTTTCAAAATACTGAATTTTAAAGATAATGTTCAAAATATCTCTTACAATTTTGTTTGTGACTCTTTAACAACAGCAACAGTATGGTTTTAAATATCTTTGAGAAAATATTTACATGTCAGCTACTCAAATTGTTGAAAAGCAAATGCCCAGCACACTAGTCACACATAAACCTTCTCAATTCAGCCCTGCCTACCAAGTATTCTGTGATACACCATCTGCTAGCAAAGATCAGTCTCTTAAAAATATGGAGTGCTGGAACAAGCAGTTAGCATAATGGCTATGTCACTGAACTCCCATATAGTCAACTGTGGTTTGAGTCCCGGACCCAGTGGCTTAAATTCATGCTGTGTGTGTAAGCCCAAGATCCCAAGAGGAGAATGAAGGAGAGGGGATTGTGGTGTGGTCATCCCCCTGGGGGGGTGATTTCTCACTTTCTGTCTCTGTGTTTCTCTCTGTCTCTCTGGCGAGCGCACGCGCCCTACAGCAAAAACCTCTCAAAAAAAAAAAAAAAAGTTAAAAAAAAATATGGAACACTTCACAAATTTACGTGTCATCCTTGTGCAGAGGTCATGCTAATCTTCTCTGTATCGTTCCAATTTTAGTATATGTGCTGCCGAAGCGAGCACAATCTCACATTCTTTTACATTTTTCCTTTGCTTCATTGTTCAAAAGAGAGATGTGCTATGATGCAAATGATTGTGGATTTAGTCACCCTGATAATTCCGTTAACTTTTAATATATACTTGAGGCTGTATTACCAGTTGCATAAAAAATTTAGAATTGTTATATCCCCCAGGTTATTTGATTAGGTGTAATAATATGTAGTCTTTTATGTCATAAAAATCTATTGAGCAAGTATTTGCTGTCCTGATTTATTCCCCTTAATTCTTGGAAGTTAAAAATTCTTTTTATAGGGACCAGCAGATGGTATAGCTGTTAGTCACTGCACTCCAACATGGTTGACCATGGTTCAAGTTCCAGACCCAGTGGGTTGAAAATCATGCCGGGCACATACACATGCATGCCCAAGATCCTAGGAGGAGGATGGAGGAGAAGAGACTGCGTCATGGCCTTCCTCATTGGTGGAGTGATTTCTCACTTTTCATCTCACTGTGTCTGTCTCTGAATGAGCACATGTGCCCTAAGGCAAAAGCCTATCAAAACAGAAAAAATCCTTTTCCATTCTTTTAGTGTTTTACTTTAAAACTTTAATAATCACTTTTCAACAAAAACTTGAGTGAATAATTATCTCTACTCTCTTTTTGAGTGTAACAAGGCTTTTAGGATGATTTCATTCCAGTTGTCCTCTATCCATTCTTGTTCACTTGAAAATAGTAATTATTATTATTGGTTTCAAAATTTGCATTATTTGGGACCAGTTAGCATAATGGCTATGTCGCTGGACTCCCAGGTAGTCGACCACGGTTCGAGTCCCAGACCCTGTGGCTTAAATTCATGCCGGGCACTTGTGCATGCGTGCTCAAGATCCCTAGAGGAGAATGGAGAAGGGATTGCAATGTAGCCATCCCCCCTGGGAGGTGATTTCTCGCTTTCTCTCTCTCTCTCTCTGTCTTTCTGGCAAGCACACGCACCCCATAGCAAAAAAACTCTCAAAAAATTTCCATTCATAATTATTTTTTATATTTATATAGTCAGTGTATGTTTACATTTATCTACTTTTTTTAAAAGAATTATTTTATTGGGGTCGGCAGGTGGCATGGTGATTAAAGGTACAGGACTCCCACATGGCTGAGTTTGAATGCCGGACTTGGCAGTTTGCTTTCTGCTTTCCCTCTGCATCTCTCTCTCTCTCTTTCACTCTGTCACTCTCTGGTCAAATTAAAAAAAAATAAATAAAGTTAAATAAAATAAAATTTTTAAGAATTATTTTATTTAACTTTATTTTATTTTGAACAGAGAGGAACAGAGTATGAGAGAGAGAGCGAGAGAGCAAGCCACCAGGTCCGGGACTCAAACTACAGTCAGTCATGTGGGAGTCAAGTGCCTTAACCACCATGCCACCTGCCAGTCCCCCAAAATTTATCTACTTTTTTCCAAGTTTCTTTGCTTGTGATTCTTTCTGTGCCTTACTTTTTTCTTCTAGAAAAACATCCAGAAATTCTTTTAGCTGGACTGTGTTAGTGATAAAGCATTCATCTTAAAGTATCTTTATTTTGTTCTTATTGTTGAATAGTAGTAGTAAAGGTGTGCATAGAATTTTTTATAGAGGTTTTTGCCTTAGGGTACAGACACCCGCTGAAGAGAGAGAAAGAGGGAGAGACAAGACAGAGAGAGACAGAGACAGAGATGGTGAGAGGAAAAGTGAGAAATCATCCCTCAGGGGGGATGGCCATGTCTCAATCCCTTTTCCTCCATTCTTTTCCCAGCATCTTGGGCACACATGCCTGGTATGATTTTCAAGCCACCAGATCTGGGACTTGAACCACAGTCAGCCATGTAGGAGTCCAGTGATGTAACCACTACACCATCTGTTGGCTCCTGTGCATGAAATTTTTTTTTTGAGAGAGATTTTCACTGAAGGGCGCGTGCGCTCGCCAGACAGAGAGAGAGAGACATAGAGACAGAAAGCGAGAAATCACCCCCCAGGGGGGATGGTCACGCCGCAATCCCTTCTCCTCCATTCTCCTCCCGGGATCCTGGGCACGCACGCACACGTGCCCGGCGTGAGTTCCAAGCCACCGGGTCCGGGACATGAACCGTGGTCGACTACGCGGGAGTCCAGCGACATAGCCACTACGCTAACTGCTGGTTCCCTGCATGGAATTTTTTGAACATTTTTTCTCTCAGCACTTTATTGTTATTATTGTCTTCTGACTTTGACCATTGCAGTTAGGAAATCTATTAACACTGTAATTGTAGATAATTATCCTTTGTAGATAATTGGTTTTGTCTTTTCCCTTTGGCTTTTGTTTTTGTTTTCTTGTAATTATTTTCCAATTTTTTTTTACTAGTTTATGTATAAATTACTCTTTTTAAAAAATAATTACTTATTTAGTTTTATTTATTATTATTATTTTAAATTTGCTACAGGGAACATTGGTTTACCAGAGAGAGACAGAGAGACAGAGAGAGACAGAGACAGAGACAGAGAAACTGAGAAAGAAATCTGCCCGGTCTGGGACTTGCACTGCAGTAGGCCATGCAGGAATCCAGTGCCTCAACCACCACCCTACCTGCTGGCAACTATAAATTGCCCTTGATATAGGTTTAGTTTTACTCATCATATTGCATTCTCATTGTGCTTTCTGAATGTGGACATTCAGGTTTTCTATCAATTCTGGAAAATTCTCAGTCATTATTGTTTTAAATATTGCCCCTCTAGTCTTCCTCTTTGTTCTCTAATTCCTGTATGCCTATTAGATGTATGCTAGATCTTGTTATTCTATCCTCTAAGTCTCTTACCTGCTCTTATATTTTTCTATTTCTATGTCTGGCTGCATCCTAATTTCCTCAGATGTATATTCTACTTTGTTAGTTCCCTCTTCAGTTGTATCTAATCTGCTGATTCATCTACTCCTTGAAGATTTAAAAATTTAATCACTTGTGGCCAGCAGGTAGTGTGGTGGTTAAGGGTGTGGGACTCCCACATGGCTGACCACGGTTTGAGTCCTGGGTCTAGTGGCTTGCTTTCTCACTTTTCCTCTCTCTCTTTCTCACTCTGTCCTTCTCTGGTCAAAGTAAAGTAAGTAAGTAAGTAAGTAAATAAAGTTAAATAATTCTTTTAAAAAAGGGGTTAAAAATTTAATCCCTTAATAAAATAAAAAATAGTTACAGTGGCCATTGCCAGCTGAGGCATGATGCTCCTAACTAAAATAAGATAATCTTAACAGAATAAAAACAATGACTCAATAAAGCCATTCCATGTCAGTGGTTAAAACAGGACAAAAATGATACTCTGCTGCCACAAAACAACTAAACATTCCACTCATGACTAAACATGTTCCTTATCACATGATAAATCTAGCTCTTTTTTTTTTCTTTTAGATTTTTGACACAGAGCATGTGTGCTTGTTGGAAACAGACACAGAGATAAAATGAGAAAACACCCTGGTGGGGGGGTGACCATGCTGCATCCCTTCTTTTCCATTCTCCTCTTGGGTTTTTGTACACCCACACACAAGTAATTGGCATGTTTTTCAAGCTGCCAAGTCTGGGGTTTAAACTGTAGAGTTGGTCATGTGCAATACAGTGCCTTAACCACCACACCACCTTCTGGCCCACCTAGCTCTCTTTAATGCTTCTGCTTCTTAGATAAAATTTACCAAGATTGGGGCCAGAAGATGGCATAATGGTAATATTGCTGGACTCCCACATGGCTGACTACTGTTTGAGTCAGACCCAGAGGCTTGAAACTGACATTGGTGTGTATGTGTATCTAAAATCACAAGTGGAGAATGGAGGAATGGAGGAGGAGGAATTGTTGCATGGCCATCCCCCCCAGGGAGTGATTACTCGCTTTCTGTTTCTCCGTCTCTGCCTCTTTGGCAAGCGCATGTGCTCTATAGCAAAAATCTATCTAAAAAAAAAAAATTACCAAGATATTCAGTCACCAAATTTCCTCTATATCTTGACAGAACTTCTCATTCAGAACTGACCTCTGCTATCTCAACTCCTCCTTGAATCATCCAGTTCAAATTAAAATCCTATAATAATCCTGTCCCACAATTCATTTAGTGTCTACCCTCCTTTGCTGAAGAGCACAATTATAGCTTTTTTGGACTATAATTGTGTTCTTGACCTTTGGTTAGTGGGTTTTAACATACTATATTTTTAACTTTTAGATGTTTTATTTGCTTTGTTTATAATTCTGACTGCTCTGCTTTTAATTTTGACACTTTTTCTTTCCTGTGCTATCTATTCCTTCTTTCATAGCTCTAGTTATTTTAAGTATACTTAATTTTATTCATTCTAACTCTGTAAACACTTGCATTAACCGAACTTATGATGACATTCTGCTCCTTATTGTCCGCTAATTTTTGTTCAAATGCATTACTATTTCTCTGTGTGTCTTATTTTCAGTTGCGATCTGATCTTAATTTTGAGTCTGTGTTCTTCCTGAGTAAATGTGTGCTTGCTTCTGCTAGTTCCACCAAAGATATTACATTACAACACTATCTTTTCTTTTCTTTTCTTTTTTTTTTTAAGGAGAGAGTGCATGCGTATGCATGAGGGAGAGAGGGAGAAACACCTTTGGTAGGTCTTGTCATGTCATAACTCCCTCTCTTCAGCCTTCTGGCTCTTTAGGATTTGGGGCACCTGCATGTGTGTCTGATGTGTTTTAAGGCTGATCCAGGAATCCAAACCCATGGTCTCCATATGTTTCCAGCTTTGAAGGGCACTTGTGTTACTGATGTGTCATAGCAGCTGGAACTGCTTTTCTTTTTCTTTTTATTTAAGGAATTATTTAAATTTATCCATTTATTTATTTATTTATTTATTTATTTATTTATTTAAATTTGACCAGAGAGGAACAGAGTGAGAGAGAAAGGGAAAGTGAGAAAGCAAGCCGCCAGGTCTGAGACTCAAACCACATTCAGCCATATAGGAGTCTAGCTTCCTTAACTACCATGCCACCTGCCAGCCCTTCCTTTTTTTTAAGAATTATTTAATTTAACTTTATCCATTTATTTATTTATTGGGCCTGCTTTTTAAGTCAGTTTTAGAGTTTCAAAAAGTTCATGGAAAATGTGTACTTTGAAAAACTATGGGGACCAGTGGATGGTATAAAGGTTATGTCACTGGACTCCCACATAGTTGACGGCATTTGAGTCCTGGACCCAGTGGCTTAAACTTATGCTGGGTCTGTGTGTGTACGAGCCCAATATCCTGAAAGGAGAATGAAGGAGAATGGATTGTGGTGTGGCCATCTCCGGGGGGAGGGGGGGTGGTTTCTTGCTTTCTGTCTGTCTCTTTACTGAGCTCATGCGTCCTATAGCAAAACTCTTTTTTAAAAAAGAAAAAGTATGCCTGGACTTCAAACAACTTTTATACCAAAGTAAACTTGTATTTTAATTCCCCTTTCCATAAACTTTTAGTCGTTCTCCTCTTATTTTCCATAGAATTCAATTTATTCTTTGTAAGTATATTTATGATGATATTTGACAAACATATACATATTTGTAACCATTACCACAGTCAAAACGTGGAACATTCCTATCACACAAAGCGTTTCTATTCAGGTGAACTTTCAAAATAGTATATTATCTTGGAGATTTCTGGACCATTTAGGTACTATAAAGTATATATATAAACTCCCTAATTCCACAAAGTTTGGGTCTAGATTATAACATTTCCAAAGAGACTTAAACAAAGAAACAAACACAACACTGAATCTTAAGACAAACGAGTTTCCTTATAGTATACTTGTTGGCAGATAGAAAGACTTCCCCTGTAGTTTAGCCTTTCAGTGTGGGTTATGGTTTTTCATAGGTCTGGTATCTTGTGTGGCACCAAGGCCTCAACTCCTGTCCTTGATAAGCATTAAAGTCAAACTCCATGATTAACGTGACCCAGTTTTAGGTGCCAAGTTTACTACTCTGGTTTGTTGTCATCTCCCTCTTTGTTTGATTCATATGTTTTATTTAAGTATACCTTATATATAGAAAAGTACACTGATCACTCAACACTGTCTCACAAGAGAACATATAACAAGACGTGGAAAAAAAAATTACTAGAAATTTCCTAGTCTCCTTTCTAGTCACTACCCTCTCTTAAAGGAATCATTATTCTGACTTCTAACCCTGTAGATTTATTTTGCCTATTTTGTATATATTTGCTCATATATGCTATGCTACAGCATTTCGTGTCTGGCTTCTGCTTATTACGTTTGCGAGGTTCAAGCATGTTGCTTCGTGTAGTTTGTAGCTTGTTCATTTGCATTGCTTATATTATTTCATTGCACAAATATAAGGTTTGTAGTGTAGGTGGAGGCTGGGTTGTTTCACTTTCCTCTTTGCCACTAGAGCCTAGTATTTCCCTTTACTGTCTTTTAAGCTCTGCTGTGTATTGAGTAGGATTTACAAAGCATTTCCCAGTCAGCAGTTCTAGATGATCTGTGTCAGGACAAGTTTTAGGTCTTACAGGCTGACAAATCTCTAAACCCATAAGTCATATATTTCATTTTTTTGCTGAGATTCTTACCTGATTCCAATCTGATTTTCTTAAGCTTATTTCTTTACGCTGCCATCTGTATAGCTTTGATTCCTGTGGACCAATAATGAGTGATGGAATACAGAAGGATAGAGATGAAATATGTAATTCATTTTCTAGTCATGATCTCTTGCCAGGGTGGGATGTTGCATGGGTAAGGCTAGTTTAATGTGAATAGGTGTAAAATATCGAAAAAGCACGTTAAATAAATAGACTAGCTACAGATAGCAATAGTAGGGAGGGTGGTTGTGGTTGTTTGGGTCCTGGATCTCCTGGCTTGTTGATACTGGGAATATCAAACAACAGTGACATTTCTTGATGACTCAGAGGTATGTAATTAATGTGTTGCCAGAAAAACCACTTTAAAATGGGCCTGCCTTCGTCTGGCAAAAGTAATTGCTCTACTCAGTCAATGGTCTCAAATGGGGGCAATCATGCCCGCTGGGGGGAAATATTTGGCAATGTCTGGAGACATTTTTTGGTTGGTGTGGTACTGGCATCTAGTGGGTAGAGGAAAAGGATGTTGCCAAACATCCTACAATGCAAAGGGCAGCCCCCACAACAAAGGATTATTCCACCCCAAGTGCCAGTATTGATATGGTTGAGAAACCCCTCGCTAGACCAAACACGGAATCTAAATCAAAGGTGTATTTAAGTAAACCCCATCAACTACCTTTTCAGAAATAATAGTCCCACAGGACATATTGTTCTGACTTTCTCCTGATGTTCTGATAGCCAGTTTATGCTTGGCTCATTGCAATGCTTTTCAAAACTATAAGGGTAGGTCCTGAACCCACCAAATTCATTCCGAATTTGAATAAAATCCCTCAGCTATAACATTAACATAACTAGATACATAGAGCAATTTGTTTATAGTCATTAAAAATTAACATGATTTCCCTGTGATTTAGGCTGTTATTTTAATCTTACAATTGAAGATACCAAAGTTCCAAGGCCACAGAGTAGATCAGCTGCAACAATGGCATTAGACAAAGAAAGATCTTGATGTTGTCTGACGCCTTGCAGTTAGACTACAAGGTAGTCTTTTCTTTTGTTCACATATATTTGCAGTTTAAATTCAGGGCAAAGCTGAATTTCATTATTTCTCCAATGGAGGAGATTATCTAAATTTATCCCTTCTACCTCCAGGCAGCACATACTATCATTTATTCTTCTGATTCATTTCCCCTAGAAAGCTGAGAAGGAGTTTTATAATGATATTATTGGTTCGGTAACTGGTGTTTTCATTGTAATGCTATTACTGAACCAGTGTTGTGATAAATGGTCTGTTTATAAGGGGAATCACTTTTACAAGAAGTAGAAAATTAGACACACTTCTGCTTTGCAATAACAATAAAAACCACAGTGAAAAAAAAAAATTCTCCTGTTTATTCACCCTCTGTATCAGGAAGGAAGCTTTAGAAGATGGCTTTCCCCCTAAAGTCCTCTCAACACGATTACTGCCTACAAGTACCATGTCCAAATGCAGATTTCCTCCAAATCCTATTCAAGGCCAATACATTCTTAAGCTTACCATGACGTGGGCCCTTTAAGAAAGCCAGGCCCTTCAAACTCCACCCCTCAGCTGACTTGAAGCAGTCAGGCTGCTTTTCTCAGGCAGTTTAGTTTAGTAATAAAGCTAAAAGAGAGCCAATTTGCCCCCTGCTCTGCCTGGAAGGAATGTCTTGTTGCAATAGGCTCTAAAAGTGGAAGTCTTCAGACACTGTGGAATAGGAAACAATAGAAACTTGTGAAATAGGGAAGCCAGACCCAATCTTAAAATTCTATCACAGTGTTGAATAAAGTGGAAAGAATGCTGATAAATCTGAGTTTCCCCCTGTGGTGCTACTCTCTGCTAGCTTTACCCAGCAATTGAGTTTTCCAGAAGCCATTTCCAACTTAACAAGCTGATTGTCTCATACCAGATCCCGGTTGAGAGAGAAATAAGTTTCATTGAAAATTAAACTGGCTCCCTGGTAACAGAATTTAGATTGGCTATATGTTTCTGAAGAGCAAAGCCAAACTTTCTTTTTATCCTTTTTGGCTATACCAACAGGGACTAAGTTCAGAAGCCCTCTAGTACTAAATTTTAAACAATACCTAGGGCAAATTGGGGTTTCTCCGCAGTTGGTCTTTTTGTGCTGTGTTAGAAGCAGCCATCTTGGTTAACGATGATGCCATTTGGAATACTTGGTATTTTAGAGTTTAAGGTACAATTTCTAGTAGCCATTGGATAACAATTTAATCATTAGATCGTATTTACGTCTAAAGATAAAGGAGTGGGAATAAAACCTCATTAAAGCCATCTCTTTATTCTTGCTAATACTTTATAAAAGTTCAATGCAATAAAACTTTTTAACTTTTTTTTTTTTTCTATTTCCATGTCTTTCTTCTTCCATTGACTAACATTGGATAATAAAACAAGTCTGGTCAGTTTCACTTTCCAATTTTTATGCATAAGTGAAAGAGCTGTTTTGTGTCAAGGCAAAGTGTTTAGAATCATCTCACCTGCTGGGCCAATTTCCTGCAAGCTTTTCTCTGAGTGGGGGAGGGGGAACAAAAGTATTTGCTTTTAAACTTTTTTCTCTTCCAAAGCTAGAACCTGGAAATAGACCACCTCGGAGTAATGAATCTATTTTGTCTTAAAGTTTTCTAGGACTGAGCTAGACGACAACAAAGAAGGGCGTGTTGTACTTCTATTTAATCATAACTAAAATTTGTATATCGTATGTTATGTCTGCAGTCACTTTGGAAAATTGGCACCAGAGATGTTTTCAGTTCTTCCGCAGTTTTTCTCTTTGCTTGCTTGCTTTATTTATTTATTTATTTATTTATTTATTTATTTATTTATTTATTTATTTAGGATTAGACGAATGTTAGTGTCTTAATCCTATTGCGTGTGACATGTGCTGGAAGTGTTTTCAAGATGAAAAGAAAGGGAAAAAAGTTGCGCCTCCTTTAAACAATTGAGCGCAGTGTGGTTAGCAGATGATTAGAGGTTGGTGTGTCTCTTCTGCAAATTCTTTCTTAAGAAGGTTAACCTGTGGACTGCTGTTGTTTTACCCAACTGGGCCCCTTGCAGAAGAACTTTCTGTTCTCTTAGCTCTATCCAAAGCTTCCCAGTCGAAAGCACTTCGCTCACTGAGAAGGTACGACTGCGTGTATGTGTGAAACAGACAGAGGGAGACACGTACACACGTAGTCGGTAGAAGATGGGGCCACGACACGGCTGGAGTTGAATGCCGGAGCCGGGCTGACCTTTCCACGTGTCCTCAGCACCTGCGAGCTGGCAGGGCATTGGATTTCTTTTTTCTCTTCGCAGCAGGCGCTAGCCCGGAAGAGGCTGGGGGGCCCGGGGCTTAGGTCAGGGGGCTCGGAGGCCCTCCCTCGGAACACGTGTGGTCGGCGAGCTGGTGGTGCAGAGGGAGGCAGGCCGGGCTCTCTCGCACCCGCGGAGCCTGCGCGTCCCCAGCCCACTGGCGGTCGCTAGGCGGCAGCGGGCGGGTCCCCGCGCTCTCGACCAGCTTTGCAGGGCGGCCTAGCGAGCGCGAGGTTGGGCTGGAGCGAGCCCTAGTGCAATACTGCCCGAGCCCGGGCGGGGTCTCTGTTCTCTGGCAGAGGAGGTCCCTTGGCAGCGGGAAGCTCCCTCTCTTTCTCTCGCCGCCGCTCGGAGTCTGCGCCCTGGTGCCAGGCGCCCAGCTCGGCGCTCCCCTGTGCTCGCCCGGCGCCCACTCATTCGCAGCCTAGCCTTCGCCGCCGCCGCCTCCCTGCTCCTCCTCCTCCTCCATTCCCCAGCCCGCCGCCGCCATGGC
>NW_006159674.1:2878375-2888799 GCF_000334495.1 Tupaia belangeri chinensis | reverse complement strand
TGCCGGGGGAGGTAGCGCCGGTGGGAAGTCGGGGGGCATTGTCATCTCGCCGTTCCGCCTGGAGGAGCTCACCAACCGCCTGGCTTCGCTGCAGCAGGAGAACAAGGTGCTGAAGATCGAGCTGGAGACCTACAAACTCAAGTGCAAGGCGCTGCAGGAGGAGAACCGCGACCTGCGCAAAGCCAGCGTGACCATCGTAAGTACCCCCGGGGGTGCGCCGCACGGCCGACCTCCACCCTCCCCAGGGAGGGGCAGCACGCGGACCCAGGAAGCCTCCAGATTCCCGGAGACCCGCGGCGAGCACACTCCCTGTCGAGACCTACCGACCTCGGGGGGGTGGGGGGAAAGGTGTCCCTTCGGGGCCACGCGGGGCTCTTCTTCTGGAGACCCACGGACACGAGGGGAAGGCCACTGGGGCAACCACCGCAGGTCCCTTTTCGCCTCTGGGGAGGAGGCTCCTCCGAGGCTTGGCTGGAGGCGGGCGGCGTGGCTGGGGGGCGGGGTGGGACTTTACAGTATTAACAAATAAATTAATTAAAAGATCATATAATTTTAATTAATTAATTTTTATTTACATTTAGTCACTGTGCATTTTTATAGTGTAAAACATTTTTTTTCTCCAGCATGAATACAGGGCATATTAGTCAAGTCAACGACATTACTATATACATTATCATCAGCAGATAACTTCATTTTCGTGTCTGTTAAATGTGTTATTCATTTGTTTTTCCCTGATCCCTTCCCTCCCACCTATTACCCACTCCCTATTATCCCTCTCATATTAGCTCTAGTATCTACAGTTGCTCTCCCTGCTATTATTCCTTCTAGTTTTTCAGTTTCTGCTGTAGAGTACAGTCAGCATATATTAAGTAGGGACATATCATGCCTCTTAGTCAGGCTTGCTTTGCTTCCATATTTGTCTACTTTGTATTGAATGTCAGGGTCTCTATTTTTATGGCTGAGTAGTATTCCATAGAGTACATGTGCCACATTTTTTTGATCTACTCATCTTTTCTTGGGCAGTTGGGTTGGTTCTATGTCCTAGCAATTGTAAAAGTGCTGCCCAAAACATGAATGTGCAAGTGTTTTTCCAACTGAGAGTGTTCCTATCACCTGGGTAGATAACTAAGAGTGGAATTATTGGGTCATATGGAAGTTCTATTTGTAGGATGTCTCCTCTCATCACTTATTTAATATCATACCAGAAGTACTAGCTGATGCAATAATACAAGAAAAGGAAATACAAGCTATACATTTTAGAAGAGACGTGGTAAAACTTTTTGCTCACAGATGACAAGATTTTCTATGTAGAAAATGCTAAACACACAACAACAAAAAAACTGGAAGAATGTGTGATTATAGGTAGGGTGCAGGATACAGTGGTAATATTAAAAGTCAACTGCTTTCCTATCTACCAGAAATTAAAAAATAGAATTTGAATGTTAAACACAATAGTCTTTATATTATTAAAAAAAGATGAAATAAAACAGATATAAAGAAAAAAGCATTGGGACCAGCACATGGTGTAATGGTTATGTCACTGGACTCCCACATAGTGTTGACCAGGATTCGAGTCCTGGACCCCAAGGCTTAAAACACACACTGGGCATGGATGCATGTATGCCAAAAATCCGAGAGGAGAATGGAGGAGAAGGGGTTGTAGAGTGACTGTCCTCCCTGGATGGTGATGCTCCTGGCTACAGCATTCTTAGAGTGGGTATTTGGATTTTGGAAGAATCAAAGACCTTGCTATTACCATGCTGATAGCTTTTCCTAAGGATTTGCAATTTTAACTTGCCCCACTGAACCAGATCAGTAGGGAAAAGGTGGATTACCAGGTGCTCAGGGAGTATTTCCCTGAATGATCACCATTGTCATTGTGCACCTATCTCCATTAAATCCTTTGACTCTTAGCTTTGAACTTTTATCAAATAACCGCCCAAGCTTTGGGATGTGTCATGACCTTCAGTTACCTCCATACATTCAATTCTATCTGCTTTTCACTTCTTCAGAAATTTCCTAAATTTATTGGTGCACTGATAGCATTTTTCTTTCATTTTTAATACAGAGGTATTTAATTAAAAATACATCTTTCCTACCATTTTCAGGAATGTGGAGCAGAAGGAAATACAGTTGCATGTTCTCAATCTGCTGTCTTAATCCAGTATCCACAGAACATATTAAAAGATATTGTTTTTTTAAAAAGTAATAATCCAGGTACCAAGTTTAAGCCACATATATTTCAATACTTTTAGAGTCTCACTAAAACACTATAAATTTGATAGCCAAAAGGTAGAAAAAACTGACTTTAGAAATTAACTTTGTCTGAGTCTGGGACGTTCTATATACTATTATTTCTTTTAGTCCAGGATAATTAGATAATTGTGTTCATAAAGTGAATAGTTAGAGCTTTTAAAAATACATGGAGTACTGGGACCAGCAGATGGTGTACTAGTTACACTGCTGGACTCCCGTGTAGTTAACTACGGTTCAAATACTGGATCTGGAGGCTCAAAACTCACGTTGTGCGTACATACCCAAAATCTCAAGAGGAGAATGGAGGAGAAGGGATTGTGGCGTGGCCATCTCCCCTGGGGGATGACTTCACGCTTTCTGTCTGTCTCTCTCTGGTGAGCACACATGCCCTATAACAAAATCTCTCTTAAAGAAAAGAGAAAAGTGGGGGCGGGGTGGGACTTTACAGTATTAACCTGCCTGAGCGGTGCGTCCAGAATCGGGAAAATCCGAGTCTGGGGGAGAAGGAGGGCGCTGGGGTCTGTTCCCCGGGCTCGGCCAGGAGTGGGGGTTGATGGGGGTGCGCAGCTGGGCTGGGTACTCTGCTGGCATCTGGACGGCGGGAGCTGAATCGCCCGAGGAGGGGGCGGGAGAGTGGCCGGGAATCCGGGAAGTGGAGTTTTCTGGCCAGGATCGAGAGGGAAGGGCGGGTACCGGAGCGAATGCTCCCACCTCGGTTGGAAGTCCTTTCGTTTGAGGTTGGGAGGACGGGCACTGTACAGCGGGCAGGGTGTAGCATCTCGGACTGGCCTGGACAGGGCTGGGGCTGAAACCAGGGCGAAGGGTAGCGACTGTGACTCTGGCAGAGCCAGACGTACGTGTGTTTGCTTCATTGGTGGTAGAGTGGTTAGGAGTATCTTGCCTGAGTACAGAGACTTGCCATCTGTTCTGTTTCCACCTGCCCCCTGGAGACTCCCCAGAAGAGGGTAAGATGAGGTCTGTAGGTCTGTCTCCTAGTGTAGCGGGCGTTTAGAAAGGCTCCTATGGCCGTGATGAAGCGAAACATAACTGGAAAAAGTACGCTCTGTGCTCTCACCTAACATCCTTGCCAGCTTGCCACTTCATTAACATGCACAGGCCTCGCACAGACAACTCTATTCAGATCCAAAACGTTCCCAGCCAGGAGCAGAGCAGGAAATGTCAAGAAATCAAGGGGATAAATCGCTGTCACTGCTGCACAGTAGCTGACTAGATTCAACCTTCAGATGGAGAAGAGGGGCTGAATTTGGGGAGGGATCAAGGGCCACACCTTGGAAATGAAATGTGGCAAGTTTAGGATGCTCCTGTGCCAGGAAAAAAATAACCTTTGACGGAGGAATGAGTTTGTGTGTGTGTGCATTCCGTCAAAACGGCCCATCCATGAGAACTGGATGGCGTTCTTCACTGTGTAGAAAGCAGGTGCTCACCAAAGTGTCAGTGCGATCAGCCGCAATAGCAGTTGGTTGTACAAAGACCTCGAAGCCAGTCCTGGTGAATGAAATTGGAGCAATATTCAGACTGTAAAGTTCTTGAAGTGCCCTTTTGGTAGGAAGGGGGAAGAATTTGCAGAGGCAGCCACTTCTAAGCCTCCAATGTTAGCTTTCTTGGCGGAGAGAGATGTCTGCTCAGTAGAGGTTTGAGAAGAGAGGGAATTACACGAGGCTGCTTATTTAAGGTTTGAGTTAGTAAATGAGAGGGTTAGTCTCTTGGAAAAGTAGTAAAACTTCCACGAAACAGAATCTCTAGCTTCTTGCATACAGTGAGCAATTCAGGCTGTTTTTGTTCATTTGGGAGGGGAGGGTGGGGGCAAGTTAGACTATGAAAGGGTTATCTGTTTGACACTTTGACCATATTATAAGTAGGTCTGTAAATTGTACATAAACATGTCGGCCTCGTAAGGACAAACATTCTCGTTCCTGGTGTGTCAGATCAGGGGCCCTCTGATCTAAAGAGTGGCCTAAAGAGTGTGTAAGGGGGTAGCTTTATTAGCATTCACTCAACTAAAACGGACACTGAGCCGAGCGTACTTTATGACGTGCTCTGTAACCTCACTGAGTTAAGTTTTAAAATCATTTTGGATGATCGTCTATGAGTACCAGAAGGCTTTCAGTTCTTCACAAGTACCCGCAGCCTCTCAGTTCTTTAATCTCTGACTAATATATTCAAGGAGACAAATAAAAGTGTGTGTGGTTTGCCTGGCTCCTGAGAATGAGAACTTGGCAGGTGTTACTAAGGAGCTAAATGACAAATGCGGAAGAGAGATTCCTTCAAGGTTGTGAGGGCTTCATCAGCTGACCTAGGACCTAGATTGTGTTAGAATGCGTTTGACCTCACATGTCAAGGGAGGAGAAATGTGTGAGTCCATGAAATGGGTCTGTGGATGTAAGGAATTTGTTGCGCAAAGCTGTCTCATACTGCATGTCAAAGTTAAGTTGTACAGGGACCAGCAGTTGGTGTAATGGTTACGTCGCTGGACTCCCATGTAGTCGATCGTGGTTCAAGTCTTGGACCTAGTGGCATAAAAATCACGGTGTGTGTGAGTGTGTGTGTGTGTGAGCATGCTCAAGATGCTGGGAAGAGAATGGAGAAAAAGAGATTGTGGAGTGGCCCTTCCCCTGAGGGGTGATTTTTCACTTTCCCTCTCACTCTCCCTGTTACTGTTACTGTTACTCTCTTTCTCTGGCAAGTGCTCATGCCCAAATGCAAAAATCTCTCTCAAAAAAAAACCCCAAAAGACAAACAAACAAACAAAAGATCAATGTAATCAACTATATGAGAAAGCTAAACGCCCCCTAAAGAGAAAACCCCCCCAAAAAAAAAAAAAAAAGATCCCTGAGAGGAGACTGGAGGAGAAGGGATTGTGGTGTAACCATCCCTGGGGCGTGATTTCTTGCTTTCTGACTCTCTTTGGTCAGTGCACATGCCCTATAGCAGAAACCTCTATGGAAAAAGAAGTTGTACGGTCCTGACAACATGATTTAGGATTTGCCCTCGCTCGTGGCTGCCTGGGAGGTTTGTGGCAAGGCAATGGCATGAAGGCCTTAGTAGGTTGTGTTTTTTATTTATTTATTTATTTATTTATTTATTTATTTTTATTTACTATTTTAGTTAATTTGAAGGGAGTTTGATACCGTAATCCTGTTGCTTGCCATCCTGGCTCTTACGATTGAGTGGTTCTTCTAATTAAGACACTGACATTAGGGTTCTTGAGCACTAAAGGTGATGGTGGCTCTTTCTTTTCCTAGAACATGTTTAGGAAGGCACGCTGACTTTCAAATACACCCTGGAGAAGAGATAGGCACCCCCTTTTGTAAATGAGAAATAGACTTTATTTCTTAGAGTAGTTTTCAGTTCACAGTAAAATTTAGAATAAGGTACACTTACTCCTGCCCTCACCCAAGTGTGCCTCCCCCACTAACACCTGCATCAGATTTACAACCGGTGAAACTGTGTGGACCCCATCATTAGAAGTCTGTAGTGTATCTCAGGATGCCCTCTTGGTGTTGTGTTATATGTATTCTCCGGGTTTGGACAGATGTGGAATGACACGTGCCATACGGAGCAGGTTTACTGCCCCCACTCCAAATTTTCTGTGCCTTGTGTATTTATTCCTCTCTGTCTTCCTCCCCCCACTGATTTTCTAATTCCTTCCATACGTTTGCCTTTCCCAGTCATACGGTTGGAATCGTGTATGAGGGGACCTCAAGAAGTTCATGGGAAAATGGAATTAAAGTATAGTTTATTTTGGTGCCCTCCCAAATGAAATTCCATGCATATTTTTCTTATTTTCTTTTTTCTTTATTTTTTATTACCATAGAGCGTATGTACTCACAGGAGGGGGAGGGGGAGAGAGAGAGAGAAGGGGAGGGAAACACCACAATCCTTTCTCCAGTCTGCTCTTGGGATTTGGGGCATACACGCCTACCTGGCATGATTTCCAAGACACCAGGACCAGAATTCAAACTGGTTGGCCATGTGGGAATCCAACCACCTTAACCACCACGCCACCCTGCTGGTCTTCCATGTTTTTCTAGTACACATTTTCCATGAGCTTTTTGGGCTCCTCCTCCTAGTATGTAGCTCTTTCATACTGTCGTCTTTCACAGTAATATGCGCTTAGGGTTCCTCCGTGTTTTTTTCATACCTTGCTAGTTCATTTCTTTTTAGTGTCGAATAGTACTTCCTTGTTTGGGTGGATCATAGTTCATCCATTCACCTACTGAAGGGTATCTTGGTCATTTCCAAGTTTTGTCAATTATGAATAAAGTTAGTATAAACATTCATGTGCAGGTTTTCATATAGGTTGTTTTTACTTTATCTGGGTAAGTATTAAAGAGCATGATGACTGGATTGTATGGTAAGTGTATATTCCATTTTTGTAAGAAGTAACCAAACTGTCTTGCATAGTGGCTGTACCATTTTACATTCCCATCCGCAATGAGCAAGAGTTGCTCTTGCTCCTCCTCCTTGCCAGTGTTTGGTGGTGGTATTCTGGATTTCAGCCATTCTTATTTTGTATAGTGGTATCTCATCGTTGTGCCCTCCCCCCATAATTTTCTTTTCTTTATTAGCCAAGGCCAAAGGCCAGTAGAAATTCTTAACCAGTGGTCTCTTCTGACTGTTCTGGTATATAAGTGCTTATTCTAAACAAGCTACCTGTTTATTTAAAATTATTTACTCATTATTTTAAAAAAATTGCTGTGAACTTGTGTGCTCAGCAGAGAGACACAGAAGAGAGGGAGAGGAAGAGAGAAAGTGAGAAAGCAAGTTGCTAGGTCCAGGACTCAAACCATGGTTAGCCATAGTGGGAGTCCAGCGCCCCAACCACCATGCCACCTGCTGGTCCCCGAAGCTACCTGTTTAATGAAGGACTGGTATCGCGGATTTGTGTTCTCAGCCACTGTGAAATAGAGATAAACCTCACCTGTGGGGAAGCATTGGCTGTATAAGAAGCCTTTCATTTACGTCCTTAAGTGCCTGACACAGCTGGGAGGGGGGGGTTATAACGTGCCTCAAGTGCATTTTCATTTGGAATTTACAGGTGGACGAGAATGTTTTGAGTGATGACCCAATTTCACTGATTAATAGTGGAACCAGGCTACTGATTATAGATCATAATTTTCTTTTTAAAAATTTTTTGAAGCAGGGAAAATAAACCAAAACAAACGCTTAGTCACCTTTTGAGTAGTTTTGGCCAGTTCTGTCTAACTTGTCCTATGAATGAGAATGTGATTGTGGATTGTTTGATCCAGGGCATGAAGGGTTGTCACGGGAGGGTGGTCTCCAGGAAGGTGAAGAAATGCAACGTGGGCAGTAATGGGATGGCTTCCAAGTTCTCCGTGAGTCGCTGGCACTCTGAGTGTGGAGGCAAGGCCTTAGCTGCTTTTCTAGGACGTGTGCCCTTGTGGGCAGGTTCCGACCTTCCGTGTGTGTTTGGTGCGGAAATCAAGGCCTATGGTAAATCTCTAGTAGTTGAGTATCTCTTTTGGACTGTAAAATGAACCCTTCAATATAGAAGTTTAGAGGAATACAGAAGACAAAGGTGTTTTGAAGTTAGAGTAGGAAAACATGTTGGTTTGGCATGAATAGGAAACCTGGTTACTTTAAACATCAGCAGTGTTATGATTTCATTCGCCAATAAAAGTTACCATATAGTTAATATTATATTTTTTGGATTATTTACTCTGGAAGCCTACTATGCTCTTTTCTGTTTTTAAGACTTCATTTTGGCAGACTCACTGATGCCATTAGGTCAACATTACCTTTAAAATGAAGTGTAGTGTCTCCCCCCCCACCCCCATTTAGAAAATAAATATGTCTTAGATTCTTATAGAAACACTCGGACACAACTTGGAGGAAAGTAGGTCCTCGTAGTTAGGTCTAACTGAACGCAAGTTGTCTTAAAGAGAGTACTCTCAGGACCAGCAGGTGGCTTGGTGGTTAAGGCGCTGCACATTCTCACATGGCCAACCACAGTTTGAGTCCCAGACCTGGTGGTGTGATTTCTCACTTTCTCTCTCTCTCACTCTATCCTTCTCTGGTTGAATTTAAAACAAATAAAGTTAAAATAATTCTTTAAAAAAGGGTAATTTTATATATTTTTTTGCATTCAAAGTTCCTTTTTTTTTTTTTTAAACATTTGTAGGTATATTTTGTGTGTTTTTTTAGAGAGCTCTTAGATATAGGGTGCGTGTGATCCGCTGGAGAAAGAGAGTCAGAAAGTGAGAAATCACCCTTCAGGGGGTTTGGCCAAGCCATAACCTTTTCTCCCTTATTCTCTCAGGATCTTGGGCACTCATACATTCCTGCCCAGTGTGAGTTTTGAAGTTGCCGAGTTTGGGATGCTAACCACAGTCGGCCTTATAGGAGTCCAGCAATGTAACCATTGTGCCACCTGCTGGTCCCAACTACTGTGTATTTTATATAGTCTGTACTTAATTAAAAATAATTAAAAAAATTTTAAGAGAGATTTTTGCTTTAGGGCACATACGCTTGCAGAGAGAAATCACCCCCTGGGGGATGGACACTCTGCAATCCCTTCTTCTCCATCCCCTCAGAATCTTGGGCACGCATGCACATGTGCCTGGCGGGAGTTTTGAGCCACTGGGTCTGGGACTCATTACTGTCAACTACATGGGAATCCTGTGACATAACCATTACGCCATTTGCTGGCCCCTGTTGTTATTATTTTTAATTTGACCAGAGAGAGAGAAAGAGAGGAGAGAGGGGGGAAATGTGAGAAAGCAAACTGCCAAGTCTAAGACTCTAACTGCAGCCAGCCATGTGGGAGTGCAGTGCCTTAACCACTGTGCAACCTGCTGGCCCCTGTACTTAATTTTTAAAATACCAAAAAACCTGAACCCTTAAGGAGATCATGACAGTCTTTTATGGTGTTCTTTATTTGCTGGAGGTGGGGAACAGTTAGAGAAGTTACAGTATCTGGTTTGTGGTGACTTATTCAAGACCAGAGAGGTTGGTCTAAACAAAAATCTGACGTAGTTATTGCTTGCTTAAAATTGTGCCAGGGCTCTCCATTGCCCTCTGGTTCCTGGTAAATGTTTGGGTGGCTTACTTACCAGGCTCTGCATGATCAGCCTTCACAGCCTGTACCCTCACTGCATTTAGCTCTGGGTATATTCATTCCTGAAGCTCTCTTGCCTGGATTTCTATCTCCAAAATTTCAGTAGGTTTCTCTGGTTCCTCAAGGATATATCTCCTGTTCTTAAAAGTTCTTCCCTACCTTTCCCTGCTTCCGTGTAAGTTCTAATCATGTCTGCAGCTTCCTCTGCCCATGGTGCCCTGGCGTTGTCTCTTTATCAGCCACATGCTGGGTTATGTGATTCCCCAGAACCTGTCTGTGACTTACCCTCCACTCCATAGACCTTCACTAGTAGACGTGTAAATTCCTTTGGGGACAGAATTTGCCTTGTTCATCACATTCCTCAGTGCCTGGCATGCCTGAGGCATTTGGATTTGTTGAAACGGCTCCAAAGGCATTTTCTTCTCTGGGGAGCTGAAAATATTAATACTGTCTCCTGTATCTTGTGTTCTTAGAACCATTTTCCTGCCACAGCAGCAAACACCGTCTTCACCATAATTGGTTAAGCAGACTGGATGGATGAATGGATACACTGTATACCTTCAGGGACTATGGTGATCAGCCTGTACTCTAAATAAGCCCTTGCCCTCCAGCCAAGGCTGATGTTGCAGGCTACCTTGTAGCATAGACCTGGATGGTCCTGATACATTTCATTTGAAAGGGACAAAGCGTCCCCAGGTTCACTTTTTCAAGTGTTTCTGAGCCAGCTTTGGAGAAAAAAAGTAGTTCTCTGTTGGGAGTATTCAGATTTGCCACCTTGCTTTTTAGTTGATGGGGACAGGTCATTCTAGTCATTTCCTAGGACTTTCTTTAATGTTGAAATGCCTTATAGCAACCTCTGGGAAACTACTGTGGGCCGTAATGGAGTTTGCTTCCCAGCCAGGTCTTCCCTGGAGGTCTGACTGGGGAAGTATCAGAACGTAGGCTGGGGAGACTTACTGGATCCTGGGGGGCACAGTGGACATGCAGTGTTGACAGGTGTTGCACACGGAGTACAGGTGTTCTGCCTGTGCTTTCCCCCCCCCCCCTCAAGCAATGCCTCGCAGGCGAA
>NW_006159674.1:2877398-2878221 GCF_000334495.1 Tupaia belangeri chinensis | reverse complement strand
TCATGCCTTGCAGAGATAATTGTGTTTACACTTAAAAAATGCTAATCCAGGCTTTAAATAAACTGCAGACTGCCTGGGCAAGGAGTAACAGTAAACTTTCTTGTCCCCACTGCTTGCTTTTTCCCCCTCAGTGGATAAATGTTGCTTTTGTTTTCAATCACAATGTGGTTGCATTTAGATATATTGAATTATTGTCAAAAGTTGGCAAAGTCAATGTTCATAGATCGGTATGTTCCTGCTTGTTGGTGGTTAAAAGTTTCTTGATGGAGAAACTAATGCTTTGGAAAACGTTTCTAATTGTCAAGATCATGGAGTCATGGTAACCTCAGACTCTTCCTACTTCCACTGACTGTCTAATTTTGTTTTATGGTTGTCAAATCACAACCCTCATACCAGTAAACTTCAAATGTCATTTTGTGTAGATTCTCCCTTTTAAGGATAAGAATGCTTTGGGGGGGGAGGGGTGTTAATGTGATTGATGGTCACTTAGAATTAATCTTCTCCTTTACTTATTGTTGCTCCCTTAATTACTAATTGCACGGGTAATACATTTGAAATGCAACTTAGCAGTTGAGATTCGGACTGTACTCATTTGTTTAATACTGGGAAATATTTTGTGACACTCCCCTGCCCCCCCCCACACACCGTCACTACCTTTGCTTTCTCAGTAGGGCACAAAATGGCATGTAATAAATACAGCCTTAAATAGGCAGGATTCAGCCTTCCAGTGCTATGCATGGCATTCCGTGTGCCAGATACTCGGAAATATTCAAAAGGAATGTGAGGGCTCTTCCAGCAGCCTAGTAGAGCTTGCACTTGACTT
>NW_006159674.1:2876261-2877367 GCF_000334495.1 Tupaia belangeri chinensis | reverse complement strand
TGAGCCCTCACTGGTGTAGGGAATAGAGAGCTGAGGCAAACATCTTTTTTCAGGGAAGTGCAGAAGTCGCCAGTGTCCACGTGGAAGCCAGAGGGATACAGAGGGGAGCGCAGTTCTGACCTTCCTCCTCCTAAAGTGAAGATCATTCATTAGCTCGTAGTTAATTTTGTAAAGCAGAGATGGGGAGAATGGTTGCTGAATTTACCTATCCTGAAGTGGGGTGAGGAGGCTTTTTTTTTTTTTAAGAGAGATTTTTGCCATAGGGCACGTGTGCTCACCGGAGAGACGGAAACAGAGAGCGAGAAATCACACACACACCCCCCGCCCCCATGGGCGGGATGGCCGTGCTGCAGTTCCTTCTCCTCCATTCTCTTCTTGGGATCCTGGGCACGCATGCTCACACCCGATGTGAGTTTAAACCGCCAGGTCTGGGACTCGAACTAGGGTCAATTATGTTGGAGTTCAGTGATGTAACCTTTACACCATCAACTGGTCTTTTTGTTTCTTTTTAATTCTTGTATTTATGTGTGGTGGTGGGAAAGAAACTGAAGTATTAAGTTCATAATTTGCATCTGTCTGCAGATTGAAATTTTTTTTTTCTTTCTTTCTATTCCTTTTATGTTCTTGGGGTTCTTGTGGAATATTGTGGTATGCATGGAGTTTTCTAAAACGTCTTTATGCTCTAAAACTATGTGAAAGCAAACTTTGTAGGGTAGAATGAGAGATACTATTTTATGGACAGTTTTGAATTCTACTTTTTAAAACATTCAGTGTTGATTGACAGATTAATCTTCCATGGATCTGTTCCAGATCATTCCAGCCTTGGTGGGAACCAGGTGAGTGTCCAGAGTGATCTGGTTAATACCCACTGGGACATCTCAGGGTAATGGGGTCAAATAAGGCCAGCTGGAACTGAGGAAGTGCAGAGTCCGGTGATTCAACCAGATAGGTTGCAATTCAAAAAGTTTTTCGGCAAAGGAAAGAGGAATGTGAAATAGATTATGGATGGGGAGCTAAAGGAGATTCTTAGGAATGTAGTAACCTGCATTAGCCACTTCACAGGTTGCTATCAAAGTGAATAGTCTTGAGTCTTTTGTGCCATCCCC
>NW_006159674.1:2823878-2875734 GCF_000334495.1 Tupaia belangeri chinensis | reverse complement strand
TAGGGAATTGAGAGCTGAGGCAAACATCTTTTTTCAGGGAAGTGCAGAAGTCGCCAGTGTCCACGTGGAAGCCAGAGGGATACAGAGGGGAGCGCAGTTCTGACCTTCCTCCTCCTAAAGTGAAGATCATTCATTAGCTCGTAGTTAATTTTGTAAAGCAGAGATGGGGAGAATGGTTGCTGAATTTACCTATCCTGAAGTGGGGTGAGGAGGCTTTTTTTTTTTTTTAAGAGAGATTTTTGCCATAGGGCACGTGTGCTCACCGGAGAGACGGAAACAGAGAGCGAGAAATCACACACACACCCCCCGCCCCCATGGGCGGGATGGCCGTGCTGCAGTTCCTTCTCCTCCATTCTCTTCTTGGGATCCTGGGCACGCATGCTCACACCCGATGTGAGTTTAAACCGCCAGGTCTGGGACTCGAACTAGGGTCAATTATGTTGGAGTTCAGTGATGTAACCTTTACACCATCAACTGGTCTTTTTGTTTCTTTTTAATTCTTGTATTTATGTGTGGTGGTGGGAAAGAAACTGAAGTATTAAGTTCATAATTTGCATCTGTCTGCAGATTGAAATTTTTTTTTTCTTTCTTTCTATTCCTTTTATGTTCTTGGGGTTCTTGTGGAATATTGTGGTATGCATGGAGTTTTCTAAAACGTCTTTATGCTCTAAAACTATGTGAAAGCAAACTTTGTAGGGTAGAATGAGAGATACTATTTTATGGACAGTTTTGAATTCTACTTTTTAAAACATTCAGTGTTGATTGACAGATTAATCTTCCATGGATCTGTTCCAGATCATTCCAGCCTTGGTGGGAACCAGGTGAGTGTCCAGAGTGATCTGGTTAATACCCACTGGGACATCTCAGGGTAATGGGGTCAAATAAGGCCAGCTGGAACTGAGGAAGTGCAGAGTCCGGTGATTCAACCAGATAGGTTGCAATTCAAAAAGTTTTTCGGCAAAGGAAAGAGGAATGTGAAATAGATTATGGATGGGGAGCTAAAGGAGATTCTTAGGAATGTAGTAACCTGCATTAGCCACTTCACAGGTTGCTATCAAAGTGAATAGTCTTGAGTCTTTTGTGCCATCCACTTTTTTTTGGGGGGGGGGGGGGGGTTTTTTTTTTTTTTTGCTATAGGGCGCATGGACTCGCCAGACAGAGAGGCAGAAAGCGAAAAATCACCCCTCATGGGGGATGGCCACGCCGCAATCCCTTCTCCTCCATTTTCCTCTCGGGATCCTGGGCACGCATGCCCATATGCCCGGCGTGAATTTAAGCCACCGGATCCAGGACTCGAACCGTGGTTGACTATGTGGGAGTCCAGCGACATACCCATTATGCTAACTGCTGGTCCCTGCCATCTGCTTTTTGGGAGTGAATTAGAGGGCCTAGAAAGGACAGATTGGAGAGCAAAATAACTATGCTTGTCATTTAATATAGAATTTTTCAACTCAAAATTATGTTCATGTATATGTGATCCACCCAATTATCTTAATGTGCCAACTCAAATGACAACTTTTTAAAAAATTCACTTAATTTTTTATTTATTACTATTATTCGATTCGAAGAGAGAGAGGAAGCAAGCTGCCAGGTCTGGAACTCCGACTGCAGTTGGCCACATGGGATTCCAGTGCCTTAACCACCATACGTACCACCTGCCAGCCCCACAAATGAAAACTCTTATTCTATTATGATTTTTTTTTCGGTGGGAGGCATTCTTCAATAGACAGGCCTTAATTTATCTAAATAAAAACATTTCTTGAATCAAAATATTGTGCCTTTGCTTCAGTTAGTAGCTACGGATTATCGAGACACAAGAGGGAAAGATCTCAGCTAGATGATTTTGACATTGTTGCTAATCAAAAAGTACAATTCTTTAAAAAAGAATTATTTACTTTTATTTGTCATTATTTTTCTGTTTGACCAGAGAGAGCGAGAGCGAGAGAAAGTGAGGAAGCAAGTTGCTAGGTCTGGGACTTCAACTGCGATCAGCCATATGGGAATCCAGTGCCTTAACCATTATGCCACCTGCCGCCCCTACAAACGTTTTAAATGTACACTGCAGTGGCATTAAGAACATCCTCATCCACAATGCTGCCTGTTGGCTATCCCACATCTGGTGGTTTTCTGTCATACACTAAATAAACACCCTATCCCGGTGCCCAGCCCTGGGCAAGGCACCTGTTGCCCAAGGCAATTAGATATGGAAAATCTAGATGGGGGAGTAACTGACAGGGAAGGCTTGTCCTTCCGGAGAGACAAAAGATTGTTCCCTGACATCTAATAGATGGTTCGTTCCTTCGTTTTTTCTTTCTTTTATGTAAATGAAATGTTGTAAATATGTAATTTCTTTGGTGGCATTTTTTTTTTAATTGCCAGAGAGCTTGTATACTCACAGAGAGAGAGAAAAAGGAGAGAGAAAGCACCCCAAATGGAGTATGGTCATGCAGCAATCCCTTCTCCGTTGCTCCATCCTGTAGGGATTTGGGAAGCACAGACATGTATCTGGCGTGTTTTTGAAACTGCCAAGGCCAGGATTCAAGCCATGGCCTGCTTCCTTACCCACTAGGGCTACCTGACAGCATTTTGAATAAAACATAATTTAAGAAAGTTTATTTGTGGGGAAAAATACCTTGAATTTTTATGCACTGGCATACAAAAAGTTTTTGTTTGTTCCTTGTATGAACCAAAGAGATGGAGCCAACATCCCCAAGTAGAGACTCAGTGCCACAATCCACCCCCAGCATTCAGTCCGCCCCAGCTTGTGGGCGCATGTGTGTCTGGTGTGTGCAGGGAGGTCCTCTGATGTTAACCTGGAACTTTTCCCATGTAGGCCTGCCCCATGGGATAACTTTTCATCCACTGTGCCACTGCCTGGCCTCCTCTTCAAAATCTTTTTGTGTTTCAGTGATAACAGCCAATGTTTATTCAGTGCTTACTATGGGATAAGCATGACGGGAGGAGGGTTTTGGAGAGTTTCGTGATGTTCTCTCATTTAATCCTCACCACCATCCTTGGTGAATTAGTCTCACTGTTACCCACACCCGGAAACTTCCCCCGGTCCCGTAGCTTTTGGGTGGGGCTGGGAGTTGGTCTGGCCTTGAAATGTACCCACAAGACCTCAGTTCACCTCAAGGAAGGAGGGATGAAAATTAATTTAGGTCTGGTTTTCTTGTCTCTCGTCATGGGCATTTTTTTTTCTTACTAGTTTCTACACAGCTCTGTTCCTCAGTTAGGGTAAGTCAGGGCTGCCCCATTACCATGGCAAATTCCCAGCACGCTGGGCCTAAGGGAGTGTTGCCAGGGTAGCAGAGTCCCAGTCTTGGAAAAGAAATGACAATGGAAGGGAACCTTCAGTGCGTGGGGGACAGTCTGTGCTCCGCTTCCTGCCTCTGCACCCTCCTGTGTTGGGCCGTGGTCTGTTCCACTGCTGCGCCCTGTCTACTGTGCCCTAGTGGGTGACCACCTCTGTTGGTAGCACAGCCAGTAGACATCACCCCCGACCCTCCCCTCTGAGCCTGGAATCCGTTTCCTCCTTCGGACCATGTTACGGCCTCTACTTAAAAATAGTCTGATAAGCACAGTGCACGGGGAGCTTTTCAGCAAGCACTGAGTACCTGTTGTATGTGCCCATATGTAACAACTGGGTGAGATGGTGCTGGGGAGTGGGTGGGGGGTGTCCCTGGCTCAATCCTAGAATGGGGGCCCTGGGAGGAGGTGTTTTTTTTTTTTTTTTTTTTTGCCAAAAACCTGAAGAATCATTTGGATTTAATCCAGAAGAAGGTTGGTGATCTGGGTAGTGGTAGGAGATATCTCTTCCCATACCCAAGTAGAACCTGAATGTCTAGAGAGCAGGACCCAAGTGGGCAAGTCTCCTGGGCTCCATGCAGGAACTACAGAGGGTGGGGAGGGAGAAGGGCAAGGAACTGTTGGAGCATTTTGCCTTTTAGAGATCTGCTCTGGGGTCAGCTCTGCAGTGCAGTGTTAATGTACTGCCTATGAAAAGCCAGATCCTACCTGAGGACCACAGTTCAAATCCCCGTCTCCGTCATCCTGAAACATCCTGGGAACACGTGTGCGTGCTGAGGATCCAATGTGCTAAAAGACTGGAGGAAGGGGCTCACAGCAAGACCAAACCCTGCAGAGGGTGCTCACCCCCCACCCCAGCCCAGTTCCCCTCACATGCTCTGTCATGGATAAATTGAAGAATAAAAAAAGTAAAGGCAACAGAGATGAGTCTCCTTTGGCTGTTGAGCGTAAACATTTCTTTGTGTTTTCTGTCTGAACTATTTTGAACACAGGTTTTTATTTTTGTGTGTGTCATTTCTCATCTGTGAGATAATCCGTCTTTTTCCGTGATAATAATGGCCACGTTGTTATACTCTCTGCCCGAACAGTTCTCGACACTTGCAGGGAGTCGCTGAGTCCTCCTGACAACTCTTTGTGATCCCCGAATCACAGGAGAGAAAGTGAGGTGTGGCGAGTCTCAGACTGCCTTGGAGTCGGCAGTTAGTTGTAGAGTGGAGATTCGACACCAGCAGTCTGACAGCACTCTGCCTGGTGACTGGCACCCACAGACCCTGCTGCTGGAGAGATTGTTCGTGTTTTCCCACAGCCTCAGTGTGGTAGCTCTTCCGTAACGTCCGGAATTTATTGTGGGAGGTGCCCACGTTTACTTTTCGTAAACTCCTTAATGGAGTCAAACACACGATTGAAAAGTACACAGATTTTGGTTGAACAGATTTACTAGAGAGTGTTCTGTGAATTTAAAAATGGATTCACTGGGGGCCAGCAGGTGGTGTGGTGGTTTAGGCACTGGACTCCCACATGGCCAATGTGGTTTGAGTCCCAGCCCTAGTAGCTTGAAAATCACCCCAGATGTGTGCGTGTGTACCCAAAATTCTGAAAGAAGAACGGGGGAGAAGCGATGACAGTGTGGCCATCACCCTGGGAGGTGGTTTCTTACTCTCTGTCTCTCTCTGACAGATGCACATGTCATATGGCAAAAACTTAAAAAGGAAAAAAACGAAAAAAAGAATTCACTGGTGAAACTACAATTTAGGTCAGGATACCTGCTGTTATCAGCACCCCTAAAATTCCATGTGCTCTGTTCTAGCCAGCACCCTTAAAAGGTAAACCTGTTCTGACTTCTGTTAATAGACGTTTGTTTTGCTTATGTCTGAATTTTGTATATTTTCTTTCTTTGTAAGTGTTTATTTAAAAGAGAGAAGTGAGTCGGGCTCACTTGACGGGGTGTTCACACTGTAGTCCTGTCCCAAGCCTTGTAGCCAGCCAGGGTCATGGGTGTGCTCAGGGTCCTACTCTGTAAGTTCAGGTGGACACACACACTGTGAACTCAACACCTCACAGCTTCCAGCATGGTGCAGCAGCACCCCGTTTGCCTGTACCACTGTGGCTGGGCTGTGAACTTCTGATAAAGAGAATTACACTGAATGTATTTTGTGTGTCTGGATTCTTGTTACCCTAAGTTGGACATTTATTTACTAATATTAAACAGTATCCATGTTGCATATACTGGTAGTTTTTGTTTGCTTTCGTTTTTATGTGTAGTCTACTGCATGAGTATCTGTGAAATTGTTTTTCTTCTTAGTGGCTGCCTGCTGGCTGGCCCCACCCTCTTCTCTTAGTGCTGGTCCCTGGGCATAGGGACAGTGAAAGAACTGGCAAGAGGAAGACAGGCAAGCCCTGTAGTTGGGTCCGGTTAGTTGAAGTTCAGGCTCCTTTAGTGTTCACGTTGCATTCGGAGTCTTTGAGCCCTCTCTTTATTTACCTGGTGTCTTAGTCACTGTGGTGTTGCCAACAGAAGTAGAGCTTTATTCAGCTCATGGTTTGGAGGTCCAAGGTCCAGGGTCAGTCACAGTGAGACTATGGCAGGCATAGGGCAGGATCTTGAGCAGAGCAGCTGTGTCGTTTTGGTCCTACCCACTTGTTTTCTTTCATTTTTTAAGAGAGATTTTTGCTTAGGGTACATGCGTTCGCTGGACACAGAGAAAGATAGCAACAGAAAGTGAGAAATCATCCCTCTGGGGGATGGCCATGCCGCAATCCCTTCTCCTCCATTCTCCTCTTGGGATCCTGTGCATGCATGCACATTCTCGCTATGAGTTTGAAGCCACTGGGTCTGGGACTCAAACCGTGGGCGGTTGGCAGTGTGGGAGACCAGCAATGTAACCATTATGCCATTTGTTGGTTCCTTTTTTTTTTTAATGAGAGATTTTTGCTATAGGGCGCATGTGCTTGCTGGAGAGACAGAGACAGAGAGACAGAAAGTGAGAAATCACTCCCCAGTCAGGATAGCCACACTGCGCAGTCCCTTCTACTCCATTCTCCTCTCAGGATCTTGGACACTCCTGTACTCATGCCCAGCGTGAGTTTTAAGTTACTGGGTCTGGGACTCGAACTACGGTCAACTACACGGGGGAGTCCAGTGACATAACCATTATGCCATCTGCTGGTCCACCCCCTTGGTTTTTAAACCCACCACAACTCAATAATAGGTGCCTGCCCTAATGACCTTATCACACCCAAAGGCCCCACTGTAGGACACCATGAAGGAATTAAGTTTTTACTTAACACCTTTACAGTACAGTCAGCACCAAGATATGAACCTTTGGAATATCCAATCATTGCCTACTGAAACCAGATTCTAAAACATGAGCCTTAGGAGGGTGAATCACTATCCCAGCCATAACTCCTATGATAAACAGTAATATGTGGCCAGCAGGTGGCGTAGTAGTTAAGGCTCTGGACTCTCACAGGGCCACCTGGAGCTGGTGGCTTGCTTTCTCACTTTCTGTCTCTTTCTCTGGGTGTGAGTGCCCTTTAGCAAATTAAAAAAATAAATTAAGTTAAATAATTCTTAACAAAAAACTAATAGGCTGAAGGGTTAAAACCAATCTTGCTTTCCTCTTGTTATAAGGATCAAATGAGATGATCCACATAAAAGTCTGTTAGTTTGTGAATTCCTTTAACAGCAAATGAGATGAAAGATTATTACTGGGTTGGTCCAGTGGCCTAGTGGATAAAGAGCTGGATTGTACATGGCTAATTGTGGTTCAGTTCAAATCCCCTCTCTAGTGTCTGGAAAAACACTGGGCACGTGTGCCTACATGCCCAAGGTCCCAATGGGATGGAGAAAGGGAGATCAGATTGTGATAAAACCATACCAATATGGAGGGTACCTTCTCCCTCTTCCCCTCTCTGTCTCTGTGTCTCTGGTGAGTGCATGTGCCCTCTGGCAGTTAAACAAGTTATTAATATGCCTCCACCCCACACACTTCCTGTTGTCTCCCACATACATTTCAAAATCAGTCCTGCTTTAAATAATTCTTGAAGATGATGGTAGAGAAACCAACCTCTTGAAAGCTGGAAGAGGACTGTTAAGAAAGTACCAAGCTCCCCTTAGACCCTGGGCTATGGCGGGCTGCATCCCGGCTTCTCAGGGCCTGCTTTTCTGTGGCACTTGAAGATGCCTCGAACTTGGCCGATGTCCTAAAGCTTGGTGAGCCAGGATTAAACCAGCCTGTGTGTGGTTGTGTAAAGAAACAGGACTACAGGAGGCAAACATGCTTTCTAAAAGATCTGATCCCCTCTGTAGGTCAGTTGTGGGGCTCTCTCCATTATTTTCTGAAGAAGACACCAATGTGTACCTTTTTCCAGTTGTGTGACTACCATTTTGGCCAGACATAAGATGATCAAAGCCAGCTTCTCTGACATGTGACTTGTGACCCTGCTCTTTGGGTATGAATTCCAGAAAATGGACTGCAGTGGCTGACGCCCAAGTGCCAGTTCTCCTTAGCTTTTGTGTTAAAGAACAGAAATCCAAATAGGAGTATCTTTGAAACTGAGTGCAGGTTTTCAGTGCCCAAATGATGGAAAGGCAGCCTAGGTTATGAGCCGGGGTGGGCAAGGGACTCTGTAAATGACCTCTTTTCTCTCTATTGCCTCTGAATTCCTCTCTAGCAATAGAATTGGTAGCCTGGGAATTTTTTGGAGGTTGAAACATTTTGATATTGGCCTGATGGGAAGGCTTTTGGGATAGTGAGAGGTCAAGTAGATACTTTATCTAACCCAGGGACTAAGCTTGCATTGTAAATAACAATTGAAGTAAGTAAGCTATTTGGAACCCAGGAGTGAGTGCCCCTACCCCTTTCCTTGTTGTCTGTCTGCCAGGAACATGGGCTCTAGCCAACACTTCTGGAGCCTTTTGTTTCTCTCCCGCATTCCTGTTGAACTGTCTTCCACGTAAGGAAGGATTAGCATGAATGACGGTAATCCCTTATTTGATTGGTTCTTACTTGGCTCCAAGCCTTGGTAGCTCTGGGTCATTGGTACCTGATGGATGATGTGAAAAGAGAGCTGGAGTCTTATTTGTTAGCCCACTGAGGAAAACCGCTAGGCTTTTCTGCTTCCCGTAAGTCTCCCGTACTTTCTCCAGTTCTCTTGCTTTTGTTTTTACCCTTCTCTGTGCTGCAGATTAGCATTCGCTGCTAGGTCACGTGAACTCATGAACTCTTTTTAGATTTTATACCTTGGTGTTCTTTGGGAGAAAGTGGAATAATGAAGAGAGACTTGGAACCGGGTAGAGTTACAAAAGGTAACAAATGAAGATACCAGATGCACAGGTGAATTTCAATTTCAGATAAACAATGAAGAACTTTTCAGTGTGTGTGTCCCAAATGTTGCAGCAGACAGTATTAACAAGTTATTTGTTGGTTATTTGAAATTCAAATTTCACTGGGCATCCTATATTTTATCTTGCACTATTTTTTGTTAAGAAAGTACCAAGCTCCCCTTAGACCCTGGGCTATGGCGGGCTGCATCCCGGCTTCTCAGGGCCTGCTTTTCTGTGGCACTTGAAGATGCCTCGAACTTGGCCGATGTCCTAAAGCTTGGTGAGCCAGGATTAAACCAGCCTGTGTGTGGTTGTGTAAAGAAACAGGACTACAGGAGGCAAACATGCTTTCTAAAAGATCTGATCCCCTCTGTAGGTCAGTTGTGGGGCTCTCTCCATTATTTTCTGAAGAAGACACCAATGTGTACCTTTTTCCAGTTGTGTGACTACCATTTTGGCCAGACATAAGATGATCAAAGCCAGCTTCTCTGACATGTGACTTGTGACCCTGCTCTTTGGGTATGAATTCCAGAAAATGGACTGCAGTGGCTGACGCCCAAGTGCCAGTTCTCCTTAGCTTTTGTGTTAAAGAACAGAAATCCAAATAGGAGTATCTTTGAAACTGAGTGCAGGTTTTCAGTGCCCAAATGATGGAAAGGCAGCCTAGGTTATGAGCCGGGGTGGGCAAGGGACTCTGTAAATGACCTCTTTTCTCTCTATTGCCTCTGAATTCCTCTCTAGCAATAGAATTGGTAGCCTGGGAATTTTTTGGAGGTTGAAACATTTTGATATTGGCCTGATGGGAAGGCTTTTGGGATAGTGAGAGGTCAAGTAGATACTTTATCTAACCCAGGGACTAAGCTTGCATTGTAAATAACAATTGAAGTAAGTAAGCTATTTGGAACCCAGGAGTGAGTGCCCCTACCCCTTTCCTTGTTGTCTGTCTGCCAGGAACATGGGCTCTAGCCAACACTTCTGGAGCCTTTTGTTTCTCTCCCGCATTCCTGTTGAACTGTCTTCCACGTAAGGAAGGATTAGCATGAATGACGGTAATCCCTTATTTGATTGGTTCTTACTTGGCTCCAAGCCTTGGTAGCTCTGGGTCATTGGTACCTGATGGATGATGTGAAAAGAGAGCTGGAGTCTTATTTGTTAGCCCACTGAGGAAAACCGCTAGGCTTTTCTGCTTCCCGTAAGTCTCCCGTACTTTCTCCAGTTCTCTTGCTTTTGTTTTTACCCTTCTCTGTGCTGCAGATTAGCATTCGCTGCTAGGTCACGTGAACTCATGAACTCTTTTTAGATTTTATACCTTGGTGTTCTTTGGGAGAAAGTGGAATAATGAAGAGAGACTTGGAACCGGGTAGAGTTACAAAAGGTAACAAATGAAGATACCAGATGCACAGGTGAATTTCAATTTCAGATAAACAATGAAGAACTTTTCAGTGTGTGTGTCCCAAATGTTGCAGCAGACAGTATTAACAAGTTATTTGTTGGTTATTTGAAATTCAAATTTCACTGGGCATCCTATATTTTATCTTGCACTATTTTTCTTTTTAATTTGCCAGAGGGTGCATGTGTTCCTGTGGGAGCGTAGGGGGAGGGATGAGAGAGATGGAAGGAGGGAGGGGGAGAGAGAGTAGAGAAAGCACCCTTTTGGAGGCATGGTCCCACCACAATCCTTTTTCCTTCATTTCTCCCTCCTTTCAGGATTTTAGGCACACATGCATATCCACTACTGGGTATGGGACTCAAACTATGCAGTCTACACTGAGGGGATTCAGCTGCCTTAACCATCACACCTTCGGCTGGACCCTATCTGCATTTTTAAAACCTAGAAGATTTGTTAAAAATCTCAAGTTCTGCTCCTTCCTAGCTGTGTGATCTTGGGGTGACTTAGCTGACCTCTTAGTCACTGGCTTTTTTCTCTAAAAAAGGGGACCATGATGGGACCAGCAGGTGGCAGAGTGGTTGGAACAGTGGAGTCCCACGTGGCCCACCACTGTTCAAGTCCCGGACTTGGTGGCTTGAAACTCACATCGGGAGAGTGTGTGCGTGCCCAAGATTCCAAGGGGAGAAATGAAGGAGAAAAGTTTGGAGTGTGGTGATCCCCCCCAGGGGTGATTTCTCTTTTTTTTTTTTCTTTTTTTCTGTCTGTCTCTGTCTCTTCAAGTGCACACACCCTACGGCAAAAATTAAAAAAATAAAATAAAACAAAAAACCATTGTGGTGTGGGATCATGATATCTTAGCTCTCTGGTTTCGATGTGATTTAAGAAAGCCCTCAGGATGCATTTGGCACTAATCTGTGTTCTCTCTATTCAGTGATTGTGATTTGCTTCTTGTTCAGTTTCTTCTCCTCTTTCTTCTTTTGGGGACCTGCGACACAGTTGCTATGTGGAAAAAGCCGTCCCTGTGCCCTCCCCTTGGTGGTTTCCTTTGGAGTCTTTTTTTTTTTTTTCCTCCTCAGAGCTATTTATGCTGTAGGGCATGTGCGCTCACCAAAGCAACAGATAAAAAGCGAGAAATCACCTCTAGGGGGATGGCCAGGCTGCAGCCCCTTCTCTTCCATACTCCTCTTGGGATTTTGGGCATGCACACACACGCTCCCGGCATGAGTTTTAAGCCATGGTCGACTCTGAGAATGCAATGACATAACTGTTACACCATCCGTTGGTCCCTGGAGTCTTCTTAATATGGTCCCTCCTCCTCTTTATCAGCTATTCTCAGTTTGCTTTTATTTTTCCTGTCCTTCTACCACCAACTTCTTTATGTCCCCCTTTCTGGAAACCTTCTTTTCTTCTCTCTCTCTTTAAGTTTGTGTATTTCTTCTGTGAACAAGAGAGACAACAACCCACAGGGATCTTGATGCCATAATCCATCCCCCAGCTTCAGCTGACCCCTGCCCATTCATGGGCTTGGGTATTCCGGTGTATTCAAGGTCTCTGGACATAAACCGGGAACCTTTGTGTGTGGGTCAGCCTTACAGAGCTGCACCAATGTTTCACGGCTGTGCCAATATCCGGCCGCTGGATGCCATCCGGACTGTGTGTCCCAAGGGTCTCCCTTTACTTGTCCACATGATTCCAGCTCCTTCCCCCTTTCTTTCCTGCTAAGGCTGCCAGAGAGAACTAGGCTCTTGGCTTCTCCCTGTGCATGGGGTCAGGCATCACTTGGTATCGTTTCGGGGCTTCACTTTTCTCCTTAGTTTACTGAGAAAGCTTGCCGAGAGTTCAGGGTTTGCAAACTGGTGGCCTCCATTTGGCCTCTGGGTGAGTAGTTTGGCTCCAGAGCTTTGGAAAGACTGAGAGGGTGTAGGAGGGTGTGCATTCCACTTGGTCATAGGCAGCACCCCTCCTCGTTTTGCTTTTCTGCAGCTTCACGTGCTGTTTCCTTCCCCATCTGATGGCAGTTGAGTTTGAGACCCCTGGAGTATGCTGAGAATAATGACTAAAGAAACCAATGTGTACCAGCTTGATTTAGCTCTTCTTTTTTGTAAGAGATTTTTTCTATAGGGTATGCGTGTTTGCCAGAGAGACAGGGATACAGAAAGCGAGAAATCACATCCCCCCACCCCGGAGGGGGGGATGGACATGCCGCAGTCATTCAAGGGAGGCATTGTGGAGCAGGAAGAAATGAAATAAAATGGCCGTTTTTGTCCTGGGTAGTTGAACACTGTGCAGACAACAGAATGCTGGAGGATGCATAGGCTTTCAAGTCAACCAGGCTGATGTGAGTAAAGGACATTTCATGGGGAAGGAACAGCATGGACACGGCTTGAACCAGCAGGCTCCATGTGTAGCATCCCATGCAGCTCTGAATGACTGGAGTGGTACTTGAGGCCTATCCTGTCCTCCTTTCTTCTGCCTCAGAAGCCCGTCCTAGAGGATGCTCTCTCATGTGTCCATTATCAGTTATGGCTGATGAGTGTCTTCCTGCTGGAAATGCCAGGTAGTAAGCTCTGCACCTGCGTAGCTTCGTGGCTAGCTGCTTCTGACTCAGAGTATGCACAATGTAACTAGTGTTGAGCAGCTTGGGATGCCTCATAGTAGGGGTCCCAGCTCTTGGGCCACAACCCATACCAGCCCATGGCTTGTTAGGAACTGGGCCACAATATAGGAGGTGGGCCAGTGGCTGGCCAGCGGATGAGCTTGTGAAGCTTCGTCTGTATTTACAGCCGCTCCCCATTGCTCACATTATTGCCTGAGCTCTGCCTCCTGTCAGATCGGTGGTGCTGTTAGATTTTCATAGGAACGTGAACCCTGTTGTGAACTGCTCATGCGAGGGACCTAGCTTGCATGCTCCTTGTAAGAATCAAGTGGCTGATCTGAGGTGGAGCTCAGCTAGCACTGGCAAGTGGCAGCAAATACGGCATTGTGGTGAATTGCATAATTATTTCATTATATATTACAAAGTAACAGTAAAAATAAAGTGTACAATAAGTGTACTGTGCTTGGATCATCCTGAAACTACTTTGCCCCATGCCTTCCCATTCATGGAAAAATTGTCTTCCATGAAACCAGTGTGTTGTGCCAAAAAGACTAGGGACTGCTGCCTCACAGCATGGAATTAGTTCATAGCCAGTCCCCGTGACACCCAGGCCCAACTCTGACAAGGATGCCGATGTCCCGGAAGGAGTGACTGCCCACATTCATGACTTAGAGACCTGTCTTGTGTTTTGGATGTCCAGCACACAAATCAGACTGCTAGAATATTTCTCATATTCTGCTGTGAAGTTTGTTTTTTATGATGATAGTGGATTTTGTTTAAACTTGTATTATTATGGAAACTTTCAAGCAAACATGAAAGTACAGTGAATCTACATAACCACCAGCTTCACCAGTTACTAACACATGGTCAATCCTGAAATAAAGTCACCCATAAATAATTCAGCTGCCTCTCTGTAAGGACTTTATAACTGCTGTGCCATTATCACATCTAACAAAACAAGCAATAATTCCCCTAGTGATTTTGCATTTGGAAGGTAAACAGCACAGGCTTTTCTGAGATCAAATGCATTATCCTCGCTTTCTTTCTGCTTTAAGCCTTTACCCCTGTGCCCCAAGGCTGCTGTCCAGATCTAACTCTTCTCTTTTTCCCTAAAGCTGCTGACAGTAGGCTTTGGGACTTTTACCTGGTACTAGTCCTCCAAGCATTCCAGTCATACTGGCTCTGTTCTTACTAAGGTATGCAGGCTGCCTTCCCAGCCGCCATGGTACATAGCAGTATGAACTCCTGGTCGCCAGTTCCCGTGTGCGGAGCAGGCATCCTGGGTTTTGTGGCTCCACTGTGAGAAATCTGAAGTGAGGCATCCAGTGCAGTCTTCCCTGGAAGCTTTGAGCTTAGAAATGTCTGATGAGCATCCTGGGGCAGTTGTGCTCATGGAAGATGGACTGGCATCTACGGCTTCCAGACGTCCGGCATGGTGTGTGTGTAAAACCATACAGGGCAGGAGAGCACCAGACAGGAAGCTGTGGGCAGTGTGTGCAGACAGACGTCTTCTGGACAGGTATGAAAACGAGCGGGGCTTGCCAGGAACGTCCAGCTCTCAAGCCCGCAGCTTGGCAGCATCTGTACAGTGGTTTCAGTTGAGGGTCACAGCAAATCTGAGGGATAAGTAGTGAGAGTCTAACCGTGAGGACAAAGGATCTAAGGTTCAGGTGAAACATCATGAAATGACTGGACAGGGAACAGTGCCAGAAATGGTAGAGGCCCGACTGCAGGGCCAGGTTTCCTCTGCTCTGTTAGCTCCTGGCAGAGAAGGAAAAGAGGGTCTGGCAATTCAGTATTCAGAAGCAGAGAGGATTGAATTCCAGCATTTCTTAGCAATTCCAAAATTGCTTTTGGCTCAGCAACAGTTTAGGAACTTCTGACTTATGCATTTGTGAATACACATTAATTTTACCTGAGGCTTGAAAGCATGCTGTCCTTCTAAAATGCTCTTTTACTTTTTAATTGAATCTTTTACTTTTTAATTGAATTTTTTGAGTAGGAAAGGCATCACGTGGCATGCGCTCCCCTTCCCTTAACACAGAAGATAGCGTAACTTTGTTCTGTGTCTGTTCGACCTCAGTGTCTGTTCGACCTCATTTAATTAGATTTTGCTGATTTTTCTGTATCAGCACATTGATTACTTTCTTACTCTGCTTTTTCAAATTTTTTTTTTAAATTCCATGAGTGAGAAAGAAACAGGATAGAGAGATACAGTGTAACCTGAGAAAGCCTCAACATTGTTCTTCCCCCCAGCACCACCCCCGACCCCTCCCCCCAGCCCCAGCCAGCTTCGGTCATGGGTACATGCGTGTGCCTGTCGTACTCGGGGATGTCTTCAGACGTGAACCCAGAACCCTTCCCCATGGGTCAGCCTGGCAGAATGTCTGTTTTGTCTCTGTGCCAGCCGTGTCTCCTGTCATTCTTGTTTTACAGTTGCATAGTAATCTGTTGTATAGATAGCTCTTACCAATGGGTAATTTGTTTTTGGGCTTTGAGCTCCTAATATTGCAGTAGCTTTGAATGTAGATCATTTTGTATGCGAGTGAGAATATCTGAAGGAATAGTTCTAGCAAAGATGTTTTAGTCACTCTGAAACTATTTCCTTATCCTGACTCACTTCATCTTCAAGTAAAGTAGTCAATATTAAAGTAGCTGCTATTAATCTTCTTCCATATTGACCAATCTTCTTTGTTTCCTTTACAGATAAGGAAACTGAGGCTCAAGAGTGGGTTGGGCGACTTGCCCAAAGTCACACCCTAAAGGGTGGCGGAACTCACACCTAGGCAAACTGACTCTGGAGGAAATCCTTTACTTTGTAATACTGCCTTTCTGAGTAAATTCTCAGAAGTGACATTGCTGGGTGCAATGCCCTATATATGTGTACTTTGAATAGATGTTGCTAAATTGCTCTGGGCAGGCCTGTACCAATTTACACTCCATTAGCAAGATATGAGAGGGAACTTGTATGTCCCATACTGTGCGATAGGGTTTGTTCAAACTCGGGTTTTGCCCATGTGGTGATTTGAAGATGGCGTGGTGATGCTGTCTGTATTTCTCTCTAGTAGATGAGCCTGTTTTTCTGTTTGTAAGAACCTTTTGTATTTCTTTTTCTGAAACTGACTAGTTCACATGTTTTCTCATTTGTCTGTTAGGACCTTAATCTTTTTCTTACCTATGTTTCTCAGCTTTCTTTATATTACAGTGACCTGCTCCTTTTTCCAGTTTTGAGTTGCAGACAAATTTTCCACTTGTCATTTCATTTATCATTCGAGTTGGCTTTTAGTGATTCTTGGTTACAAGAAAGTTTCTTTTATGCTTTTTTTTGTTTTTTTTGAGAGCTTTTTTGGTAAAGGCTGCGTGCACTCACCAGAAAGACAGACCGAAAGACAGAAAGTGAGAAATCACCACCCCCCCACCCCCCGCCAGGGGAGATGGCCACACCGCAATCTCTTCTCCTCTATTGTCCTTTCGGGATCTTGGGCACACATGTGCCTGGCATGAGTTTAAGGCACCAGGTCCAGGACTCAAACTGAGGTTGACTACACAGGAGTCCAGTGACATAGCCATTATGCTAACTGCTCGTCCCTCTTTTATGCTTTCTTAATGTCATTTATATTCTACAGGAAATACTGCTAAGATGTTATGGTTAAACTTTATTGCGTATCTACTGTTCTGGAAAAAAACCCAGAGTGGTGTTTTTGTTTAAATGATTATACAGTGAATTTAAGAGAGCTTCAGAAGAAATCAGAAGAACAATGCTAGCTAGATACTCTTAAATTGCATTAAATTGTGAACTCACAGCTGAAGATTAGAGGCTCATCTCCTGGTGTCATTTTTCTCCTTATCTTTCATTACAGTAACACTTTATATTTCATGTTAGAGCTTGAATTAGGATAAATCCCCATGTGACTAGTTGATCAATTACTGAATTGTCTACGTTTTAGACATTGTAGCTCTTTTCTCTTTCCAGAAGCTTCTTAAATGGACTCATGTTTAATTAGCATTCTTTCTCTATCCTGGTCAGTTTCAGGCACTGTTTATCTGGTGGTTTTATTTTACCGTGCAGTATTTTCCATTTCCTCTACTTACAGATGGGTTTAAAGTTCTGGACCTTAAATTTAATTTCCTTCTAAACTGGCTAATCTTTGTTCGTCTCACAAATAGTGCAACTAGTACAAATATTACAATATTATCTTTCTTCATCTCACGAATATTACTGAGAATGTTCTATTTTGCGTGTGAGGTACCATTCTAAGATTTGGGGACAGTCCCTGGCTTTTGGAACTTACATTCTAACAGGGAAAAATGGAAACCAGACAATTGATTTCACAATTACAGAATTAAAATTGTGATAAATACTTCAGAACACATGTGTGTGGTTCTTGGAGGATATGGTAGAAGAACTGAGCTAGTTCAGGGGAGCCAAGGAGAGCTTCTCTGAAGTAACATGTAGGTTCCTATCATTTGTGTGTAGTTTAAACAGTTAACCCTGTAGAGGATTGCTGAAAGAATATTCTGGGCCAAGGGAACAGGCCATGCAAAAATCCTGAAAGCAAAAGAAGCATGGCAAGTTTGAGGAACTGAAAGGTGAATGTGGTCTGAGTGTGATGATTGGGAGGTGGCCTGAGGAAGGATCTGGAAGTGGGGGGGGGGGCAGGTCTGACAAGACTCATAGTTCTGCATCTTGAATTAAACCAGAATCTAATCAAAAAGCAATGCAGGCATCTGTGCTTAAATTAGGAGTAGGTTGAACCCTTGTCAATCCAGAACTCTCTTCAGTTGAATACATTTGACCTGCAAAAATGGCACTTTGATCCTTTTTTTTTTTTTCCTCATTAGGATGTATTTTTTTTTTTTTCCGCTATAGGGCACGTGCGCTCGCCAGACAGACAGAGACATAGAGACAGAAAGCGAGAAATCCCCCCCCAGGGAGGGTGGTCACGCCACAATCCCTTCTCCTCCATTCTCCTCTCGGGCTCTTGGGCACGCACGCACACGCGCCCGGTGTGAGTTTTAAGCCACGGGGTCCGGGACGCAAACCACTATCGACTACGTGGGAGTCCAGCAACATAGCCATTACGCTAACTGCTGGTTCCCTCATTAGGATATATTTTTGCCAACAGTCTTAATGTTTGTTTATTTACTTTTATTCTTATTTTTTCATTTGAGTAGAGCGACTGTGATAGAGAAGGTGAGAAAGCAAGCTGCCAGGTCTGAGACTCAAACCACAGTAGGCCATGTGTGAGTCTAGCACCTTAACCACCACACTGTGTGCCAGCCCCAGTCTTCATGTTTTAAAATCTAGATGGGGGAAAGAGATGTACTGCTGGTTAAGCAAGCCTCCTGGCCTGGCTTGGGGAGAAAGAATGAAGCCGAAATGACTGCAGATAGATAGTAAATGTATCCAAAATGGATTTATCTGCTCCTCCCCTGGTTCACACTTCATTCTCTGGCATTTCTAAGTTTAAGGGTGAGTTCTGGTCATTCTGAAAGCTTTTATTTTTTTTTCCTGTGCAAGTGAAAACATACCCTCTACCATCCCATCTATTTGATTCATCGATCCTGTGTATTGGGATCTCACACCTGTCCTTGAGATTCACTGACATTAATGTGTTGAAGAGTCCTTTAACCTAAGAGTGAGTCCAAGACTTCCTTATTAGTGCTGAGTAGTTTTGTGTCATAGTTAATCTCTGCAGTGTCTCACACAAATGTTTTGGACATTGGCTGGCTATGTTGGGATGGGAAGGAGGCCTAGAAGAGAAGGTAGATTAGCTGGAAATACAAATCTAAAAAGGCCAGAGGCTGGAGTCCCAGAAGAGATTAAAGTGAGTGGGGAGGAATAATTAATATTATTAGATAGGCAGGTGTCCGATGTAGGAAAATTCCCTCATGCATGGATCTGCCACTGGGAAGGTAAATAAAGAATCAGGTTATCTAGATGTGGTCTTGTTCTGCAGAGAGTACCAGGAGCCAGAATAGGATTTGCTTACTTAGGAAATTTGTAAGGAAATACTTGTTTCCTGCCCAGAACTGTTCTCTGTCTTTGTGTGTTGGTGTGTTTAAGTATAGGTGAAGAATACCCACTGCTATCTCTCCCAGAATACATGCTGTATTCTTTCTTCACTCTGTCCTATCTTTAATTATTATTGACTGCTCTTCTCTGATCCTTAGTGCCAAGCCCTCTGCTGTTAGTTACTCACTCTCCAGTGTTTTGAGACTCATGCCTCATTAATATGTCCTAACACATGGGTTCCATTTTTAACTTTGAAACAGTTTTATATTTTATGACAGGTAGGTTTTAAAAAATTAAGTATGATGCATTTGGTACTCAAGCCATAAAAATCTAAAAGCTAAGGCTCTCTCACCCTGACCCCAGTTTGTCTTCATGGAGGTAACTGTTGTTTTAAGTTCCTTACGCATTTTAAGTGTTTTCCTGGATACGTTTCATGCACATACAAGTGTGCCTATATTGTCCTCTCAGAGAACCCAGAAATGGGAGCACATTGTACGTGCTGGTCTGTATCTTCATTTTTTTCCCCACTTAACACATCTCATTAGTTTATTCCTTTTAGTGGACATAGACCTGCTACATATTCCTTTCAAGGGCGTGCTGTCAGGTATTCCATGAAATAGGAGAACTGCTTTTATTTCACTCTTCCTCTGTTGGTTGTTTCTAATCACTTGCATATTACAAATAAAGTCACAATAAGCATTCTTTAAATCATTTTAAACATAAATCTTAGCAGGGGTTCATATAATCTACAGGATAATCCAAAAGTAGGATGACCAGTTCAAAAAGTATGTGCTGTGGGACCAGCAGTTAGCGTAATGGCTATGTCGCTGAACTCCCATGTAGACGACTGTGGTTCGAGTCCCAGATCCAGTGTCTTAAACTCATGCCGAGCCAGTGTCTTAAACTCATGCCGGGTGTGTGAGCATGCATGCGTGCCCAAGATCCTCAGGGGAGAATGGAGAAGGGATTGCGGTGTGGTCATCCCCTCTGGGGGGTGATTTCTCGCTTTCTGTCTGTCTCTCTGTCTCTGTCTTTCTGGCGAGCGCACGCACCCTATAGCAAAAGCCTCTCCAAAAAAGAAAAAAAAGTATGTGCTGTATAAATTTTGTTGTGTTCATTTGGGGAGTAGTAAGTCATCTTTTGTTTATTGCCATCTCTCTCTTGACCTGAAATCTTTTCCTTTTCTTACACTCTTTTCTTTGTTCTGTAGGAAGAAACAGGTTGTGTTCTTTGAGGTTTGAAGGGATGTTTTTTATTTTTAAAAAGCTGCCATGTTGATTACATTGTTTACCCAGAAACTCGGTCAACTTTCTTATTGAAAATTCCTGTCTTGCCTAAATAACTTAGAAGTACATGAGAGAAAAGGGTCATGTGACTTTTATTTCCAAACATTCCCCGTAGTAAATCTGTAGATATTGGAAATTCAAAACTATTAAATAGAGCCCCATAGGAGACCTGTCTCATCTTAGTGTGGAGCACTCTCTCAAGTTACATAAAAAGGGGGTGGTTTTGGGCCTGCTCCATAGTGCAGCTGTTAGGCTCTGTGCAGAGGAAGCTAGGTCCCAAATGACCAACGAGGGTTTGAATCTTGGTCTTGGGTTTGAGTAACACACTGGGCATGCAGGTGTGTGCCCAGGATCCCGACAGGATAGAGAATCGGAGGAAAAGGGACTGCAGTATGACCAGGTACAGTGGGGGATTTTCTCTTTCTCTCTCGGGCACAGAAAATGAAAAGAAAAAGAAAAGAAAAAACGAGGTGGTGTTCCTTGTAAAATGTTAGAAAATGTTGGGAAATTTGTTTAAACTTGGGGGCCCTGTCAAAAGTGAGAATTTTGGACTCTGATAACACACTAAACTGTATCTAGGTGTACTGTATACAGAGAGTGTCTTAAAACAGGCTCTACCTTGATCACTGTCGGTTCACATGACAGGAATCTTAGTCCTCTGATCTCAAATTTATTTTAGGGAGTTTTAGAGCAAAATGGATTTCCTCATTAACTATATAACCTATTGAGCTCACTCCAGTTTGTGTAAGTCAAACCAATAAAAAGAACATAAGCTTTTAATATTATTCACTTGGACAGGATTTGTAATGAGAGCAACCTTGCATAAAACTCTAGTTCATTAGATTTTTTTTATTAATGATTTTATTTTAACTTTGTTTATTTAAATTTGACCAGAGAGGGGAGGGAGAGAGAGAAAGAGCGGGAGAGAGAGGTTGTGAGAGAGAGAGAGAGAAAGTGAGAAAGCAAGCCATCAGGTCCGGGACTTGAACCGTGGTTGGCCACGGGGGAGTCCAGTGTCCTTAACCACCCTGTTACCTGCTAGCCCAGTGTTTTTGTTATTTTTAACTCATGCTTGCTTAGGTTTAATTAACAGAATTGGGTAGAACGAAAAAGAAGGCAAAAGGAAGTCCGGATTTCTAAATGCACAGCCTCAGGAGGGAGGTGATGGCCTCCATGGAAGGTATTGGCGAGAGCAGCTCATCTGGGTACATCTGAGTACATCCTGGTATTTGACTCTTTCAGCCTTTGCAAGGTATGGAGCCATCGTTTCACTCCGGAGTTGTAAAAGGGAGAGGTTGTTTTCCTTCCTTGTTCCCTGTCTCCAGCTTCCAATGTCACATTTCATGCACTGCCATATTTTAGTCTTTTGCGTAACTGATATGTTTGCTTGCTGTTGATAAGACAGAGAAACGGAGACTAGAGAGACCACAGTGGGCAACCTTACTTGATGTGACACTTTGGTGTCCCTGTGACTTGTTATATTTTGTGGGTAAGAATATATCCTTTTTTTCTTTTTCTTACTGAACTACAAAAGGTTTTGATTAAAAAGTAGACAAATCATGGGCCAGCAGGTGGTATGGTGGTTAAGGTACTGGACTCCCACATGGCCATCTGCGGTTTGAGTCCCAGACCTAGGGGCTTCCTTTCTCACTTTCTGCCTGTCGTTCTCTCTCATGAGCATATGTGTTCTGTAGCAAATTGAAATAGAAAATTAATAATAATGATAATTCTTTTAAAAAAACGTAGACAAATCAGTGCATTGAACAGCCTTTTTTAGTTTTCACCAAAACTGACTAGGATTTTTGTTTTTTTTTTTAAAGGATTTTGCCGTAAGGCATATGTGCTTTCCGGAGAGAGACAGAGACAGACAGACAAAGTTAGAAATCGACCCCTAGAGGATACCGCAGTCCCTTCTACATTCTCCTCTCAGGATCTTGATATACATAGAGACCCATGTCCGGTGTGATTTTCAAACCACTGGGTCCAGGACTCGAACTGTGGTCAGCCATGTGGGAGTCCAGTACCTTAATCATTACGCCACATGCTGGCCCCACTGACCAGTTTTTAATGTACCCCTCCCATATCACCACTCTGTCTCTTCTACTTCCCCCTTTCCCTCCCTCCCCTACCTTTCTCCCCTACCTCCCCTACCTTTCTCTTCCCCTTTGCCTAACCTTCTGAAAGTAGGTTTCAGATAGCAGGTCACTCCATTTTCTTGTGTGTCTCCCAGGGACAGAGACATAGAGTGAGAATGTTTTTGAGGCTACTGTCTACCCTGCCATGCAGTGTCCTCTCTAGAGGGCCTCACAAGAAATTATTTTCTTAGGTCTTAATACCAAGGAAAGCTGCTCAGTTAGGGGGCAACAAAAACGGCTGAGCAACGAGGACCCTTGGTAGCCAAGTTTTCCAAATGCACAGGACCTTCGAGTTGGTATCTGTGTAACTTTAACTTCTGGTTTTGTTTGGTTCAACTTTTTCTTCCCTTTGACCATTGATACCTCCTTTCTTTTTGAAATTTTACAGGCAAAAAAGCCCCTGCCAAGTTTAGAATGAATTCGTGTATAAAAATGAGCTCAAAATGAATCTGTGATTACAGTAAACCCTCCGCTAACACCAAAGAGAAGAAAGGGTCCTTCCTAACTGTCTCACCTCCTTATGTCCTTTGGGGAACGCTGAAACAAAGCAGGTGGAATTTCCCCTCTGTAAGCCTCAGCACTTTTCTTTTTTCTTTTGAATGTTCTGCCTTGATTTTCATCTTAAAACCATTGTTAAGTCTTACTGGACAGGTCACACTCCAGCTAACATCCATTTCACAGGGAGGGAGGGCCCTGGGCCTTTTTGGGTTAGAGATAGCCCTGCCTTCTCTGGCTTCTTGTGACTTTCCCTGCCAGGGGCCAGCGATAGTGGTGGGAAGTGAACACCACCTGTGGTTACTAGCGTCTGTGAATGCAGGAAACAGAGTGCTGGCTGAATGGTCCATTCAGGGGCTGCTGCATTTAGGGAGCCATTGATGATGGGTGTTAATCATGGAAGACCTTGTAGAAGTGGTCTAAAGAAACCCAGTGAGACTAGAGGGTCCTGGTTAGGGGAGGAGGGAGGTAAAGGGAGTGTGACACGGATCAGTCAGTTAATGACCAGCTCTATGATTGCTTGTCGGAAGGGAACCTTCTCATCATTCAGAGCAGACCAGCTCTGTCTGAGTTGCCTAGAGGAGATGCTGGACAGAGTGGGTGGCAGGACATCCAGTTGGTCGAATCACCGTGTACTGCAGTACTTAGCCTGGTGCACACAACACGAAAGGACCCTATGAATAGAAGCAGTTATTCTCATTAACAGATGGAAAATGTTCAGATACTGGTCTAATAGGGCTGGCAGATGGCCTGGTGGTTAAGGTGTTGGACTCCCTCATGGCCTACTGTGGGTTTGAGTCCCAGACCTGGTGACTTGCTTTCTTATTTTCCCTCTCTCTTTGGCCAAATTGAAAAATGATGATAAACAAAAATTAAGTGAAATAATTCTTGAAAAAAAAAAAAAGTCCAGGGACCAGCAGATGGAGTAATGATTATATCACTAGACTCCCACATAGTGGACTGCAGTTCAAGTCCTGTCCCAGTTTGAATCCCAGCAGCCTAAAACACGCTGAGGGTCTGTGCCTGTGTGCCCAAGATTCTGAGAGGCAAATGGAGGAGAAGGGATTGCGGCATGGCCGTCTCCCCTGGGAGGGGGTGGGTGATTTCTCAAGCTTTCTCTTTATCTCTCTGGCACTTTATAGCAAAATTGTCTCTCTTAAAAAAAAAAGTCCTTTTCCCAGTAAGTCCGTCTCTGGGAACACTGGTCTGAATGGTGGGTGTATGCTGCCTCTGGAGCTTCATCTAACTGGACGCTGCTCTGCAGTGCTATTTCCTCTTTTCCCTTTTTTTCTAAAATCTCGTTTGATGTATGATCTACATAATATGTAGATATGACAAATGTATAGCTGAGTGAATTTTTTACCGGTTGAAGACTCTTGTGTAACTTGTACCCCAATCAGGAAATGGAACATTGGTAACCTTCAGGGTAGCTCCTATTCTGAGCTTGAATTCTCAGACTGAAATCCCACAGTCTGTACTCTTTAGTGTTTAGTGTCTGTCTTCCAGTGCTATGTCTGTGAGATTCCCTTTTTTTTTTTTTTAGAAGAGGTTTTTTCTTTAAGGTTGCGTGCGCTTGTCAGAAAGAGACAGAGACAGAGAGACAGAAAGTGAGAAATCACCCCCCAGGGGGGATGACCACGCCGCAATCCCTTCTCCTCCATTCTCCTGTCGGGATCTTGGGCACACATGCACATGTGCCTGGCGTGAGTTTAAGCCGCTGTGTCTGGGACTCAAACCACGGTCGACTACATGGGAGCCCAGTGACATAGCCATTACGCCAACTGCTGATCCTGAGATTCCTCTATTATTTATCTCTTCCTTTTTGAGAGCTAGTCTCTGAACCTAGAGTGCCAATTATGCTACAGGACTGTAAAATCCCTTATTGTATAGTTAGGATTTTCAGAACTTGTAAATTTGGAAAATGTGGTCCATTAGGTGTCATCTCAGTTTGCCAGGTTTTGAGCTGTAGAAGAAAAAAGCTTGGATTTTCAGGTTTATTGGTATAAAGGACTCTATATTTTAATGGAAGGGAAATGTCTTCGGTATTTTTAATTTTTTTTAGTGGAGTAAAAATCTTGATGCATTTAGCGTCTTTGCCAAAGATACTTTGCCTGTAGATGTAACATATTTCTATGCAATAGCTCAGAGCCTTACAAGTTTATTTGCAAATGAAGTTAAATTTGGTTTTATCAAAATGTAGGCATATGGCAGATCTTAAAGGTGAAGGAAATGAGAAACATAAAATGATAAGTCAGTTTTGACTTTCAGTCAGAGACAACCAGGAACATACCTGTTCTTGAGTGAATTGGATTCATTACTCATTGTACCGAGAGAGAGACCGTTACTGGGAGAAAGTGTTAGAACCCTTTAAGGACTTTGGGCTTTGGTTGGGTGATCTTGGGGAAGCCCTGCAGAAGTAGAAGTTCTTCTTATTTTGGGTGTTTTCAGAAAGTGGAAGCAATTCTGTGATTGGGTATCTCAATAAATCTTATCTACAGCGAGAGCAAATTAGAGGGACGCTAAAGCTATAATTGGCAAAGAAATAGCTGTCACTCATTTTAGCTCAGAGAAGGGGATGTCTGGTATTTAGTGGGTTTCACGGTGATCTTGTCTTGTCCCACCTTACCATGGTTTAGAGTCCCTTGTTCACTAGAGATGTTTTATGAGATTGTTTCTGTCTTACAGGAGAACGGTGTGTCTTAGCTTTAAGTGCCAGATAGGTTTGCAGTAACACTGAAGCCTTAGTTGTGACCATCAGACCAGCTCCTGGATACCAGGGGCTGCTTTCTGTTTCTCCAGGGAACATTTCTAAGCTCTTGTTGTTCATAAATCTGTATTTAATAATATGGGTCTTAAGATTTTTTTTTTTTTTAAAGAGTTTTGCTATAGAACGTATGTGCTTGCCGGAGACAGAAAGTGAGAAATCACCCACCCTCCAGAGGGGATGGCCACACTGCAATCCCTTCTCCTCCATCTCCTCTCGGGATCTTGGGCATGCATGCACACATACCCAGTGTGAGTTTGAAGCCGCCAGGTCTGGAACTCCAACTGTGTTCCACTACTTGGGAGTCAAGCGGCATAACCATTACATCATCTGCTGGTGTCAAGATTGATCTTTAGTAAATACTTAGTCTTTAAAATATTAAATAAGTATTCTGAACAGAAAGCCTATTGAGAACATTACCCTTTAGGTCCTTACTTTTGGGCTTTTAAAGTGATGAGGGTCAAATCTGGTTATATTTTTTTTACCTTGTAAAATCATGTGACTGGTAATTGCTTAATCATACTTGACCCTTCTCTCCTTACCTGTTGAGTGATCATAATTCAGTGGCCCAAGTGTCTTGTCCCTTTTGATGTGATTTTAGATATTTCAATTAAATAGTAGTGTCTGCTAATATACATGGTACCTACTTCCAAAAAGAATTTAAGGTGGCCAAGATGATGTGCCTTCCTTCCAAGAACCCAAATCACACGTTATCTTTTCCTTTTTGTTCTCTTAGTTTGGCCTAAACGAGTAGTCACATTGTTTAAACTCCATGCCCATAAAGAAAATTTTCTGAGGGAGCCAGGTGGTGGTGGGGCAATGGTGATGTATCTGGATCCACATGGAATAGGGCTTGGGTTCTTATCCCAGGACCTCCCTGGGCATTGTGGTGCAGGGGGCAAGGGCATGCCAGTGATCAGGCCCAACTGAGGTTGGCCAGCCACATGAAGATCCTGTTGGGGTGCCCCGCTCCCCTCCATCGAAAAAACAGATTTGAAACAATTTATTTTCCCCGAAAAGGGCTCTCTATCCATGAAAACCTCGTAGTAATGCCCCATGGAAGTACTGAAATACCTCACTTTGATTGCTTTTAAAAGCAGGGTTTGTGCAGAAGAATGTGATACTTTGATGAGCCCAGTGTTCTGGTTGGTTGTGAAGAGTTAGGAACTTGTGTGTCACATTCTGGTCCCCGGACTCATGTTTTTACATGGGCTAAGAATGACACTTCACTAGCATATGTCTAACTTCTTATGTAACAGAGTTTAACCCTCTGATTTTTGGTGGCTTCTTTTTACTCCTTGAATACCTGTAAAGGTGGTCTTAGCCATGAGGAGCAACCATGTATGATTCTCACCCGGTTTCTTGGAACAGAATGGGAATCTGGCTGATGTGAGTTTCACCTTGCAGTGTATAGCCTGACACTGTTCAAGGGAAGAGAAGGGAACGCAGGTGAAGAGGAGTGCTTGAATCAATTGAATCAAAGCTCAAGTCCACATAAGTGGGTGAAATGAATAAGGGGAGGCTGGAAGGGTAGGTATTTTTGCTATTTATTATAGCACTTCTTGTACACATTTTGAGGTACTGTCTAATTCAAATCTTTTAAATATAATTATTTAATTCCGTTTGTTGTTATTATGATTTTTAAAATTTGACCAGACAGAAAGAGAAAGGGAAAGTGAGAAAGCAAATTGGCAGGTCCAGGACTTGAACCACAGTTGGCCATCTGGGAATCCAGCACCTTTAACCACCACGCCACCTGCCAACCCCATGTCCAGTTTAATTTAGTCTAAACATATAGCCATTTACCCCAATGAAATTTTTTGAAATGACATCGAAATTCCATAGAACCTTCCTTTAGTTATGTACACTCTTGTGATTACTTTACCGCTGTTCCATGTTAGTGACTGTTTTAGGGTCAGCCTGTGGGGTGGTGGTTAAGGCAGCTGGATCCCACATGGATCCCAGACCCAGCAGCCTGACAAACACACCAGGTGCATGTGTTTGTGTGCCCAACATTCTTAAAGAAGGCAGAAGTGAAGAAGAAGGAATTGCAGAGCTATCATGCCCCATGGAAGATGCTTGCTTGGTTGCTCTCTGGTAAATGCATGTACCCTCTGGCAAAATTAAAAAAAGAAAAACAAAAAATAAAGCCCTTTGTCTTGTTATAACTTTATCATAGGTTTTTGATATACCATATGGCCAGTTCTGACAGGTTGTTTTCAAAATTGCCTTAGCTATTAAGATCCTGCCACCCACCCCAGATGCCACATCCCTTAAATCTTTTGGAGATTTTAGATTGGAAAGGATTTACAGCTTTAAAATTTCCAGTTTGTTTATTTATTAAGGTTCAGGTGTTGTGTTGTCTTTGGGTGTTTTTTTTTTTTGGAGAGGGTTTTTGTTATAGGGTGTGTGCACTCGTCAGAAAGAGACAGAAAGCGACAAATCACCCCTTGGGGGGATGGCCATGCCACAGTTCCTTCTCCTCCATTTTCCTCTTGGGATCTTGGACATGCACGCACATGTGCCCAGCGTGAGTTCAAGCGACTGAGTCTGGGACTTGAACCGTGGTCTACTACATGGGAGTCCAGCGACATAGCCATTACGCTAACTGCTGGTCCCAAGGTTCAGCGTTTTTTGTTGTTGTTGTTTGGTTGTTTGTTTTGTTTTAATTTTAGCCCCCTGGTTGTTTTCAGAAAATATTATTCATCACATAGGATTTATAGGTACCCCTCTTATTTTTACCCCCTAAGGTACCTTGTTCTTGCCAATGTGAGAAGGAACTTTTTCTTATTTTGCTTCTCATTGTACTTAGAAGTGATCTTGTTTTGTGTTTTTTGTATGTTGCTTGATTTCTGGTTACCTTAATGAACAACTCTTGGTTGGTTTTCATCAATATCCTTGTACCTTCCCACAGGTACATGATTATTTATAGACTAGAATCCCCTGTTCCTCCTCCAGCCATATCATAATAAAAAGAAACTTGACTTTGGGGCCAGCAGTTGACATAAATGGCTATGTTGCTGGACTCCCATGTAGTCGACCTTGGTTCCAGTCCTAGACCTGGTGGCTTAAACTCATGCCAGGCGCGTGTGCATGCGTGCCCAAGATCCCAAGAGGAGAATGGAGGAGAAGGGATTGCGGCGTGGCCATCTCCCCTGAGGGGGGCGATTTCTCGCTTTCTATCTTTCTATCTTTGCCTCTCTCTGTCTTCCTGGTGAGGGCATGCACCCTATAGCAAAAACCTCTTTAAAAAAAAAAAAAAAAAAGAAACTCGACTTCATGACATTTCCCATTACATGCTGACCTTGGAACCAAACCCTAACATAAGCAACATAAGCAGCACCTCTACTGTATTTCCTTCCTGTTTATTACATTGGCCAGGATGTTCCCATCCAATATCGAATAATGCTGATGGTTACAGCTTTCTTTCTCTTGCTCCCAGCTTTAGTGAGAATGTGCTTTATAAAATATGTTGTCTGATGAAAGCTTTTGGTAGATGCTGGGATGTTGGATGTTTTCTTTGTTGTGTTTGCTATTATAAGCGAGCAGAATTTTATCAGATACTTTGCATCTGTCGATGATCGTATTTTAAAATGTCAGTGTCATGATCTGATACTGAACTCTCTTTTCTGAGATAAGCCTTACTAGGTTATATGTGTTTATTTTAATACATCGCTGCATTCATACTCATTCTGCTAATTTTATTCAAGTTTTTGGTACATCTATTATATAAAAGTGGCATTTGGCTTTTTATTGTACAGTTTGAAAGCAGTGCTATCTTTGTGCAAATTTTTTTTCTTTTTCTTTTTTTTTTTTTAATAGGTACAGTTTATGTAACATGACAGTTAATCTTTGTCTCCAAAGTTTGGTGGAATTTGCCTGTTAAAACACCTGGGCCTGCTGTCTTTTCTAGATAGGGAGGCTTTTCAAAACTATAGGAAACAGTGGTGGGTGAGTAATGGTGGCCGATAACCTTTTTCGTTAGACCGCTGGCGTGTAACATGTCAATGATGTGTGTGTGTTTTCACGACACACGTATCAATGTAGACCTTGCTCACACACATGCTTGGGTCTGCAGTCCTCAAGATTTTTTAGCAACCATTATTTTTTAAGGATTGCAGAATTTGCTGAAGTATTTTGGGAGTTGCATATAGACCCAGGTTGTTGTTTGCACAATATCATCGAGCAGTTTCAGGATGCCACGTGGCAAACTTGAGAAGGCAGAGAATTTGGCTCGGTCAGTTTTAGTCAGTTTGGTACCTACAGAGGTCTTCCTGTCAAATTGGGTAGAGGTTTCTCCTCTAACAAGAGATATTCCCGAAAAACTTTGTCTTCTCCCAGATCACACACTAAAAATAACTAGACTTGAGGGAACAATAGTATTGGGATAGATCACTCTCTCAAACTATGGGGCACTGTGGCTAAGGAACTAAGAAACAGTTCCGTTCATTGGGAGATGTAACCCATGGAGCTTGTGGAGTAGTTTTCAGTGGATCCATAACTTTAAAATGACTGCCAGTACTTGAAGTGGCTACTGTGTGTGCTCAGTCTTTGGAGACAGAAAGATAAAAAAGGTCTTTGTCCTTGAAACTCACCTGGACAAGAGTCTTTGACCGTCTCTGCTTTTTAAGTCTTTTTTGTTCCCTCTGTGTGTTCTTCCTCACCCCTTAGAGATGGGGCTTTTCTCTCCTAGACCTTCCTAGACCTATCATAGATGAGCCGAGCTCTCCCAGACTTGCAATATTTTTTTTAGGTGATAAATAACATTTATTAAAGACAGGGTCATCTACCATTCCTCAAAATCATCTTTTTTTTTTTAAAAAAATTTATTTTTAACTTTATTTACCCATTTATTTCAATTTGACCAGAGTGAGACAGAATGAGAGAGAGAGAGAGTGAGTGATAAAGCAAGCCACCAGGTTCAGGATTTGAACCACGGTTGGCCATGTGGAAGTCCAGCACCCTTAACCACCATGCCACCTGCCAGTCCCACAAATCACCTTTATTATTTCCACTTTAATGTGCTTCCAGTCATTTGTAATGCATTGGAGGGTTGGTGTGACACTTAAAAAAGAACGTGTTTAATTTTATTTATTATTACTATTTCTTAAAAAGAATTATTTTATTTAACTTTATTTATTTTAATTTGACCAGAGAGGGACAGAGTGAGTGAGTGAGAGAGAGATACAGACAGAAAGCAAGCTGCCAGGTCTAGGATTTAAACCATGGTCGGCCATGTGGGAGTCCAGTGCCCTCAACCACCATGCCACCTGCTGACCCCAATTATTATTATTTACTTTACTGTAGGACACATACACTTACCAGAGAAAGAGAGAGAGAATTGAGAAAGCAAGCTGGCAGGTTCGGTACTCAAACTGTCGTTGGCCATGTGGGAGTCAAGTGCCTTAACCCCCATAACAGCTCCTGGCCCCTAGTGTGACTCTTTCAAGCAAGCAAAACTGGAATCATATTGTGGTTACCAATTGATTTTTTTCCTACTAAACAGAGAACCATTTCTACTTTTTTTTTTTTTTCTGAAGAGAGATTTTTGCTATAGTGCTTGTGTGCTTGCTGGAAAAACAGAGACAGAGACAGGAAGCCAGAAATCACCCTGCAGAGTAGGCGTGGGGGAAGGGGGGAAAAGGGACTGCCATTCCGCAGTCCCTTTTCCATTTTCCTCTTAGAGTTTTGGGCAAGCTTGCACATGTGCCTGGCGTGAATTTTAAGCCTCTGGGTCGGGACTCGAACCGTGGTTGACTATGTGGGAGGTCAGTGACATAACCATTATACCATCTGCTGGTCCCTCTACTTGTTCTGAATTATAGCATCATGCTATTCCATCTTCAGGATAAACTATCATTTACTGCTGCCTGTATTAGTTTCCTGCTGCTGCTGTATGACCACAAATTTAGTGGCCTGAAATAACACAAATTTATCATCTTACAGTTTTGTAGGTTACAGGTTGGAAGTCCAACGTGAGTCTCACTGGGTTGAAGTGTTGCAGAGGCTTGCATTCTTTTATGGAGGCTCCAGAGAGATTCCATTTCCTTGTCTCGTCCAACTTGGAGAGGCCACCCACATTCCTTGGTTGGGGCCTCTTCCTTTATCTTCAAAGCCAGTGAAGGCAGGTCAAGATATCACTCTGATTTCTTCTGCCTCCATTTTCCATTTTAAAGGGCCTCTGTGATTGCCTTGGGCCTATTCAGAGAAGGCAGCATAATTAACGTATTTTTGAGGTCAGTTGATTAACAACCTTAATTCCATCTGTTTCCTTAATTCCCCTAGGGCACAAGAGTAACATTTCACAGGTTCTGGGGATTAATACATTGACTTTTTTTTGGGGGGGGGGGAGATTTTCACTGTAGGGCGCATGCGTTCGCCAGACAGACAGAGAGAGACAGAGACAGAAAGTGAGAAATCACCCCCCAGGGGGTATGGTCACGCCGCAATCCCTTCTCCTCCAGTCTCCTCTCGGGATCTTGGGCACGCACGCACACGCTCCCGGCGGGAGTTTTAAGCCACCGGGTCCGGGACACGACCCGCGATCGACTACGTGGGAGTCCAGCGACATCGCCATTACGCTAACTGCTGGTTCCCAATACATTGACTTTTTTTGTAGCGAGAGTCCCTATTTCTGTCTACAACTAGCTTCCTCTTGATGAATTGGTTGTTTTGGATACATGTCAATGAGATTTCTGTGACTATCTACATATATCCAACTCTGTGTATCTCTGCTTATTATTTTAAGGATTGCATCATTTACTACTTAATTCACAGACCACCTTTCTTCTACAAATGGAGTTTTTCAAGTGATCATTTTTTTTTAATTGACAGAGGGTGCATGCAGCCACCAGGGAGAGACAGAGAGACAGGGGAAAAGCAGTTCCCCATCCCCTTGGGGTGGGGGACACAGTCGTGCTGCAATCTTCTCTTCATTTTTGCATTCCTTTGGGGTTTGCGGCACATGTGCATATATACCTGGCATATTTTTCAAGATTCCCAGGCTGGGATTTGACCCACAATTACCATATGGGATTCCCCCCTCTCTTAACCGCTGAGCCTGGGGCCTGCCCTCAGTGTGATCATTTTAATATGTTTATTAAAAATGACCAAAATACTGAAACTCTGTTCTTGGTTGGATGGGATGGAATATTGTTCAGCCGTAAGAAACAATGAGACCCTATTGTTTGTTTCAAAGTGAATAAATATAGAGGATTTACTGTTAAGTAAAGTGAGCCAGACTTTGAAAGATACACACTGCATATCTCTACTTAATATGTACTGACTATCTGCACTCTATGGCAGAAATTGAAAGATATACCCTCTCTAATAGTAGAGAGGGGTAAGTATAGATACCAGAGACTGGAAGGGAGGGAAGTGGGTGGTAGAGAGTGGATGGGAGGGGCAAAGGGAAGAAACATTTAACAGGAAAAAGAATGTCAGTTCTCTGTTAAAAATAAAAAAAATTGCAATTTTTGCTTTATTTAAAAACAAAAAGGCAAATTTATTGATGAGAAATTTTCAGGGGCTAGCAAGTGGTGTGGTGGTTAAAATGCTGGGCTCCCATGTGGCCAACAATGATTCGAGTCCTGGACCTGGTGGTTTGCTTTCTCACTTTCCCCCTCGCTACCTCTGTCTTTTTCTGGTGAGTGGATGTGCCCTGTCTAAAATTAAAATAATAATAATAATAATAATTAATAAATAATTTTTAAAAGTTTAAAAATATTTCAGAAATGGGAGAAAATTCGTTTGCACTTTTGTTACTTCTTATTAAGGTCCTGTCTCACATTATAGTATGTATGTATATATCTGTTTTTGATAGAGGATTCACGAAAGAGAGAAGCATTGTCCACAGAGCTTGGCCATGCTTCAGTTCCCTTCCTCCGGTCCTCCAGTCTGCCAGGATCCTGGACACAAGGGCACATGCCTGCCATGATTTTGGGCAAACTAAGATGGAGATTCACACCACGGTCAGCATGTGGCTTCCAGCTGTGCAGGCCAGTAAGCTACCAAGTGTGCCTCAGGCTGGGTCACATTGGAGCTTATTATATAGCTTGTGCTTTTTGGCATATGAAATGCATGCAGGAGTTTATTGGCATGTATTTGCTAAGTAAATATGTAAGGGAACCAGCATCTACACTTCTTATGCACGCACACTTTGTCAGAAACTGCTTTCTTTTACTTTTTTAGTATCAGATATCAATAGATCTGCCTGAATGACTAACTCTGGTGAATTTTACAGCATTTTGGATGTTGACAGCTGTTTTATGTCTAAATGTGATACTGCCTCAACATCTTTGAAATGTGGAACATTCATTCTCATATAAAACGTGTGAGTTGTGCTTGGGTGGTTTTAACTGCTCTGTTTTGCTAACTTTAAAGGCTACATATGTGCCATATCTCCCTCTCTTTCTCCATTTTTTTTTTATTACAAAAACAGTTTATTACAACAGCTTTGCAAATTTAGATAAATATAATGAGTGAAACCTGCAGTTACTTTGAAATATTCAGAATGAAGTGACATGTTACAATACAGGTCCATAGCCTCTTATTCAGGGACCAGATGAGTTTTAGAATCAAATTTTCTTTGGATGGTGGTGGTGGTAGGGGGTGTATTAGTTTTCCCAGGGCTGCTGTAACAATTGTACTATAGACTGGGTAGCTTAAAACAGAAATTTTGGACCAGCAGGTGTTGTTGTAGTTAAGGCGCTAGACTCCCACATGGTCGACCATGTTTGAGTCCCGGACCTGATGGCTTGAAACACACTGGGTGGTGTGTATGCGTGTGCATCCAAAATCCCAACAGAATGGAGGAGAAGGGATTGTGGCATGGCCATCCCCCCCGCCACCCTGGGAGTGAATTTATCACTTTCCCGTAGACGGTGAGGGCATAAGCCCTATGACAAAAGTCTTTACATACATACATATAGGGAACCAGCAGTTGACGTAATGGCTATGTTGCTGGACCCCCACGTAGTCGACTGCGGTTCGCGTCCTGGACCCGGTGGCTTAAAACTCACGCCAGGCACATGTGCGTGCGTGCCCAAGATCCCAAGAGGAAAGTGGAGGAGAAGGGATTGCGGTGTGACCATCCCCCCTGGGGGGTGATTTCTCGCTTTCTGTCTCTATGTCTATCTCTGTCTGTCTGGCGAGCGCACGCGCCCTATAGTGAAGATCTCTCCCCCCCCAAAAAAAGTCTTTACATACATACATACATACATACATACATACATACAATAGAAATTTATCCTCTCATATTTTTGGAGGCTGTAAATCCCCCATCAAGGTGCTGGCAAGAGCCATGTTCCCTCTGAAGCCTCTAGTGGGAGGATCTTCTTTGACTCTGGTTTCTGGTAGCTGCAGGCATTTATTTCCTTCCCCCACTTCCCCCCCTTTTTTTTTAAAGAGAGGTTTTTGTTTGTTTGTTTTGTTTAATTTTGCTTTTGCTGTAGGCTGCATGTGCTCAACAGAGAGGCAGAGATAGAAAGGCAGAAAGCGAGAAATCACCCTCCAGGGAGGATGGGCACACTGCAGTCCCTTTTCCTCCATTCAGCTCTTGGGATTTTGGGCATGCGTTCACATGTACCCGGTGTGAATTTTAAGCCACTGGATCTGGGACTTCAATCACAGTTGACTACATGGGAGTCCAGAGGTGTAACCATTACGCCATTTTCTGGTCCCACACCAGACAGTCTTTGGAGCTGTCGCAGTTCAGTCTCTGCCTCTGCTGTGACGTGGCCATCTTCTCCTTGTGTGTTTGAGTCTGTTTTCCTTCTTTAAGGGACATTACTAGTCATGTTGGATTAGGGCCCACCCTAATGACCTCATCTCAACTTAATTATATCTGCAGAGACCTGATTTCCAAACAAGGTCACATTTGTAGGTCCTTGGGGTTAGGACTTCAGCTTGCCTTTTTTTTTTTTTTTTTTTTGGAGAGATTTTCACTACAGGGCGTGTGCGCTCGCCAGACAGACAGAGAGAGACATAGAGACAGAAAGCGAGAAATCACTCCCCAGGGGGGATGGCCACGCCGCAATCCCTTTTCCTCCATTCTCCTCTCGGGATCTTGGGCATGCACGCACACGCGCCCGGCGTGAGTTTTTAAGCCACCGGGTCCGGGATGCGAACCGCGGTCGACCATGTGGGAGTCCAGCGACATAGCCATTACGCTAACTGCTGGTCCCCAGCATGTCTTTTTTTAAGGACAGAGTTCCACTCATGACAGGGAGTTGGGGATATGGACAAGGTAGAGAGCACAAAATCACCATGTAAAACTGGACTCTCCAGTGGGTCAAAACGTCCAACGCATCAGCAAAGCATAGGGACAGTAGCACCAAGTGTGAAGATAAAACTGCAAAGAGCCTCACGTCTGTTCACATTAGCTTTGTCAGTCTGGCTGGTTTCTTGCCAAATGGTTTTAGTTTTTGGTGTTCAGTCTTTTGTATTTTATGTTCAAAGGATTGAGGATTTGTGCTAGTTTTTTAAAACCTGAATTTCTAAAGGCAATTAAATAAGGTTTCTTGGAAGTTGTGCTGGGGAGAGTTACTTCTCATGTCTTACCTAATGTGATCTTCTTTTTCATTTTATCCCTTCTCTTTCACTTCTCCCTTTTGACTGGATGAATAAACTCAACTCTGGCTGTCAAGGTGGTGACATAGTTTGACCATGGTATCTTTTATTGTTTAAAAAAAATTTTTTAGAGAGATTTTCGTTATAGGGCACATGTGCTTGCCAGAGATACAGAAGGACTGAAAAAATCACCCCCCTAGGGGGAATGGCCACTCTGCAATTCTTTCTCCTTCATTCTCTCCAGGATTTGTGCATGCACACACATGCACCCAGCATGAGTTTTAAACCGCTGGGTCTGGGACTCGAACCATGGTCAACTATGTGGGAGTCCAGCAGTGTAATCATTACTCCTCTGCTGGTACCAACTACTATGTCTTTATATCCAACCAGAATAGGAAACTTTATGTTGATGGACAAGCAGGTGGTATAGTTTCACACCTGGCAGCTTGAAACTCATGTAAGACATGTGTGTGTGTGTATATGCCTAAAATCCCTAGAGAAGATAATGACCTCATCTCAACTTAATTATATCTGCAGAGACCTGATTTCCAAACAAGGTCACATTTGTAGGTCCTTGGGGTTAGGACTTCAGCTTGCCTTTTTTTTTTTTTTTTTTGGGGAGATTTTCACTACAGGGCGTGTGCGCTCGCCAGACAGACAGAGAGAGACATAGAGACAGAAAGCGAGAAATCACTCCCCAGGGGGGATGGCCACGCCGCAATCCCTTTTCCTCCATTCTCCTCTCGGGATCTTGGGCATGCACGCACACGCGCCCGGCGTGAGTTTTTAAGCCACCGGGTCCGGGATGCGAACCGCGGTCGACCATGTGGGAGTCCAGCGACATAGCCATTACGCTAACTGCTGGTCCCCAGCATGTCTTTTTTTAAGGACAGAGTTCCACTCATGACAGGGAGTTGGGGATATGGACAAGGTAGAGAGCACAAAATCACCATGTAAAACTGGACTCTCCAGTGGGTCAAAACGTCCAACGCATCAGCAAAGCATAGGGACAGTAGCACCAAGTGTGAAGATAAAACTGCAAAGAGCCTCACGTCTGTTCACATTAGCTTTGTCAGTCTGGCTGGTTTCTTGCCAAATGGTTTTAGTTTTTGGTGTTCAGTCTTTTGTATTTTATGTTCAAAGGATTGAGGATTTGTGCTAGTTTTTTAAAACCTGAATTTCTAAAGGCAATTAAACAAGGTTTCTTGGAAGTTGTGCTGGGGAGAGTTACTTCTCATGTCTTACCTAATGTGATCTTCTTTTTCATTTTATCCCTTCTCTTTCACTTCTCCCTTTTGACTGGATGAATAAACTCAACTCTGGCTGTCAAGGTGGTGACATAGTTTGACCATGGTATCTTTTATTGTTTAAAAAAAATTTTTTAGAGAGATTTTCGTTATAGGGCACATGTGCTTGCCAGAGATACAGAAGGACTGAAAAAATCACCCCCCTAGGGGGAATGGCCACTCTGCAATTCTTTCTCCTTCATTCTCTCCAGGATTTGTGCATGCACACACATGCACCCAGCATGAGTTTTAAACCGCTGGGTCTGGGACTCGAACCATGGTCAACTATGTGGGAGTCCAGCAGTGTAATCATTACTCCTCTGCTGGTACCAACTACTATGTCTTTATATCCAACCAGAATAGGAAACTTTATGTTGATGGACAAGCAGGTGGTATAGTTTCACACCTGGCAGCTTGAAACTCATGTAAGACATGTGTGTGTGTGTATATGCCTAAAATCCCTAGAGAAGAAGGGATTGCACATGGCCATCCCTCCTAGGGGGAATGATATCTCACTTTTCCTATCACTGACTGTCTCCAACAAATGCATGTGCCCTATGGCAAAAACATTAGGGGGAAAAAAAAAACCTTTATGCAGAACGTTAGCCCCTTGCTAGAAGTTAAACCTTCCATCCTTCCGTCCTTTGAAACCCACAAAGTCTCTATACATCAACCCTCAACTCATGAAACCATCCTTCTAGTTACACCAAAACATTAGGCCTTTCACCCCCTTTTGAGAGGTTGATTTCCATAGAAAGTCAATGTTCAGAAGCCAAACCTCTAGACTTGAATAAGCAAGCAGTAAACAGGAAGTAGATTGACTAGCACTTTCTCACCTGCAGCTGCACAGAAAATGGACGTGGCTTTGCAGCTACAAATTTAGAAAACAGGTGGTTTGAATTCCCATGTCTTAACTGATTACTGATACCCACGGTTGGGGAATCTGCCGGACAGAACTTCCAGCTGGTACAGAATCTGACACTGTTCAAGCATGTTGTTGTAATTCTTATGGCAGAAAAGTTAGAGATCACTAGAAGGAATGATAGGCAGTCAGGGCATGGCTTGACACTTCAGTGAGATAGGATATTTGTGACATCAAAACATTTTAGAGGAATTTTTAATTACAGAAAATGCAATATAGTAACCGGGATGAGGAATGTGAACCAGTTTTTTTTTTTTTTTAATGTCTAGAGTGTACCTGCGCTTCCCAGGGAACAATGCAGAGACAGAGAGAAAGCACCCCTCAGTGCTGTAGTTATGCCATGATCCGTTCTCCATTTCTCCACTCTGTCGGGATGTTGGGCACACATGTACACCTGCCTGCTGTGTTTTCCAAGCTGCCAAGGCCAGGATTCAAACCATGAAGTCAGCCGTGTGTGATCTGGCTTCCTTAATCGCTAGGACATGGGGCCAATCTGTGAACCAGTTTATAAAATGAATAAATGTAGAGTTCAAAACAGATGGATAACATCCTTTTGTAATTGGCCACTTACTTCCTTTATATTCGAGAGTTCTAATTTTCTGTAATCTATTCTTTTTCCTTTCCTCCCTGTAAGTCCTTTGATGCAGCGGCTTTTTACTTTAGGGAGAGAATTTGTCGTGCTGTCCTTTTTTCCTGCCAAGTAGCAAACGAGGTTGGAGAACACAGTCAGCTGTCTATATATCCGCAGGTTCTATATCCAGGGGTTCTGCATCTGTGGATTAAGCTCACTGTTGATCAAAATATTCAGGAAAAATAAGCATTAAAAAAGAACAGATACAGTAATTTAAAAAGATAAAATATAGTATAATGTTCTGTGTATTAATAGTGTTTATGTTGTATTGGGTATTACACATAATTTAGAGATCACTTAAAGTATCAGAACAAATACGCATCATTTATACGCAAAGATGCACCATTTTCTATTGGAAACTTGAGTGCCTAAGGACTTTGGTTTGGGGGGGATCTTGGAACCAATCCACCATGGGAACTGAGAGATGACTGTACTTCTGTGGGGGTGACTGTGAAAAGCAGCGTAGATTCTCCACCCGCTCTCAAGGCAGGATGATTATGTGGGAGGAAGAGCACTGAATGGCTGAACATCTCTAATCCAGAAATCTGAAATGCTTCAAAATCTGGAAATTTTGTCTACTGACATGATGCCACAAGCAGCAAATTTCACACTCAAAATACTGCAGAACAAAAATATCATGCAGATTGCTTCCAGGCATGTGTATAAAGTATACATAAAACATAAATGGATTTCGTGTTTAGACTTGGGTCCTGTCTCCAAGATAATCTCATTATATATGTGCAAATATTACAAAATCTGGAAAAAAAACAAACACACACCCAAAATCCAGAGCACTTCTGGTCCTGAGTATTTCTGGTAAGGGATATTTGATCCTTTTTTTTTTTTTTAAAAAGAATGTTTTTTATAGGTTGTATGTGCCAGAGAGAGAGAGAGACAAAGAGAATAGGAAAGTGAGAAATCACTACCCAGGAGGGATAGCCATGCCACAGAATCTTCTCCATTCTCCTCTTGGGATTTGGGCGCATGCACACACACATGCCTGGTATGAAACTGTGGCGTCAGCTATGTGGGATCTAGCACTGTAACCACCACGCCCACTAATGGCCCCAACAAACTAGACTTAACTTCTGACGCACTGCTAAGCATTTCTTAGGCACAGTTTAGTTCATTTAAAAAATATTTACAATTATTTATATACACAATAGTTTAATGTTTCTTTTATGAGAAAGACACACAGACGAACACTGCCAACAAGGTCTTCATGCTGCAATCCACCATTGTCTTGCCACCCTGCTCAGGGGCATGCCACACATGCCTGGTGCATAGACGGAGGACTTTATCCTGGGATGTGATCCCAGGACCTTCCCATGTAGGTTCCATTACATCACTGCTTTGCCACCATCTGGCCTCCACGATACTTGCGTACATTTATGTAATATAATAAAGTTTTGTAATTCATAATATTACATGAATGTGTTCTATTTATATGTTCCTGTTAAATAACTTTATGGGATCAAAATATGCATACATAAAAGTATTTTGCCTTCTTAATTTTAGTGTATTTCAGATAAGGTTTTCACTGTTCTCTCTTGTCATACTGATGGCTTTTTGTTTCAGGAATTTTATTAGGGTAGAGGCTAAGCGATTGAGAGGGAGACTCCAAAATTCAGTGGTTCAGAGTTTATTTTGCTTTTATGTTCCAGTTAAGCAGTCCAGGGTAGGTGGGTGACTTTTCTCTATGAGGTCATTTGTTGGTTTGGGGTCTTCCTATCCCGTCGTTCTACCATCTCATGGGATGTTCACCTTGCCTTTATGGTAGGAGCCAGCTTACAACTTCCAGGTCTGATTCCAGCCTTTGGGATGGAGGAATGAATATAGATGATAACCACTTTTCCTTTTAAAGATGTGGTTGCAGCTGCACATGTACTAGCATTGGAACGATACAGAGAAGGTTAACATGGCCTGTGTTTAAGGACGGCAGGCAAATTTGTGCAGTGTTCCATACAGAAAATAAATAAATAAATAAATAAAGATGTGGTTCCAAAATTGCATGCCGGTTCTATTCACCTCCTGTTTGTTAGAAACTTGTCCCATAACCTTACCTGGCTGCCGGAGAGGTTGCAATATGTAATCGAGCTGGTGGTCACATGTCCAGTTGGAATGTAAGAGGGTCCTGTTACAAAAAGAGGATAAAGACTTGGGTGCTAGCAGGTGGCATGGTGGTTAGGGTGCTGGATTCTCATGTGGTTGACTGCAGTTAGAGTTCTGGACCCTGTGACTTGAAAGTCATGCTGGCTGTGCCTACATGTGTGTCCAGAATCCTGAGAGAAAATGAAGGAGAAGGGATTATGGCATGGCCAACCCTCTGGGAGGTGATGTATCACTTTGCCTCTCTGTGTATCTGTCATTCTCTTTCTCTAGTGAGCCCATGAATCCTATGACACAAAACCTAAAAAAAGAAAGAGGATGAAGACAGTTCACACTGCAGGCTGGTCACTTAATGTTTGCTATAGGTCAGTCCATTATCCAGCATGGTGGTAGGACTGAAAAATGGAAGAGCTAGAGCTACTAAATGTAGGGCTCTGTTTGGGTATTAAAAGTGTCTGTGAAAATGGATGCTGGGGTATGAAAAGCTGTTAAGGACCTAGAGTTACTAGTTTGTGAACTGTTCTAAGATCAGTGGTAGTACCATAATTGTTTTTCTATCACAAGAACTTAGTTTTTTGAACTTTAGTTAATGAACCAATGTGTGTTTGGGTGGGGGATGCAAAGGTCTAGGCTCTAAAGCTACAACAGTCACCAGAAGACCCTGTTCTACCTCTTTAAGTACACATGCAAGTAGGTAGTAGTGACAGGGAGACAAAGTTGAAAGGTAAGATCAATCCTGAAGGCGGTGGGTACTCCGGTAAAGAGAAAAAACTGTGTAGTCGAGTGGTGAGTGAGTGAGAGCTTGACTAGGTTGGGTGGCGGAGATGGCTTTTTTGAGGAGATAAGAAGTGACAGGTATCCAGTCTGCTGTGTGGCCAAGACTCTGGCTAGTGCCCAGTTCCCCAAGCAGGAATCATAAGACTGGTGTGTTTGGCCACAGATCCTGGTGTGTTTGGCCACAGATACGCCGGTGCTGCTGGAGTGTCCTGAGCATTGGCGGGACAAGCAGAAACTCCATCGTGGGAGGCCTGGTAGACTTTAGGAATGACTCCCTGTTTGTGAGTGCTGGGGGAAGCCATTGGAGCTTTGAAGCAGGGTAATCAAGTCATCGATGTCCATCTCTCAGAATTCTCTGGTTGCAGAATGGAGTTCAGATTGTATGAGATTGAGGCTGGAAGAATCTGCAAGCCTTCTTAGGCAACCTTTGTACACCTGATGAGGTGGTAGCTGGAACAGAGGCAATGGGATGGCTAGAAAGAGACATTCCAGATCTGGTCCCAGGACTTTCTGATGGCCTAAATGGGCACAGGGCACTGAGAGAAAGAAAGACCAGGGAAACTCCTTGGTTTCGGCTTGAGCGTCTAGGTGCCTAGCAGCTTAGGCAAGATGGGAAGAAGTCAAGAGGTGTGTTTGGGGATATGTTTGAAGCGGAATTGTGAGCTCCAATTGGAGATAGTACATCATCAGCTAAGAGTCCGTAGATGCTGGGTGCTTTTTCTTTCTTTATTTTTTTTGGAGAGATTTTTCACTGTAGGGCGCATGCGCTCGCCAGACAGACAGAGAGAGACATAGAGACAGAAAGCGAGAAATCACCCCCCCCAGGGGGGATGGTCATGCCGCAATCCCTTCTCCTCCATTCTCCTCTCGGGATCTTGGGCACGCACGCACATGTGCCCGGCGTGAGTTTTAAGCCACCGGGTCCGGGACACGAACCGTGGTCGACTACGTGGGAGTCCAGCGACATAGCCATTACGCTAACTGCTGGTTTCCTGGGTGCTTTTTCTAAGTCATCTTGTGAACCTCTTAATAAGCAGTCAAGGTACACTTAACTAAGACTTAGGTTATAGTTTGTTCCAATGCCCTGGGGTTATTAGGACAGGATTCCATGCTCTTTTCTCGGATTCCTTTTGGCATTTGAAAAATAATCAACAGGCATTCTTTTTAGGAACAGAGTATTTGAGTGTCCCTAGAACCACCCCAGATTTGAGGATTTGCTAGGAGTATTCACAGAACTCAGTATCTAGTAAGACTCATGGCTTAGATTTATTACAGCAAAAACTACAAAGCAACATCAGCATCAGGAAAAGGTGGATGAGACGAAATCTGGAGGAAACCAAGCATGAGCTTCCAGGAGTCTCCTCCCAGTAGAGTCACAGGATATGCTAAATTCCTCCTTTGAATTCTAACAAACTGGAATTCCTCCTTTGAATTCTAACGCATGGGAAGCTCAGTAGATACTGTGCACTCATGATTTTATCGGGAGCTGGTCATGTAGGCACTTTACACCCCAGCAGGTACCAAAATTGCAATTGCTCAAAAGAAATTTGGTGGTGGTCATAAACTGTATTATTGGTCAAGTTTAGGCACAGTGAGCTCATTTCTATCAGGGTGAGGGGAATGCTCCCCAAATCCAAGTTTCCAGTCATTAGCTAGGGGCCAACCTTGTAGGCTGGGCTTTTCTATAATACCTGTGCGGCTTACCACAATGGTTTCCTACACACGAGAGCATGACTTTACATACCCTGCAGTTTCTTTATAGACCTGATCCATATCCTCAGTGGCTTGCTTGTGGCAGTTGGTCCCTGCAGCCTCTTTGACAGGTCCTCCCTTAACCTCAATAGATTGGCCTTTATTCTATATCTGAAAGAGGAAGAAAGAAGACTGTGGAATGAAGTTAAAATATCAGAGCCCTCCATCAACAGGCAGGAACACTATATGTGGTGTGTATGCCGTCTGAAAGTATGTTTTCTCCTGCTCAAAGTGATGGTAGCAATAGCAGAAAGTGGCTGCTTTGTAGTTCTTCAAGATTACTTGTCAATCACCCAGCGTCAAGTTATCCTCAGTTTGGGAAAGAAAATTACAGGGTATCTCTTCCCAAAGATGAGCTGCTTTGTGCTGCTCTGGGGCTGTGCGGTAGCACAAATAATGTTGGCTTCAGTTGCAAGGCAGTGGCTTTTGGCTCTTGGAGCATGATGCTGCAGCTCTCGCATCACCGAAGGCCATCATTACTGGCACATGGAGATTAGGCCATAGAACTAGAAGCTTTTCAGCCAGTCCAGGGCTTCAGTTTGATTGGTAGCCCTTATGCTCAGTAGCTCAGATTCTTCGGTTGGTTGGCCTCTCTCACGTGTGACGTGGGCCTGAAATTTGTGGTGTCAGTATGTACATTAGAAGAGTTAATGTGTAGAAGAGCCTGCCACAGTGCCAGGGATACACTCAATACTTAACCACTGGCCTGCCCTTATCAAGTGTTATATTCCATAGAGATAAACAAATAAACGAAGGGACTTCAGGTTTGTGGAAAAATGGAATTAAAGTATGAGTTCATTTTGGTGTTACAGAGTTTTGAAATTTTGAAGAATTCTGCAGTTTTTTTCACAGTATACGTTTTCATGAACTTTTGGAAACGCCTCTATGTGCACACATACACATACACTCTCTATATACACACAGAGCTATATACACACATTGTATGTACTATAGTATGTATATATGTGTGCAGTACATATAAGCATATATATGCACTTATATAGTATGTATGCTTACATATATTCAGTTGTTGGGAAAATCATGACATATTTTTCTATGGAAAAAAGCATTAGGAATTTCCCAACAACCCAATATGAATTTATATATGTGTGTATATGTGTGTGTGTGTGTGTGTGTGTGTGTATAAATGTGTGTATATATGTATAGTGTGTGTGTATGGTACATATGTTCTATATATGTATCCTATATACAGCAAATGAACACACATATACATACATGTGAGTTTGTACATTTGGATATGTTTGTGCTCTTCACTATCCAGCATTATTTGAGTGCTTATGCACCAGGCCTCAGGTCTCCTATATTTGATCTGTTACTGTGCAGTTAGTTGGCCCTCCGTATCTGCAGGCTTCCTGTCCACAGATTCAGCCAACTGTGGTTGAGAAATGTATTGTTTCTGCTATGTATTACACAGTTAGGCCCGTGACAATTCAGTGAGTACTGAACATATACACACTTTCCCCCCTTTGTTATCTTCTAAATGGTACAGTGTAACTGTTCACATAGCATTTGCATCGTGTTAGGTATTATAAGAACCATAAAGATGATTTTATAATATGGAGGAGGGTGCTGGCAGGTTATATATGTGAATACCGTTGAGTGATTGGAAAAGTCATAATGCATTTTTGCATACAAAACCAGGAAAATGCGTCATGACTTTTCCGACTCAATACATCACTGTATATAAGGGATTTTTATATTCACGAAGTTTTATATTCACAGGAGTCCTGGAATCAAACCCCCACAGATACTGAGGGCTGATTGAACTTGTCTTTTCCACTGTGCAGCTTAATCCCAATTGAAATCTTGTTATTCTTCAGGCTATTTATGCAGTCAAGGCAAGATCATTCTGAGGCTGATTGCTAAATGTATGGATTAATGACATGGCTTTTCTTTAATTGCTAGGGGGATTATATACCCCTTCAGGGCAGGGACAGTGTTTGTAGTGTTCGCTGCCACATTCTCACAGCGCTTGCATTGTAGAAGATGCTTTGTCGTACATGTTCAATTAAATTTTAAAAATCTAATGAATATTGCTTCTCTTCCTACTGAGCAGCTCTTCTGATTAGGGATGTACGATTAAGTTAGGAGTGGATGGTGAGTACCTTCTGGGACTAGTGTTGAGATTGACTTGCCCATGTCAGAAGCAATGGAGACATGCTTAGAAGTCCATGGTTCCTGGGGACCAGCAGATGGCATAATGGTTACATCACTGGACTCCCACGTAGTCAGCCATGGTTCGAGTCCCAGATCTGGCAACCTAAAACTCATGCTAGGCACATGTGCGTGCACGCCCAAGATCTTGAGAGGAGAATGGAGGAGAAGGCATTGCAGCATGGCCATCCAACCTAGGGGGGTGATTTCTCGCTTTCTGTTTCTCTGACAAGCACATGTACCCTGTAGCAAAATTCTTTCTCCAGGAAAAAAAAAAAAAGATAAAAAAAAAAAGGTCCATTAGTTCTGTTGTAGGGAAGCTTTGCTTTAGGCACACATGAATGTTGCATGGTGGTATTCAATTATAGAATCTCATATCTATCCACAGTCACTTTATAGTCAGTCTACCTCCAAGGTGGGACTAAATGCCATGGGTTTTCTTTCTAACCCCTAGCCTTTGCTGCAGGTTTGGAAGCCTCAGTGTTGGGTATAGGTAGAGATAAAAAGGGTGTGGGACCAGCAGTTAGTGTAATGGCTATGTCGCTGGACTCCCATGTAGTCGACCGCGGTTCACGTCCTGGACCCGGTGGCTTAAAACTCACGCCGGGTGCGTGTGCGTGTGTGCCCAAGATCCCGAGAGGAGAATGAAGGAGAAGGGACTGCGGCGTGGCCATCCCCCCTGGGGGGTGATTTCTCGCTTTCTGTCTCTCTGTCTCTCTCTGTCTGTCTGGCGAGCGCACGCGCCTTATAGCAAAAATCTCTCTCTCAAAAAAAAAAAAAGAGATAAAGAGGATGTGACATTGGTGATTTTATTGTGGAAAAAAAGAAAAGATAAGTGATAGGGGCTTCAGTTTTAAGAACACATCTTTTAGAGCTAGCAGGTGGCATGGTGGTTAAGGGCACTGGACTCCTACATGGCCGACCATGGTTTGAGCCCTGGACTTAGTGATTTGCTTTCTCGCTTTCCCTCCCTCCCTCTTTTTCTCTCTCATGTGCGCTCTGTCTCCCTCTGGTCAAACTAAAAAATAAATAAAGTTAAACAAACTAATTAAAAAAAAAATCTTTCAAGAGCAGAGAATAATATCCCCCAGTAGCTAAGTACATCTGAGCTAAAATGTACTTTAGAGTTAGTAATTCCATCAACGTGAAGAGCTTGCATTAAGTTAATCAGCGATATGGATCACAAACATGGCACACTAATGTCATTTCTCCCATTGCATTTGTCTGTAGTTTGTGACGCTCGTCACAAGTGGGTGTGGTTTGAGGTTTTTAGGCACAGACCTTTTTTGTCTGATGTCTTTTACATATTACATATATATCTGAGATCTATATTACTTGTTATTGAAAGGTGGGGTCCATTTCCTGTCCCTTGATCTTGGCTTTGATCTTGGTCTCTAGCTCAGCTGAAACTCCCACTGAATGCAGCCTCATGAGTAAGTACAGTAAAAGTAGCCAAAGAACTACCCGCCAACCCCTGGAGTGATCACAAAGAATGAATTGTTGTTTCTAAGTCCAAAGTTTGGGTTTTTTTTTTTTTTTTTTTGCATGGCAATAGATAACTGATTGAATGAACTTGTTTAGATAAAAATAGTCAGGGATCCTATAATGCTCTTTTTATTCCCCCAAAACAGTCATCAAGGTTAGGAAAAATTCTTTGACATTTTAGTATAACTAGGATCAATCAGATTGCTTTCTTCTCAGTTGCTAGCTGAAAGCTTAGCTAGCTAGTTTTGTTTTGTTTGGGAAAGAAGATAGTAGATTTGGGAACATGATTAATTATGGGGATAGGATTGTTTGGGTGTTGGGAACGTAAATAGTTTGAGTGTATTGCACATCTGGTAAGTGAAACAATAGGTCATAAGGAATCTTGAGAGAAAAAATGAGAAAATACAGGGACAATTTTGAAAATTGCACCTTAACCTGGTTCAATACTTAAAGAGGAGAGAAAATTTTTTTCTTTTCTCCTACTTTCATAGAATCTCTTTGCTTTTAGAACCCAGATTCAGGCTTTCTTCTTGTAGTATAACTCATTTACATCATGGCATGAGTGAGTTTTTGGAAGCTGGCCTTGGGAATTTAACTGCAATTTATGTTGTAGTAATAGAAAATGTTATCCCAACAACCAACATGTAAATTAGAACATTTATAAATTGTAGGGCATTTGTAAGTTGGGACATGCCTCCAGCCGTAGTAGAGCTGGTGTTTGAAGAATGGACTAGCTATTTTTCTAAATATGTCAAAATAATAAACATGGACATGTATAATCATTATTTGTAACTGAATTGTTATAGTGATGTAAAGTTAGGGCCTCTTCACATTTTACTTAATTATGTTATGGTTAAGTTTTCACCTCCTTTATCCCATCTTTCTAAGCCTGATGTGTTTCTCAAGCCACAGGGTCCAAGACTTGACGCACACAATCAGTCATGTGGAATCCAGTCACCTTAACCACCAGGCCATGGGCTATTCCCAGAAATAAGTTTTGCATCTGTCTTGAAAGACAGTTTTTCTTGGTGTCCTATATTTCACACTGTCTCTTTCTCTGTTGGTGTTGAAAAGTGATTACCCATCTTAGTTACTCTGTGGATCACACATTTTTTTTCCTCTCAGGCAGTTGTTATGATTTTGTCTTAGTGTTACATAGCTGATTAATGGCTGCAGTCATGAATTTCCCCTCTGCTTTAGTGTACATCGTTCTTCCAGTACCTATAGATTCATGTCTTTCATTAGTTCTGGGAAACTCTTAGCCATCATCTTCAGGTACTCTCTCCCTCTTTTCTTATTTATTTATTTATTGAGAGGTTTTTGCTATAGGTTGTGCATGCTTGCCTGAGAGACAGAGAGAGACCGAGAGATAGAAAGTGAGAAATGTCTCCCTGGGGGGATGGCCATGCTACAATCCCTTCTCCTCCATGGGCATGCACACAAACATGAATGAATTTTAAGGCTCCGGATCTGGGTCTTGATTGGGAAAGAAGATAGTAGATTTGGGAACATGATTAATTATGGGGATAGGATTGTTTGGGTGTTGGGAACGTAAATAGTTTGAGTGTATTGCACATCTGGTAAGTGAAACAATAGGTCATAAGGAATCTTGAGAGAAAAAATGAGAAAATACAGGGACAATTTTGAAAATTGCACCTTAACCTGGTTCAATACTTAAAGAGGAGAGAAAATTTTTTTCTTTTCTCCTACTTTCATAGAATCTCTTTGCTTTTAGAACCCAGATTCAGGCTTTCTTCTTGTAGTATAACTCATTTACATCATGGCATGAGTGAGTTTTTGGAAGCTGGCCTTGGGAATTTAACTGCAATTTATGTTGTAGTAATAGAAAATGTTATCCCAACAACCAACATGTAAATTAGAACATTTATAAATTGTAGGGCATTTGTAAGTTGGGACATGCCTCCAGCCGTAGTAGAGCTGGTGTTTGAAGAATGGACTAGCTATTTTTCTAAATATGTCAAAATAATAAACATGGACATGTATAATCATTATTTGTAACTGAATTGTTATAGTGATGTAAAGTTAGGGCCTCTTCACATTTTACTTAATTATGTTATGGTTAAGTTTTCACCTCCTTTATCCCATCTTTCTAAGCCTGATGTGTTTCTCAAGCCACAGGGTCCAAGACTTGACGCACACAATCAGTCATGTGGAATCCAGTCACCTTAACCACCAGGCCATGGGCTATTCCCAGAAATAAGTTTTGCATCTGTCTTGAAAGACAGTTTTTCTTGGTGTCCTATATTTCACACTGTCTCTTTCTCTGTTGGTGTTGAAAAGTGATTACCCATCTTAGTTACTCTGTGGATCACACATTTTTTTTCCTCTCAGGCAGTTGTTATGATTTTGTCTTAGTGTTACATAGCTGATTAATGGCTGCAGTCATGAATTTCCCCTCTGCTTTAGTGTACATCGTTCTTCCAGTACCTATAGATTCATGTCTTTCATTAGTTCTGGGAAACTCTTAGCCATCATCTTCAGGTACTCTCTCCCTCTTTTCTTATTTATTTATTTATTGAGAGGTTTTTGCTATAGGTTGTGCATGCTTGCCTGAGAGACAGAGAGAGACCGAGAGATAGAAAGTGAGAAATGTCTCCCTGGGGGGATGGCCATGCTACAATCCCTTCTCCTCCATGGGCATGCACACAAACATGAATGAATTTTAAGGCTCCGGATCTGGGTCTTGAACTGTGGTCAACTACATAAGAGTCCAGTGATGTAACCATTATACCATATGCTGGTCCCCAAATTATATTCCACTACATTTATTTCCATGGGTATATCTTAATTCTGTTCATTTTTTTCTTTTAGTTAAAGGACTTCATAATAGAAGGCTTTATGGTTCTTTTACTAATCATCCTGTTCATGTCCCCTCCCCAACCAACGCTTTTTGTATCTTTTAAGTGCTTATTCATGCAAGGCACTGTGATTATTAGCTCTTTATGTGAACTATTTCAGTTTATCTTTACAACCAACCCAGAGGGAGGTGCTATGACTTTACAGAGTAGAAAACCACAGTAGGAGAGAGGTTACACAGTTGGAAGAAGGCATAGCTACCTTGTAAACCAGACTCCAGAATTTTGACAGCATACATGAATCTCCTTCAAAGTGTGACCTGGTCTGTAGACTGATACTTTTTGTCACTGACCAATGAGAAGACAGTTCATAAATCCAGTGTAAACATTTAGGAAATTTTCCATAGGGCGGGCGCCACCATGCCCCAACATTTAGGAATTTTTCTAACAAATTTTTATTGACCTATATCCATAGCAAGTGATAGTGATTAGTGGACTCCCGTTCTTGAACCAGGATGGGCCAGTTTGGGTGTTGTTGAATTCACATGAAGAAATCTATATGAAGAACTATGTTCTAGTCATGTGTAATATGAAATGCGCAGAAGGACATATGTTTGTCTACTGCAGACTGGTGATGGGATTGGGTGAGGACAACTAATTGGTGTTTTACTGAAGTTGGCTTGAGAGGGGCCACAGATTGATAAACCTTGGTAATTGTTAGGGGTCTTTTTGTTTTATTGTTTTGCTTTGTTTTTGTTTTTCAATTTCTACAAGGTATGTGCACTGACCAGAGAGAGATGAGAGAGAGCACTCCCTAGCAGTGCGTGGTCATGCCACAGTTCCTTCTCCATTTTGTCAGAATTTTGGGCATACACCACACATGCACCTAATGTGTTTCTTAGGCTACTGGGGCTGGGGTTTGAACTATGGTCCACCATGTGGGATCTGATTCACTTAACCATTTAGGCTATGGAATGGCACCTGTGTGGGTATTTTCTGACCTCAAGATTCTTGTTAAAAAAGTAGCACCCTTTGATGCTTCTCTCTTGCCCAACGTTGCTTTAATAATGGCTTAGCCTTCAGGTCCGAGCCAGAATAACTCAGTTTAAGGTTTTTTTTTTTTTTTTTTTTGATTCTGCTCACATGCTTGTGTAGGTTAGTGATTTGCTGGCATTACTGGACTAGGATAAGAAATATGAGTGCTTTAATTGATCAACTATGAATAGCTTTTATTACAAGCTAGTGTGTAGTAGTATGTGGAGGAGTCACATACAGACTAGCCTAGTACTTCCACAGACCAAATGGAGAATGATAACTCTCAGACACATAATGGAAATCCTCTTCTTGGTCCTTCTAGTAGAATAAGTGAAGGTACATAGAGGCTGTCTGCTGTCACCCACCAACCACCCTTGCATTAGTGGTGCTTAAATGTGAACACATTTCTGCAGGATAGTGTTTTGTGTTGATAAACCCATTGGTTATGGCTAACATTCACGCTAATCCTATGAAAGCTGCCAGCTCTCAGCCATGAGGGATTCTGCTAAACCGAATCTCCCAGAACAATCAGTATGTGCAGTAGTGCACCTAGTAAATGACAGTTTAGAAAGAAGAGGGTTTTATTCCATTTCCTGACTATGTGTGGTATGATTCTGACTGTACTAATGATATGGTTTCATGTGCTATTTCAGAGTAAGACAGTAAAATCATTAAAGATGTGAGTGTAAGTGACTAGATGCAGAATAGTAAATTAATTTATTTTAAAGAATTATTTATTTACTTATTTTTAATTTGACCAGAGAGGGGCAGAGTGAGAGAGAGAAAGAGAGAGAGAAAGGGAAAGTGAGAAAGCAAGCGAGCAGGTCTGGGACTCAAACCACAGGGCCATGTGGAAGTCCAGTGCCCTTAACCACCATGCCACCTGCCAGTCCTCAGAATAGTAAATTTAAATAATTAGAATACTATATTATTAGATCTCTATATTTTAAAAAATGTAATTAGAATCTGCCTGGATCCCCCC
>NW_006159674.1:2817396-2823802 GCF_000334495.1 Tupaia belangeri chinensis | reverse complement strand
TGAGAGGTTTTTGCTATAGGGTGCGTGCACTCGCCAGACAAACAGAGAGAGACATAGAGACAGAAAGCGAGAAATCACCCCCGAGGGGGAATGGTCACGCCACAATCCCTTCTCCTCCATTCTCCTCTGGGGATCTTGGGCACGCATGCACCCGCGCCTGGTGTGAGTTTTAAGCCACTGGGTCCGGGACACGAACCGTGGTTGACTACATGGGAGTCCAGCGACATAGCCATTACGCTAACTGCTGGTCCCTTTGCCTGGATTCTTAAGCACTAAAGCTTTGAGTTACCTTAGTTTTATGATTGAGGCAGAATAAATCTGTTTGATGTTTTTTTTTTTTTTTTTTTTTGATTCTGCTCACATGCTTGTGTAGGTTAGTGATTTGCTGGCATTACTGGACTAGGATAAGAAATATGAGTGCTTTAATTGATCAACTATGAATAGCTTTTATTACAAGCTAGTGTGTAGTAGTATGTGGAGGAGTCACATACAGACTAGCCTAGTACTTCCACAGACCAAATGGAGAATGATAACTCTCAGACACATAATGGAAATCCTCTTCTTGGTCCTTCTAGTAGAATAAGTGAAGGTACATAGAGGCTGTCTGCTGTCACCCACCAACCACCCTTGCATTAGTGGTGCTTAAATGTGAACACATTTCTGCAGGATAGTGTTTTGTGTTGATAAACCCATTGGTTATGGCTAACATTCACGCTAATCCTATGAAAGCTGCCAGCTCTCAGCCATGAGGGATTCTGCTAAACCGAATCTCCCAGAACAATCAGTATGTGCAGTAGTGCACCTAGTAAATGACAGTTTAGAAAGAAGAGGGTTTTATTCCATTTCCTGACTATGTGTGGTATGATTCTGACTGTACTAATGATATGGTTTCATGTGCTATTTCAGAGTAAGACAGTAAAATCATTAAAGATGTGAGTGTAAGTGACTAGATGCAGAATAGTAAATTAATTTATTTTAAAGAATTATTTATTTACTTATTTTTAATTTGACCAGAGAGGGGCAGAGTGAGAGAGAGAAAGAGAGAGAGAAAGGGAAAGTGAGAAAGCAAGCGAGCAGGTCTGGGACTCAAACCACAGGGCCATGTGGAAGTCCAGTGCCCTTAACCACCATGCCACCTGCCAGTCCTCAGAATAGTAAATTTAAATAATTAGAATACTATATTATTAGATCTCTATATTTTAAAAAATGGAATTAGAATCTGCCTGGATCCTCCCCCCCTCCTCTCTTGGAGAGGTTTTTGCTATAAGGCGTGTGTACTAGCCAGAAAGACAGAGAGACAGAAAGCGAGAAATCGCCCCCCAGCGGGGATGGCCACGCCGCAATCCCTTCTCCTCCATTCTCCTCTTGGGATCTTGGGCACGCATGCACACGCGCCTGGTGTGAGTTTTAAGCCACTGGGTCCGGGACACGAACCGTGGTTGACTACATGGGAGTCCAGCGACATAGCCATTACGCTAACTGCTGGTCCCTTTGCCTGGATTCTTAAGCACTAAAGCTTTGAGTTACCTTAGTTTTATGATTCTTTATGAAAGCAAGTAATCTGCCATCACATTTTTTTAGGAAGTACTCAAAGGCAAGGTTGGAAAATGTCTAATCTTTCTACACAAAGTTGGGTTCAGTATGTAACTGTGGGAAAACCCACTGCCCCTCTGTAAGCCATAGAACCCCAAATGTCTTGGGATAGTTGATGTTTTCAGCTCAAAACAACAACAAAAAAGATGGAAATTAAATTTTTGAAAGGTACCCCCCCCAAAAAAAATAAAGGAGTCGTCAACCAATTGAAAAGTAAAATAATTTAAAAAGAATTATTTATTTTCACTTGTTATTCTTTTTAATTTGATTAGAAAGAGACTGAAAGAGAGGAAGGGAAAGCGAGAAAGCAAGCCACCAGATCTGGGACTCAAACCATGGTTGACCATGTGGGAATCCAGTATCTTTAACCACCATGGCATCTGCCAGAGGCCAAAAGTAAATTTTTTAGAGCAGTGTAAATGTGTTATCCTAGTAGTGACTTGAACTTTCTCCTGATGACATCCTTTACCTATGGCTTCTATCCAATAGATGTTTCTTACTTTAGAAAACTTTTCTATATCTCGCACTTGACATCGTGAGGTGCACCATCCTCTGTTATTTGAAATTTGGTACCTGGAGTTTTCACCAGGAGTTGAACGTCATTTTAGAGTTTTTAGATTCCCATTTTGTTACTAACCCTTGATCTGCAAAATAAAAGAACAGAAACACTGAACAATCATGTGGGAATCTCCTATCAAATTGTGCCCAGGTCATGGTGACAGAGGATCAGAACAAATAGTGCTGTTCTTATCAGTAGAAGATTATGTGTATTTAGAATATGGTCACATAGATATGTCATGGCTCTGAAGAAAATAATACTTAAAACATTTTTAAGTTCTTTTTTAATTTTTTTTTTTTTTTAAGTTTTGCTATAGGGTGAGTGAGAGAGTGAGGGAAAGTGAGAAATCACCCCGCCCCCAGGAGTGATTCTTCATCCTCTTCTCGGACTTTGACCATGTGCATAATTTTTTTTTTTTTTTTTAAGCCACCAGATCGGGGACCTGAACCGTAATCAGCTATGTGAGAATCTAGTGCCTTAACTACCACACCACCTTGTCAGCCCCTCTTCCATCCTATTTATCTCTTGCTACTCTCTATGGGTACAGCTGCAACAAAACCGGGGCTTTGTTCAATACAGACCCTGCTAATGAGTCCTTTTCTAAAAAGGGCTGAGATTTAATTCACTCACCACAACTCACCCCTTTAAAGTGTGCTGTGTTGATGGTTTTTAGTATATATTCAGAAAGCTTTGTAAGCTATTAGCACTGTCTAATTCCAGAACATTTTCATCACCCAAAAAAGAAACCATGTATCCTTGAGCATTCCCCTCCTGGCAACCACTAGTCCACTTTCTCTCAAAGTTCTTTCTTCTATGACTCTGAAACCTCGTGTCTCTATAATGGTTAGAGGAAATGGGAGGGGCAAGCTACACAAACTGCTTCTGTTATTTGATTTGTCACTTCTAGTCCCTTGGGTAAATGGAGAGATGGTCTGCTGAATCTGAGTCCAGCCCGCACCCCCTTTTTAAGAGATTTTTGTTATAGGGGGTCTCCACTTGCCAGAGAGACAGAGGTAGACAGAAAGCAAGAAATCGTCCCCCAGGGTGATGGCCATGACCAATCCCTTCTCCATTCTCCTCTGAAGATTCTGGGCAGGTATGCACATGTACCTGGCATAAATTTTTAAGACATTGGTTCCAGGACTCAAACTACAGTCGACTCTATGGGAGTTCAGCAACATAACCATTAGGCCATCTACTGGTACCATCCAGTCCCCTTTTCTGCTTATGATTACATTTATAGTCATTTAAAAGTGCTAAGTGCGTGATAATGGCAAAATGTTGAGTTCCGATAGTGAAATTAATTTCAGAGACACTTTGGAATTCTAAATCACAGAATCATCAAGGAAACCCTTATAGTTTCCTCTGATCTTTCTGTTCTGGCTTTAAAAATAATCAAAATGTAAATCATACAGACTTTATCCATCAAAACGAGAAAAACAGGTAGCTTGGCTGAATTGTAGGCTTGAATATAGGCAGCAAATGGGCTGTAAATAAATATTTGGGATTCCTGCCCATCATACTCTCCTAGGAGATTTTGAAGTTTGCCAGCTGGGAAGACAAATGCAGACTGACTTTGGGGAGTGAGGGGGCAGTTCCAATCCTCAGCAGTTTTCTCTGACTGCAGTGGGAAGAGTAAGGCATTGAGAAGTGCTGATGAATATGAGCTGTGCAAAGGAGGAACCCTTGGCGACCTGGAGTCTGCTCACTAGGTGCTCCTGGCTGGTAATTCACATTTATTAGCTGAGGGGTGTGTTGTTTGTTGCACAACTCTTCCCGACCAACCCAGAGTGGCTTCTTAAGGAACTAGAGTGCTGGACCTTGCTCCAAAGTTTTCCCTTTTGGTGTAGCTGATTTCAGTCCAAGTACGGCTATGGCTCTCTTGTATGATTGCTCGGCATGCAGATCTAGGAATTGTCATCCCTTCCCTGGGACTACTGTGAGAGAGCAGGGTGTGTGCACCCCACAGAAACCATGGGTGTGAGAATGTGGGTGTGGGGAGAGTTGGCAAACATGGACAAAAATCGGAACCACCAGAGTTGGGAGAGATTGTCAGACCTTATTACACTAAAAGGGGGCAATTGTTACATAGATACCCTTTTGTCTCCTGTCTGGCCCTCATATTGTTATAAACAACAGGTGCTGGAAAGCTTGGAATTCATGTAGTTCTCCCTCCCTCTGCTTAACAAATAAAATAGGAATACATTCTTTGTATAAATGCATCAAAATGTTGTAGTTTAAAAGTGTTTTGAATAGAGTTGAGTCCATTTGCAATAAGGATGCTTTTTCTGAAAAGGTTACTCTCCTTCAAGGATAGATAGGTTTTTTGTTTGTTTGTTTAGTCTATTAAAACCTTGGTGTGTTAAGGGAAGATCTGTAGAAGAATATTTTCATTTCCATCAAATTATGCCTGATCCCTTTTCTTCTGTGTTATTGAACATAGAAGTAATATCTTTCACTAATGCCTTTTCTTGGCCTTCACCCCCCTCCAAAAAAAAATTCTCAGTAAGCAGATAAAGTTAAACATGGAAACATTCATTCCAACCTTAATTTTCACCCCTAGTTCCCACTGCCTGGTAATTACTTTTTAGCCATTTGGAGTATATTCTTTGTGTACCTATTCAATGAACATATAAAACTGTCAGGGTGCTCTTTTTGGCATGTCTAAACCCTTTCCATAACACCCTAAAAAGGTGACATGACGTTAAAATGATTTGAACTTTTCTGCTCTGGTAGAGTATTGCCCAGATATTTTCATGAGAAAGCTTTAAGATACACAAAGCAATGTATGTAGTGCTGGATTGGACCTGCCTGCCACATGGAAGGTGCTTTCCGTAATGATTTGGGATTGCCTCACCAAAACTGCAATACTACCTTGGCTAATTGCTTTGAATTGTCCCTTTAAGAAGAATCCTCCATAGTACAGGGAAGCCTCTAGGTTAAGGTTTGCTTTTATGGCCACTGCTGAGTCTCTTGGTTTTGTGCTTCTTGGGGTGTTGCTTCACAGTTAAAAATAGAGCTCTAATTAAAATGGACACCCTCTCTGGAAATAAGAACTATATTTCAATTGGTAAATTTCCTGTTTCCTTACCATGTGTTTTTGTTTTGTTCTAATTCTTTGAAAACAGCAAGCCAGGGCTGAGCAGGAAGAAGAATTCATCAGCAACACTTTATTCAAGAAAATTCAGGCTTTGCAGAAGGAGAAAGAAACCCTCGCTGTAAATTACGAGAAGGAAGAAGAGTTTCTCACTAATGAGCTCTCCAGAAAATTGATGCAGGTAAATTGTCTTTTCTACCCTCTCATCTTCTCTGCCTGTTTTCTTCTTTAGGAGAAAAAAAAAAAAAAGATGTAGATAGAGCACTTCGCTTGAAACATTTGCTGATGAGTTTGTAGCTAAAGTTCTTGGGAGATTAAAAATGCCAGGTGAAAATGGCAGCATGTGATACTCAAGGTCGTGGGCTGTAGCTCATCTGCTTTGCTAATGTGAGATATTTTGGACCCAGAGCATTTTCCAAGATTACTGATGAGCACAAGGCCTTACCTTAAAAGTAGGTGGTGTATGTAGCATTCAGGATATTCAGGGGTTAACTCCAGATGCGAGAGTTCTTTCTCCTGTTCTAAAATGAATGCATAGACTTTTCTTTTAAAAGGAGAGAATGTTTATAGAGTGTGTACAGTCGCCAGAGAGAGAGAGAGTGACATCCCCCAGAGGGATGGCCACAGCTCAATCCCTTCTCCTCTATCCTCCTCCCAGGATTTTGGGCATGCATGCACACATGCCCGGCATGAGTTTCAAGTCACCAGATCTGTGACGTGAACCAGGGGCTGCCATATGGGAGTCCAGCAACATAGCCATTATGCCATCTTCTGGTCCCTAGGCATAAACTTTTTGACAGTCATATTGGGCCTTTTGTACTAAAATAGAAGGACACACACACACACACACACACACACACACGTATATTAAAGAATCATTTAATTTAATTTTATTTATTTTAATTTGACCAGAGAGACAGAGAGGGAAAGTGAGAAAGCAAGCCACCAGGTATCCATGCTAGTCAAAATTGCACATTATCAATCGTATTGGTATTGATGTGGATGAGTACTGTGTTATTAAACAGATATCAGGCTGATTTTAAAACTTAACGTTAATTGCTAATAATACTTAGAAGACACCAGACAAAATATATGGGAAGGTTTGACTTTTCTGGTTTGGAATCTCATTTACTTCTCCTGCCACCTTTTTTTTCCCT
>NW_006159674.1:2748429-2817365 GCF_000334495.1 Tupaia belangeri chinensis | reverse complement strand
CCCTACAAAGTTTACTAGAAAAGTAAAAAAGTAAAATTTGTTTAGGTGAAATAGTGAGTTACTTAGTATGAAAAGAGTAAGTAAGATACTAAGTTTTAATTATTTCACACAGCTTGTACAAAGTAGCGAGCAGGTATAAAATTATCATAAGAGAATGTTATTCCCAATTTTCCTTCATATCTCAGTAAAAAAAAAACAAAACACCCTTTTATATTATCTATTCACTGGCTCAACTACAATTTAATTTGTTAATTTGGTTGAAATAAATATTTTAGTGAAGTTGTAAGGTATTTGAGGCTTTTTTAAAAAATTACTTAATTTTGTTTATTACTATTTTTAAAATTTGCTATAGGGCGCACACACTCACCAGAGAGAAACAGAGAGAGAGAAAGAGAAAGCAAGCTTCCAGGTCCAAGACTTGAACTATGGTTGGCTATGTGGGAGTCCAGTGCCTTAACCACCATACCACCTGATAGCCTGATATTTGAGGCTTTAAAAAAACCCTTCTAAACACTTTCTTGACTTCCTCAAATAGAAGATCCTGTAAGGGATACTGGAAATTTTGGTGTACAAATATTTGTTTTAGGACCAAACCATGATCCAGACACCATCATTACCCCACCCCCCTGCCTTTTTTTTTTTTTTTAAGGTTTTCTCCATAGGGTGCATGCACTCACTGGAGAGAGACAGAGACAGAGATAGAAAGTGAGAAATCACCCCTCAAGGGGATTGGCATGCCACAATCCCTTCTCTAGTCTCCTCTTGGGATTTTGGACACACATGTACATGTGCCCAGCGTGATTTTCAAGCTGTTGGCTCTGGGATTCTAACTGCAGTCATCCATGTGGGAATCCAGCACCTTACCCCCACACCATCTGTTGGCCCCACCACTGTCTTTTTTTTTTTTTTTTTTAATTTTAAATTCTTTTTTTTTCCACCAAGTTACTGAATAAAGATACGGTTACAGTTTTGCACACAATTTGATTTACTTGGTAGCAGTTGGAATGTGAAGAACAGAGGCATTATTGTCTCAGAGATTTATGGCAAAATGTTTGCCCTGAAATGTTTTGATTATTTATTGATGTTCTGATTTTGAGGAAAAGAGGAGGGAGAAGGTTAATTGGGCTACTAACTGTTTCACTTAGGCAGCAGAGATGGCTTATTCTGCATGGCGCCTCTAGAGGCACATATAGGAAAACAATTACGATTTTTTCCCCATGAGATTAGGGTGTAAACAAGGTGCCCTAATTATTTATTTATTTATTTATTTATTTATTTTTTTACCATAGGGTGCATGTCCTTGTTGGGGGTGAGGAAGTAAGAAATCACCCCCAGTAGGGATGGCCATGCCACAGTTCCTTCTCCTCCATCCTCTTCTCAGAATTTTGGGCACACATACACAAGCACCTGGTGTAATTGTCAGGCTTCTGGTTCCAGGACTCTAATGGTGGCTGGCTATGTGGGAGTCTAGCACCTTAGCCATCATGCTGTGTTAGCTTTTGGGGTCTAGACCATCATGCATTATAAAGCAGTCAAAACCCAGTCAGGTCATGTTCTTTTTCTTTGTAAAGATTTCTCTCAAGTGTGAGTAGCTATGCAGCTTGCACATATCATAATTGATGCTCCTTAAAGTAAGACACTAAAAAGAAGGAAAACGAGAGCTGTCTGCAGCAGAAAAGGAAATTAGTTAATACACTTGGCGTAAGAAGGCTCAAACTTAACATTTAAGCTCTGACCATTCTATAAGTGATGCAGTAACCTGGAGAAATGTAGCAATTGTTTTCGTAATTCTTTTATCTTAAAAAAAAAAAAAAGTGCTACTTTCCTAGGAGGAAAAAAAAAATCATGTATTAAGAACTTAGACGGCGTCCCCATAGGGCAGTGGCACTGCAGGGAGAGCCAGATCCCACATGGCCAGCTAGTGTGAATTCGAGCCTGGTGGTCTGAAAACCATGCCAGGTAGGCATGTGTATGTGCCCCCAATCCTGAGGGGATGGAGAAATGGAGGAAGAAGGATTAAGGCATGACCAGGCTCCATTGGGGAGTTGCATTCTCTCTCTCTCTCTCTTTGGTACATGCACATAACCTCCGGCAATTAAAAAAGAAGAGAAAAACTTTAAAAAAAAAGTTGGGGTAGACCTTCTAAAGAGATTGAATAGTATCAGGTCTTTGGAAAAGTCACAACATGGTTTTCTATGTTTTTTTCTTTTCTCTGCAGAAATGCACCATACTTTTCTGACAATCAGTATATAGACTAACAGAATACATTGGTTTTGCCCAAAAGAATCTATATTATGTAGTCCTAGTGTTCATGTGGCTGGGTCTTCTGTTTGCCCTTAGTCAGAACAAAGGCTATGGTATGACGGTGTGGACATTGGGAGCTCTGGGTGGGTCCGTAGCTTGTTGGTGGTCTGTCTTGTAGAATCTAGACATATGGGTAATTGGTGTGTCCTCTGGACAGTCTCTCAGGATTTTCAGCTTGGTTTTAAGTTTTAAAATAAAAACATTGCCATAAAATATTCATAACATAAAATTTACTGTTTGAACCTCTTTTTTAAAAGAGAGAGATAGAGAGACAAAGATAGGTATTTTCAGCAGGGTCTTATGTGCCCCTCCAAGTTAACCAGAACTACAGGTGTGCTCTGCTGTGACCAGTGTGTCTAGATTTATCCAGATCCAAACCTGGGCCACTCAGTGTGGCTCCAGTGTCACGCAGTGGCATACCACCACCTGGGACACTGCAGCTGGGCCCACTGTAACCACTTTTGAATGTATAATTCAGCGGATTAAATACATTCACATGTTGCTGTGTAACCACCACCACCACCCAGCTCCAGATTTTTCTTCACTAAAACACGGTACCTGTTAAACAGTAACACCCCATTCGCATCTCCTGGTTTCATAGGCTTATGAAAGGAGGCAGCAGGACTTTGAGGTTGAGGTCTCCTGCAAGTTGTAGAGTTATGTCCATTCTGTCACATGATAGGTGATGGGATCAGTTGTTGCTGACACCAGGTATCATCGCATGACTGTTTTGTAATAAATGCACAGGAACGTGCCCTCTGTGCTGGACCTGCTGGACCCTTCTCATAGCTACAGGGAGGGCTGTTGGACTTGTGATGCCCATTCCCTTGGCACCCGGTATATCCCTGAATGATTTCAACCAGTCCTTTGTTGAATGTCCACGTGTTCTGCCACTCAGCATGGAAGTACTGTTCTTCATCTGGAAGATTTTGAGAGTACTGGTAACTTGACCAGTAGAGCTTTTCAGCTATGTAATTCCTTGAAAATGATGTCTAGGATGTTTGCTTCTGGATAGGACATGGTTACGAAAAACCTGATAAGTAGACAATTGGGTGAATTGGCCTGTTCACCATAGAAGCATTGAGCATTTTGGGGACCAGCAGTTAATGTAATGGCTATGTCACTGGAGTCCCACGTAGTCGACTGCGGTTCGAGTCCTGGATCTGGTGGCTTAAACTCATGCTGGATGCGTGTGCATGTGTGCCCAAGATTCTGGGAGGAGAAGGGATTGTGGTGTGGCCATCCCTCCTGATGGGGGGGTGACTTCTTGTTTCTGTCTGTCTCTCTTTCTGGCAAGTGCACGTGCCCTATAGCAAAAGCCTCTCAAAAAAAAAAAAAAAAAAAAAGAAGTGTTGAGCATTTTTCACCCAAAGGCCACCAAGAGACAATATATAGATGATTTAGATTTTGTCACAGTGCTTTGACTGTTATCTCTAATAGTATTTGGACAATGCTTTTATGTGCCTTTCAAAGGGATTCTTTGATCCTGAGAACAAAATGAGAATAATGCTATAGAAGGAATATATCCCTTCCCATTTGCTATGACCAAGCTAGTATCCAATACCTTGAAAAACTGAACCAAGTTTACCAAAGGGTAGATGAGAGGAAATTTCTTTACCCTTTAGAAGATTAAGTTTGGGAGATAGCTTGATACCCCTAAACATGTTAATATTTACCTAAACAAAAACATACAAAAGAACGTACAGTTTTCTCCCCTGCTTTTGAGTCTATCTATGAGATGTTATATCTGCATTTTGTAAAAACTTTTGTCTGATAAATCTACATTCTTCTAAGCCCAGACGGTGGGATTGACTACTTAATTAGTGAGAAATTGACCTAAACAGAACTCTCTAGTACTTCTGGTAAGTTTGGCGTGAACCTGCATCAGAGCTAAATTCTGCTCTGGAATGCCTTGAAAAGAGGTTGTGGTTGGGAACCAGCAGTTAGCGTGATGGCTACGTCGCTGGACTCCCACGTAGTCAACCACGATTCGCGTCCCTGACCCGGCGGCTGAAAAGTCACACCGGGCACGTGTGCGTGCGTGCCCAAGATCCCAAAAGGAGAATGGAGGAGAAGGGATTGCGGCGTGACCATCCCCTCTGGGGGGTGATTTCTCGCTTTCTGTCTCTCTGTCTCTGTCTGTCTGGCGAGCGCACGTGTCCTATAGCGAAAAATCTCTCAAAAAAAAAAAAAAGAGGTTGTGGTTTAATTATTATTTACAAAATGTGTTCTGTGAGCAGACCCTTCATTAGAATTTGCTATTTGACATGTGCATTTAAAGACAAAAATCCAGGGGCCAGCAGGTGGTGTGGTGGTGAAGGCACTGAATTTCCACATGGCCAACCAGGGTTCAAGTCCTGGACCTGGTGGTTTGACAGTCACGCCAGGGCATGTGTGCATGTGTGCCTAAAATCCTGAGAAGAGAATAGAGAAGGGATTGTGGCATGGCTATCCCCCATGAGGGTGATTTCTCCTCTTCCCTCTCTTTGTCTCTGGTGACCGCATGCACCCTATGGCAGAAACCTAAAAACAAAACAGAACAGAACGAAACAGAAAACAAAAATCCAGAGGCTTGTCAAACTGTTCACAGTAATTGTGCATGGGTGTTGAACTAATAGGTTAATTTTCTTTGTGCCCCTTTTCTTTTAATTTTGTAAAAGATGAATTACTTTTGTATCTAGAAAGTGCCTCTTTTTCTAAAGGGGGGGGGAACGTTAAAAATTCTGATGCCTGTTGTGTCTTCACCTTTTTGCATCTTTGAAAGCTCAGAATCCAGCTATCGTTCTTTTGATTGTCCTGAACAGCAGTGCACTGCCTCTCCCCCACTCCCACCCCCTGTCCCCAGTCAGCCTCGTTTGCAAGCAATAGAAGATCCTGGACTACCCACATCATTAAGAACTAGTATTAGACTTCTCTAGTGATTGTCTTACCAGTTTTGTCAGTCTATACAGTTCACTCTTTGGCCTTTTATTGTAAAACTCTTTAAAAAGATTCTGATTTCTTTAGTTTACTGTTAACCATCCATTGCCAATGCCAGCTGGAAGACCTAGCTTTGCTGAGAGTAATTATGATTTCAGCAGAGCAGCTGGGGACGTGGTCGTTAAGGTGGTTGGATCCCACATGGCTGACTGCACCAGTCAAATCCTGACCTGGTGGCTTGAGAGACATGCTAGGTGCATATGCATGCATGCCTAAAAAGTCCCGAGCGAAAAATGGAGGAGAAGGGATTGCAGTGTGGCCATCTCACCTCTTCCCCCCTCCGCCCTACCTGCACTCCACTTCAGGCTTTCTCTGGCAAGCACCTGTGCCATATAGCAAAATTTTAAGATAAAGAATTAAAAAGAAAAAAATAGAAAAAAACCTTGACTTTTTAAAAAGCGTGAGTGTTCCCATCTTCCCTTATGTAAGCCTGACGCATTAGGTACACTTCCTGCTTTATAGGGAGACAGTTGTCTTGTTCCGTTGTTGCCCACACTCTTCTCGAGCACTGCCAACGTTTAATACTTTAGTTCTTCTTCAACCCTAGGAAGGGACCAGGATAAGAAGAGTACTGGATATTATGTATACCTCTACTTTTTCAATCTAATCCAACTTTTAGATTTCAGGCCGTAAAGTAACACATAGGTCTGTAGTATTGTACTTTTTTTTTTTTCCTTCGAAGGTTTTTTTGTTGTAGGGTATGTGAACTTGCCGGAGAGAAAGAGAGGGAAAATGAGAAATCACCCCATGGGCAGATGGCCACGCTGCAATCCCGGCTCTTCCATTCTCCTCTTAGGATTCTAGGCACACATGCACACGTGCCTGGTGTGATTTTCAAGCCACGGATCTGGGACTTCAACTATGGGTCAGCTATGTGGGAGTCCAGTGCCTTAACCACCACACCTCCTGGCCCCAGTAGTGCTGTAGTTTTGATTCACACTTGAAATAGGATTTGATTCTCTGAAAATAGCTATAGTAGCTATAATAGAAATTATTATACCCATATTCTAATGGGGGAAACACTTAAGAGAGAAACTTTTCAGAATCTCTTGTTAAGCTGCATGACTTTTTATTTTTTAAAATTATTATTATTATTATTATTTATTATTGACTTTGTTTATGAGGTTAGAATGCCTCCTGGACTTGAAGTATCAATAGTTAGTTTCCTAGCATCTGTGGCAAGACAATATATGGAGGAGAAGTTGTTGTGGCCCAAAACCACCGCCGAAGCTGCCACTGCCAACTGATTTATAGCTGAGGACGTCATGCAGCGGCATTATTCGTCCATCCATATTTACAAAGGAGTGAAAGTGGGAGGAAGCATTTCAGTGATTCCCCAGATCTGCCTATTCATGTCGACAAATGACTTACCACTTCCTTTGTCTTTACCACCTTGTCCCCTCAATTCTGAAGAAGTCATTTCTCCTTCCGGTAATACCATCTAGAGCTTATGCTTCCCATTTCCTAGAAAGGCTGCGTCCGAGTAGCATGACATGCCTGCGGGCCTCAGAGGTGCGCATAGACTCCCAGGTCCTTTCTTTTCAGGCACGCACGCCAGGCTCAGAGGCTGCCACCGTCTCTCCCAGGTTTCCCAAATCACTGACATGTGATCATTTTGTTTGTCAAGGCAGCAAAATTACATACTGGGGTGATAAATTATACGTGAAATTCTGTCTGGTTCATCTTGACGGTGCCAGAGCTGTGACTGCCATGACATCCAGTCAGATGAAAACCTGGTGCTCCCTGTGGTGGGGGCGAAGACCTTAAAATACCTTCTCCATTGAGATGGCTGGATCTCCGGCCTTCTTGGCTTGTGGTTTTCCGTGCTATTTATATCAGTCAGAGAAATCTACTGTCACCTAATAACTTTCCAAACCCATCGGGGCAGTGTGTCCTTTTCATTCCAAATTATTGGAACCTGAGCCTTGACTGATCTTTGCCTCATTTCATGGAAGCAATTCTCCTCAGGCAACCCCTCATTTCAAGGGGTTTACTCTCGCATCCATGATATGCCTACCTAGAGCTGCTGACTCGTTTCAATGCATTTTAAGTGCTGCAGTCACAGCGGCCCAGGTGTGAGCCAGAATTCTCCTGGCGGTAGTATTCCACGACTCTCGGAGCCACACAGTTTGTCAGGATTTAAAAATACAATCAGCCTTTCATAGTTCTTCAGTCTTGAGAGATTGCTCATTCAAAACTTCTCATGAAAAGTTTTATTAAAAAACTTGGTTAAAAGTATGTATACGCCTGTGCTAATCTTGTGGCTAGATCTGATGTGTAGCACCTATTCCCCCCAAATGCAAGGGCAAGCACATGGGCTCTGAAGCTTCCCAGACTGACTGTTGTGTTTTCTGTTCAATCATTCTTTTAAAGAGAGATGTTTGCTAACGGGCACATGCACTCATCAGAGACACAGAGAGAGATAGGAAGAGAAAGTGAGCAATCATTCCTCAGGGAGGAATGTCTATGCCATAATCCCTTCTCCATTCTCCTCTTCGGATTTTGGGTATACATAAACACACACACACACACGCACACACACACACACCCCTGAAGGGAGTTTCAAGCTAGCAGGTCCAGGACTTAAACCATGGTCAGCCACGTGGGAGTCCAGTGCCACCAGTACTGTGCCACGTGTTGGTCCCCAGACCGACTTCTTTGACGTAAAGTATGAGAAAAAGCAGGTACAGGGGCCAGCAGGTGGCGTGGTAATTAAAGACGCTGGACTCCCATATGGCCAACCGTGGTTTGAGTCTTGGACTTGGAGGCTTACTTTCTCACTCTCATTCTGTCCCTCTCTGGTCAAATTGAAAATAAAGTTAAATCATTCTTTAAAAAAAAAAAGAAAGAATGAAAAGAAGAGCAGGTATAGGAAGAAGTAAAGGTCAAAGGAAAATAAAGATAAAGATTAGGTGAGGCTGGATGAAAGATTGCTGCTGCTGCTTGCATATTATCACCAGAGTAGGTGGGAAATAGCATTCGTTTTGGTTGGAAAGGTGAATCTTTCTGTTGACGGATGCTTAGCCCAACTGTGTATGGATGTCATTCGTCATTAGAATTAGTTAGCATAATTAAAAATCTTCATAGTCATAAATGTTGCAGTGTTTTGCATTTCATTTGAGAAATAATTTACCCATCAGTAATTACTTTCTAATACTGACTTCTCTCCTGCTGCTGTTTTTACCTCCTGTTTTCTCTTTATTCATAAACTAGGTAAGAAAGATGTGGCCTTTTATCTTAATTTCCAATAACAATATTTCTGCTTGGAATGAATTCTTTGGGTGAGCATTGTCTGTTTCTCAGAAGAAACGTTTGCTTTTTCTTTTTTTTTTTTTAATTGTACACTTTCTCTGGTGAGAGAGAAAGCATCCCTCAACAGGGTATGGTCATGCCGCCATCCTTTATCCTTATTTTTCCATTGTTTTGGGATTTGGGGCATGCACACACAGTTGGTGTGTTTTTCAAGCTGCCAATGCCAGGACTTGAACCACGTAATTGGTCCTGTGGGATCCAGTTCCTTCATCACTCGACTGCAGGGGCAGCCTGAAGCTTCTGGGTTTTTTTTTTTTTTTTTTAAATAATTAATTAATTTCTTGATTCATTTATTACTGTTATTACTTTTTCAACTTGCCACAGGGTATGTACACTCACCAGAGAGAGAGAGAGGGAAGGGGAGAGCTAGAAAGCAAGCCGCCAGGTCCAGATCTCCTTGGCCATGTTGGACTCCAGTGCCCCAACTACCATGTCACCTGTTGGCCATAAAACTTTTGATTTTTACGAAATGGATTTTCAGTGCAGTGGATTGACTCCAGAGTGAAAAGGACTTCTTTATCTTATTGTAGAACATTTTTTTAAAACCTTCTTCCTAACTAGATTTCTTTAAAGGTGCTAATGCATCATATAATTGAAAATCCAGGACACTCCAGCTTAGCCCTCTAGGTATTCTGAGTAGGTGGGAAGCCTGATGTTCTGCTGAAGCCATCTGCTCAAAAGTGAGAGCCTGACTCCAGTCCTTGAGTTGAGAATGCTGACAAGGAACCAAAATAAAAATAGTTACATTTCTGAAAAGACTTAGCTATTTTTTTCTCTTTATGAAAGTTATATGTGTGTTTTTCTCTAGAAAATGGCAGATTAGATAATGCAGGCAGACCTCATGGAGGATAAACAAAAGCTAAACAAAATGCCTTTAAATGTTTATTAAAAGCATCAAAGGAGGTGCACAGGTAGTTGGGGCGCTGGACTCCCACAGGGCCGACTGCAGTTCGAGTCCTGGACCTGGCGGTTTGTTTTATCACACTTTCTCTTACTTTCTTTCTCTTTCTGGTGAGCATACATGCTCTAATTGAAGGGCATGTATGAAGAATTGAAGAATAATGATAAACAAAATTAAGTACATAATTCTTTTAAAAAGAAAGAAAAAAAACAGTGTTGGGGAACTAGCAGATGGTCTAATAGTTACATTGCTGGACTCCCACATAGTTGATCGTTGCTTGTATCCCAGACCTGGTGGCTTGAAACTTAGGCCTGGCATGTGTGCATGTATGCACAAAATCCTGAGAAGAGAATGAAAGAGAAGGGATTGAGGTGTGGACATCCTCCTTGCCAGTTGGTGGTGGTGGGGATGTTTCTTGCTTTCTCTCTTTCTCTGGCAAGCCCAGGCATCCTAAAGGCAAAGTTTTTCTCTACCAAAAAAAAAAAAAAAAAGTATCAAAGAACAGAGAGGATGATGACAAACTATTGAGCAGAGATCTGAAGGAGGATTGGAGTCAAGAAAGGAGAGACCCCAGCACCCAGGGCCGCCTTTATTCTGGACATTTCCAGTTTATTCAGAAATAGCTGACATATGGAGTGTTGTGCTTTGGTAGTTGTGTGGAGCTAGGACTACTAAAGTCTAAGATTGGGGCTGGCTAGAGTTGGGGACAATGACCAAACCCCCACATGCACTCCCCGAAGCTGTTATCATGAAGAGCTATTTCCTCAGGACAAGAGTAAACCAGTTGCCTATCAACTGGGTGAATCAGAGACATAGAACTTTGGTTCGGGAATAAGGTAGAAAATGATTTATGGTACCTGGCAAAAGATAATGGAAGTTTTTATGCTAAGATCTTATCATCCTAGTTAGGATATAAGTTTGTGGTACAACAAATTTTCAAATACAGCATCCAGTTTACAGTCAAATAGGGCCAGGCACAAGAAGATGTGAGATTTCATGGATTTCATGGCTACTTCAGAAGTTAGAATTATCAGGCATAGACCACAAAGCAGTCATGGTTACTGTGCTCAAAAAATAAAAGCTTGCAATCTTTAGCAAGAGGCTGGAAACACGTAACTTCTTTCAGGCATTCGAAAGGTAAGTGAAAACCTTTGGATAGCTATGTGGCAATACATTTGAAATGTAGATTAGATAAAGACAAATCTTAGAAAAACACAACTTTAGAGGCCAGAAGGTGGCGTGATGATTAAGGGCGCTGGACTCCCACATGGTTGACTGCCCTTTGAGTCCTGGACCTGGTGGCTTGCTTTCTCACTTTACCCCTCTCCCTTTCTGGTCAAATAAAAATAATAAAGTTAAATAAAATAATTCTTTAAAAAAAATGAAAAACAAAACGTTCTATGTCTGACTGAGGAAAGAAATAGAAAACATTAGTCTTTTAACCACTTTACAAGTTGAATCACCGTCTTCATAGAAAATGAGTTTCAGGTTTAGATGACTATTGAGAAGTAAGCTAAGCATTCAAGGATGAAATGCAGTTGACCCTTGAACAACGTGGACTTAGGAGTATGCCAATCACCTATACAGTCTAAAATTTACTTATTTGTTTATTTTAAATTTCTCATTTTATTAGCAGAGGGTGTGTGTGCTCTCTAGAGAGAGAGAAAGCGCCCCCTAATGGGGTGTGGTCATGTCATCATCTTTTTTTCTCCATTTCTCCTTCGCTTCAGGATTTTGGGCGCACACACGGTACCTGGTATGTTTTTCAAACCAGTGGGATCAGGATTTGAACTGTGGTTGCCCATGTGGGATCTGGCTCCTGATTCAGAGTGCTTAACCACTATACTCCTTTTTGACTACCCCAAGGTTAACTACTGATAGCCTACTTCTTGACTAGAAACCTTATCAATAACATAAACAATCGATCAACACACATTTTGCATGTTATACATATTATATACTGTATTTGATGGGGGCAGAGGAGACAAAGCAAGCCAGCCAGTCATCAGCTCCCTCAGCTCCAACCGCAGTCAGCCATGTGACATCCAGTGCCCTTAACCACCACACCATTTTTTCTTTTTTCTTTTCTTTTTCTTTCTTTCTTTCTTTTTTTTTTTTAAAGAATTATTGTATTTAACTTAATTTACTGATTTATTTTATTTGTTGTAATTTTTCAAGCCACAGGGTCCAGGACTCAAACCACAGTCAGCCATGTAGGAAGTCAGCACTTTAACCACCAGGCCACCTGCTGTCTTCCTTTATTTGTTTTAATTTGACCAGAGAGGGGCGGGGGAGAGGGGACAAAGAGAGAGAGAGAGGAAGGGACACAGAATGAGGGAGGGAGAGAGAGAGAGAGAGAGAAAGCCCCCAGGTCTGGGACTCAAACTGCGGTTGGCCTTGTGGGAGTGCAGCACCCTTAACCATCATGCTATCTGCCAGCCCCTGTACTGTATTCTTAATGGTAAAGTAAGCTAGAGAAAAAGGAAATGTTATTAACATCATAAGGAAGAGAAAATACACTTAAAGTGCTGTACTATATTTATTGATCCTGTAAAGTTGTCTTCTGTTTATAAGATTGCCTGTTAGTACTTATATTAATCTTGTCTTATGTGTTACCAACACTGTAGGTATTATATGCATTGCTAATATTAAACATCTGAATTGAAAAGATAACATTAAAAAGAAATTTATGTTTATTTATAGGTATTCATGCATAACGAAGCAGCAATATGGTAGCTTTGTGATAGCCTAGTGTAAAAGCCTATACACTAATGAATGAATTACTAAGAAAATTTTATGGTATACAGTATTACAGTTATATCCATAATATAGTATTGGAAACACTGTTACATTTTTTAAAAAATCCATGTACCTGTGATGATAGTCTGAATATACAGTTTCTTTGAGAGAGAGAGAGGGAGGGAGGGAGGGAATATGGGAAGGAAAAGGGGGGGAATGTGTGCAGGTGTATGCATACCGAATGTAATTTATTTAAATTTTTTTTCTGTAGGGCTTGCGTGTTTACTGGAGACAGATAGTGAGTGAGTGAGAGAGAAAGAAAATGAGAAATAACTCCCCAGGAACAATGGCCACACCACAATCCCTTTTCCTCCATTCTCCCCTTGGGATTTGGGCATGCATGTACTCATGCCCAGTGTGTTTTTCAAGTCAATGGGTTCAGGACTCAAAAAACCCAATTGGTTATGTGGGACCCAGTGCCGTAACTACCACTCCACCAGCTGGTCTGGTAATGTAATTCTTTGAAAGCAAAATTGTAAAATGGTAAAAAGAAAAAAGTTAAATTAATACATTATTGCAGTTTACTGGAGAGACCAACTGTTCATACATAGGTGATTAGCATCACATGGTTGTTTTGAGGGAAAAAAAAAATTGTTTTGAGTCACAGGTATTTTTGACAGGCTTTACCATCAGTGATCCTCCTGCCCCAGCCTCTCACTTGGCTAGGATTATAGGGAGGTACCGACACATCTGGCATGTTTAGGTTTGTCCAGGAAAGTGACTTGGGCCTCCCATGTGGCCCCAGCCTCCTAGAGCAGCTGTCTACAGGTTGCCCCAGTGTGACTGAACCCGTGTTGTGTTTCTCAGGTACTCAGATGGGCTCACTGCAGCAACAGCAGAGGATAACTATGAAATTATTACAGTAGTACAATACATACTATAGTTACTGTTTTGTTTTTAGGTTTTTGTCATAGTGTACGTACTTGCGTGTGAGAGAGAAATCAGGCCCCGGGGGGAATGGCCATGCTGCAGTCCATTCTCCTACGTTCCAGATGTTGGGCATGCACACACATGAACCCAACATGTTTTTCAGGTCACAGGGTCCATGACTTGAACTGTCCAGTCAGTCATTTGGGATTTATTGTATTAACCACCACACCACTTGCTGTCTCCTACAGTTATAGTTTGATGTAGTTATGATTTAATACTGCAACTTTATATTTGTTTACATTTTTCTCATCTCTAAAATTGTGTTTAAATTTACAAATCCTAAAATATTTTTCATTTTTTATTGAAAAAAATGTGTAAGTGGTCCTGTGCAGTGCAAATCTGTGAGACTCAAGGGTTGATTGTAATCCTGATCATCCATAAACTCCAATGGGGGACTCTCCAATAAACTTTAAGGTTAATATAACCTAAATGTTCAGTTTAACAGGTATAGTTCAAGAAGGACAAATTATAGTACAACCTCAATCAAGAGCAAAAACTCTAACAAAAAATGAGACCAGTGATATATTAAAAGGATGATATGCCATGACAGATTTATATAAGGAATGCAGATTTAGCTTATGAGTGAAAAATCAGTGTCATTTATCACATTCCACAGAATAAAAGAAAAAAATATCTTGTCAATAGATAGAGAAAGGGGCCATCAGGTGGCATGGTAATTAAGATGTTAGACTCCTACTTGGCCAACTGCGGATCAAGTCCTGGACCTGGTGGCTTGCTTTCTTGCTTGCTTTCTCTCTTGTGAATGCACATGCTCTAGAACAAGTTAAAAAAAATAATAAAATTTAAGAAAAATAGATGGAGAAAGAGGATTTGATAAAATGTAATAATCGGTGACAAAATATTGATGAGCCAAGAATAGAAGAGAATTTAAACCCGATAGAGTGATAGTGTATGGGGCCAGCAGGTGGCACAGAGGTAAAAGCAGCTATATTCTACATTGTTGACTCAGTGGTTTGAGTCCCGGACCCGGCAAATTGAAAAACATGCCAGGTGCGTGTACATGCATGCCCAAATCCTAAGAGGAAAATAGAGGAGGGATTTTTGGCATGACTATTCCCCATGGAAGATGATTTCTTACTTTCCCTCTCTATCATTCTGACTCTTCTCTGGCAAGTGTACATGTCCTATAGCAAAAACTTAAAAACCAAAAACCAAAACCAAAAAAAAAACCACTAAAACACACACACACATGCACACACACACATGAGGGTGTACAAAAAGGCTTACCCATGCATTATGTCTAATTATGATGTTAACTTTTTAGGATCAGGAGCAGCACAGGGATGCCTGCTGCATTCACCTGTATTGGTTAGGATTTCTAGACAGTAAAGAAACATAAAAAGATTTTTAAAAAGTCCTAAGTATCGAAAACAGGAACTAACATTGCCACTTGTGTAAGTGGAAAGTCTTAATGTGTTTACAGGTAGATAATGAGAATTGTGCATATTTTCACATTAAAAAATTGTGTTTCTGTATACTATCAATAGCCAGTTAAATATGGAAATATACAGGCAGTATCAAAAGCCAAGAGAAGGTATTCAGTGCCACAAGGAAACAGAACAATTTAGAGGTCATGAGGGCTCTGAAATACTGGGATGTCAGAAAAGTCATGACTCATTTTTGCATAGAAAAAAATGTTAGTCATTGAGATAATAAAGCAAAATGTGGAGAAAAAGAATCTGGCCATGTGGCTTTCTCAAAGAAGAGCAAGAATGAATAAGAAAGCGCTAAGGCCTTGAGGTGGAATTGTGTCAACCCTGTGGAGGAGCAGTGGAGAGGTCAGGTGGCTGGAGTGGAGTCCTGGGGACAGAGAAGTCATGGGGGTAGAGGTGTAAGAGAAAATTGGGGCGGTAATGGGTCTTGGGTATGATGGCCTGCCTGCCGATCACATGAAGCCTTGAGAAGTGCTGTCAGGACTTTCTTTCACTCTGCTGTGGGAGCCAGCAAAGTTTTGAGCAGAGCCAGGAAATGATCTTACATGACTTAGAATGATTGCTTTGTTGTTGTATAACAAAGAGGTTGTGGGGACTAAGGTGTGAGCAACGAGATCTATTAGGAAGATATTCTATAATCCATGCTGAGAGATGGGGTGGATTATTCCCATCTGGAAGTAGTGAAGGTAGAAGAAATAGCCTATAGGATTTGTGGATGGTTTAGAAGCCTGTATGAATGAAAGAGAGGATCAAGGAAGACTTAGAGATGTGGGCTTCAATAATTGAAAGAATAGAATTGCCACCATTTAAGATGGGAAAGACAGCAAATAGAGTAGATCTGGAACAGGAAGGTCAGAAGTTCACTTGAGATGTCTTGACTTCCAAATGAAGAAAGAAAACAGGCAATTGGACAGAGGGTCTGATTCTCAGGAGAAGTTTGGGTTAAAGATAGAAATTTGGGAGTATTGTCATTAGAAATTATTCATCACCATGGGAATTAACGCAGTCACTCATGGGGTGTGCGTAGAGAAGAAAACCAGATATATAGGAGGTCAGGTAAGGACAGTGCAATGATAAGCCCTAAATGGGAGGAGATATTTGCAACACATATAATCAGCAACGAACTAGTGGGCCAGTAGGTGGTGGCATGATGGCTAGGGCACTGGACTCCCACATGGCCAACCGTGGGAGTCCCAGACCTGGTTGCTTATTTTCTTTCTCTCTCCCTCCCCCCTTCTCTTTCTGTCTCTCTCATGAGCATGTGTGCCCTATAGCAAATTACATAATAGTAATGGTGATAAATAAAAATATAATTATTTAAAAAAGATAAGACCTATAAGTCAGTAAGAAAAATGGACAACCCAGAAGAAAAGATGACAAGAGACTTGACTAGATTGTTCTTCACCTAAGTGAGTGGCTGAGTGGCTAGTAAACAAATGAAAAAGTACACATCCTCATTAGTAATCAGGAAAAGTGAATTAAACCACAACCAGATCGTACTAATGAATTCTCATGCGTTGCTGGTGGCGAATGCAACAAGCATTCTGAAAACAATTAGGCATCACCTAATTAAGTTGGGAGTATTCTTTCTCTTTGACCCAGCGGTATACATCATATTCTGTGCACCAGATGTATAGAAGAGTGTTTTTTTTGAGCCCTTGATTGTGATACTCTCAAACCAGAAATAACCCGAAGCAGCTAGAGAAGAAAGAATATAAAACCAAGCACAACTAATGTTTGGAAATAAATACAGCCACGCGTCGCCGCTTAAGAGAAATGCATTGTTAGGCATGTGAACATTAGAGAGTGTATGTACACAAAACACAGATCCAGGTGGTATACTGTTCCACCCATGCTGTAGTTTACTGAAACATTGTTACTCAGCCCGTGACTGTACACAACAGGCAGTAAAGAGTTCTAGGAGGAAAGCGAAGTCCATAGGAATCAGGATATTGGGGTGGGGGACTATGATTAGGAAGAGATCGTGAGACACTGAGGAAGCTGATGATACGTGAATGTTTCTGGATTTGGGTGGTAGTAACCCCAGGACTGTATGCAGTGCTTCTTGGTTGTTATCTTCTGTACTCTGTTTAACAGCTTCATCCTGCCTACTTAGCTTCTGCATCACAACAGTCCTTTTCATTCATTGTTATTGATTCTGTCAGCTTCCTAATGGCCTGCTCTCTACTTACCTAGATGTTTCTCTCATCCTGAGGCTTCATTTAGGGCGAACAATCCTCGTAAATCCAATCAGTATTTACATATGTGAGGTGTTTTTAGATGCTCTGGAATAGGGCTGAGTGAATCCTGGTCACTGCCCTTCTCAGAGCTTGTCCTAGAGGTGACTGAGAGGTTGGGGGAGGGTGGCAGCACATATTCAGGGATAAAGGCTGCAGGCTTGTGCAGCAGAGCCCTCATTGTGAACCCTGATTTAGCTCCTACCTGTGAGACTTCAGGCAGAGCACCCAGCCTCTCTAAGGTGTGGTTTCATTCTTTGCAAAATACTGATGATGATAATAGTATTTGCTGTAGAGTTGAGGCTATTAAGTGCATTGATGTAAATAGGGTGCTGAGATACATTAAGTGCCCTGAGGTGTTAGCTGCTTTTAAAAGTGATAGAAAAGATAAGAAAAATTCCATGAAACAGGCATTAAAATGCATGCGAACAACAGCAGTGCCTGTCAGTTTAGAGCGGGGCGTATGCATTATGCTGAGGAAACGTGGGCAAGCAGTATGGATGTCTTTCTAGCCATCTCCCAGTGTCTGCAAGCTGGGGGAGGAGCACTGCAGGCAGAGGCATAGCAGGAGCAGGGGTAAGAGGCAGAGTGAGTGCAGAATGAGTGCAGGGCCTTCTGTAAGAATGGCCTGCTGTGAGTGACCATCATGGGATGCAGTGTACAGACCTTTGGGCCAGAGCATGGGTAGGTTGTATGTATGCATGTATGTATGCTATGTGGTGTGTGCACTTACTGGAGAGAAATAGAGGGAAGGTGAGAAATCCCTCAGGACGATGGCCACACTGCAATCCCTTCTCTATTCTCATCTCCGCATTTGGGACACGCATGTGTGCTCGGTGTGTTTTTCAAGCTTCCAGGTCCAGAACTTGAACCAGGTCCAGAACTTGGATTTGTGGAATCCAAATACCTTAACTTCCATGCTACCTGGTGGCCCTGTTACTTATTTTTAAAAGTGTCTTTGTCGTCGTTGTTGTTGTTGATTTTTTTTCATGTGTATGTAAGATAGAGAAGGAGGTTCCCTCAACAGGGCTTTCCTGTTACCATTCACTCCCAGTTTCAGTTGGCATCGCCAGTGAAGTTCCAGGACTTGAACCTAGAACCTTTCTCATGTGGGTCCTGTTGCAGTACCACTGCATCACCACCTAGACCCTAAAGAGAGTCTTAAAAAAATTCTTAAGACATGAGTTTTGATTTTAACCACAATCACCGCCACTCCCTGCTTAGCTCCATCTGGTGTGTGTTTGTAAGACACCTGAACCCTGAAGGCATCTGTGTTTGCAAACCTTGGACTAACTTGGTCTCAGTGTGATGACACCATGAGGAGGCATAGAAAACTTGCATAGGTCTGGATCCATGGATTGATTGAAATCTTACTTCAATGAGTTTGGACTTAATCTGCAGGTACTAGGGAGCTAATGAAAAGTTTTGAGCAAGACATTGAAGTATTGGAACTTGTCTATTAGGATGAGCTACAGTGGGTCTGGGGAGATCCTTTAGGAGGCTTTGGCAAGAGTCCAGTGAAGAGGAATAAAAGGCTTTAATTAGACTGGGGCCTTGAGCCCAGAAAGAAGAGGATGTGTTTGGCAGCTGTTACGGAGGCTGACAGTGTGACTTGATAACTGCAGAGAAGTGAGGTGCTAAGCAAGAATAACAGTGCCGATAACAGAAGTGGGGCGAATGCGGTGGGCCTGGGAGGGACTTAGTGGTGACATACCGAGCTTGAGTGAGAGTCTGGGTTCCTGTCCATGGGCACGGTAGGATAGTTAAAACGTTAGTTCTTGAGAGACTCTGGATGCTCTTTGATATATTTGGACATTTTTTCCCTTGCTCACTAGTAACCTGGTAATTGTGTTGGCAGTCCAATGACTTAGTGCAGTTGTTGACCCATGATGGCTTTTACTCAGTGCATGTCGCTCAAGTGCATGGCAGTTGTCAATGAATAAAGAATGTTGGTGGCAGGATGACGGTAGTACACAGAGAGAAATGTAGTGCTGACGAGTGAGCGAGCTCAGAGGGGAGGGTCATCTCAGGTTTATTCTCAAGTTGCCTTGAGAAAGCTGGGTCCTAGGAGCAAAAGCCAGAAGACTTGCTTCACTTGGCAAGGCCTGACTTGACACAAGCCCAGACCCACAGGCTCAGACTTTACACAGCCTGGAATTTGGCAAACCCACTGCATGTTGGGTAGAGGGCCAGCTCCCCAGCCAACTTATGTGTGCACCTATGGTGGCTGTTGGAGGAGGTGGTTTACCTGGACGAACCATTTTCAGTGCCTCTCTCTGCAAGAACTTTGCTAAGAATAAAACGTCATTCAGTGCAGAGTTCCTGAATCCCTTATAAAATAGGCCTGGCTCTTTGAGATGATTCCAGAAAAGCCTTCATAAATGTATGGACAATTATTGCTAAAAGAATGATGCTTAAGGCTAGCCTGCTTAAGATCAAATTAGTACTGCACTGTGTTTTTTTAATGGGCTGGAAGTTTGCTTTGGGATTCTATACAGCACCAGTGGATTAAAAAGAAGAACAAATGCTCAAGTTTTAGTACTTAGAATTTAAAGAGTGTATTGGTTTATAGTTGTGTCTTTGCTTTTGGCCCTTTTAGTTATATTAACGTATTTTTCATGCTGAATTACAAGGAACAAATCTTTATTTATATAATCCTCATTCTACTGAAAATATGACCTGCTTTGGGGGTTGTTGGGGGAGGGGAATCATCTCTTATATAATGTGATTCCATTTCCACAGGAACTTTCTTTGTGGGTGTTAACAATATCTCATACAAATAAGGGTTATAAACTTGCCCTAATCTTTGAGATTGACTTTATGAAAAGTCTATTTATAGAACTTGCTTATTTACTTTTTTTTTTAAAAAAAAAAAGTCACTAGAGCATGGTAGAATTTAAGTTGCCAGGCAGAATGACAGACACAGACAGACAGAGGGAGAGAGAAAGCACTCCCCTGATGGGGAATGGGCCCACTGCAGTCCTATCTCCATTTCTCCGGCCTGTCAGGATTTGAGGCAGACACTTACACATACCTGGCATGTGTTTTTTCAAGCTGCCAAAGCTGGATTCGAACTGTAGTCGGCCATATGGGATCTAGCCCCTTTAATCATTAGCCCACAAGGCAAGCCCAATTGTTTTTGTTCTCGTTCAGGATCTCTGACCTCATTGGAGGATTTAAAGTTGCTCTTGGAACAGTACAGTAAGACCTACAACTTAAACTTGTGCCTTTGGATTTTCGCCCACGTTGAAGATGGGCCTCAGAGATGAAATTGGAGTTTATTCTGGTAGCTGGTCTTAGTTCAGTCTGCACCAGGCTGCCCTATAGGGTCTTTCTGTTCGTGGTGTCCTGAGCTGCAGCTTTTTAATGGGCACGTGGATTCAGGGTCTCGGTTCAAGCCCTGTTGGGGCAGCTTGCTTGCATTTACATTGTGTCTATTTTAAATGGACAATGTCTGGATTTTTCTGAGGCAAATCGTATGAGGCAGACTCTGTGGTTCTTAGTTCCTGGTCCTTGAACCTGCTTCTGCCTCCTCCCCCTTGTTCATCTCATGGTTTTGGGGGACTTGTGGACATTTCTGTATTTTCGTGATTCTCTTTTTATTGATGGTGTCTTTGTTACAGGAAGAGCCATCTTTTCTGTTTCTAGTGTTTGGTTTAGGACTCCTTGCCCTGCTTCTTAATCACCTGTCACCTGAGAAGTGGCCACACGAGGCAGACTACCACACTGTTTGTCTCAGCTCTCTTTTGGGAATGATGAAAAAGGCGAATCTTTAGCAACGAGTTACATCTCAGGATGGCATGATATTTTCCAATTAGTAGGTTAGCGTAACCCAGAGATCTTACTTGGGTTTGGGTAGCAACTGCTTCACCATCAGATTGTCCTTAGGGATTAGCTCTTCATATGAAAAATCCTTCCAGAATGGAGAGCTGTTGCAGCCTTTATTCCTAGGGCAATCTGCAGTCTGAAAGGAAATACCTATTCCGATATGGACAGTGTTAGACCTTCTGTCTAAATAGGGATATTTTCTAGTAAGCCAATGAGAGCTATGCTTTTTTCCCAGGTTAACATTCTGTGACATGCTCTGGTTGGTGGCAAGACGTTTTTCGATGTTAGATTGCGTCCTTTATTGTTTTAATTTACCTCAGGGAAGCATAATGCTAAAACAAAAATAAAAGGAAGGGGTATTCTCTCAAAAAATTGGCAGCAATTAAAGGCATATTTTTAGGAGAACACAGCTCCTATATAAAAACCTTCATGTAAATGGTTTAAAGTTTTTCCATTCAAGTTCATTATTTCTCTAGAATTAGTAGGTAACATTTAAGCTTAGTATTTTTGTGTGTGTGTGTGTGTGTGTGTGTGTGTGTGTGTGTGTGTGTGGAGAGGTTTTCGCTATAGGGCGCGTGCGCTTGCCAGACAGTCAGAGAGAGACATAGAGACAGAAAGCGAGAAATCACCCCCCAGGGGGGATGGTCAAGCCACAATCCCCTCTCCTCCATTCTCCTCTCGGGATCTTGGGCACGCACGTACACGCACCTGGCATGAGATTTAAGCCACTGGGTCCAGGGCGCGAACCACAGTCGACTACATGGGAATCCAGCAACATAGCCATTATGCTAACTGCCGGTTCCCAAGCTTAGTATATTTTATGGCAAGGATACTATCTTAACAATGGATTTCACCTACCCCTAGCGTAGTACCTGCAGGCAGAAGACAAACAAGAAATGCTTAGTGAGTAGAAGTGTCAGGTGGGGACCAGACTGTGGCATTGTCATAAAATGATGCTCTGCTAAGTTGACCCATGTGGGGAAGTTCAGGACTTGGATCCAGAGACCTTCTGAGTACACCAGGCATGTGTGCACCTGCGGTCTGGGTCTGGCTGAAGCTGGGGGTGGACCACAGCATCAGGACCCTGTTGGAGGTCCTGTCTTTCTCTCTCTCTCTCACTCGCTCATGGAAGAAGTAAATAAATAAACTTAAAAAAAAAGTTAGATGGGGGCCCAGCAGGTGGTGTACTGGTTGGTTGGGGGACTGGACTCCCACATGGTGACCTGGATGTGGCAGCTTGCTTTCTCACTGCCAGCCCACAAACTCATCTGTCTGTGAGTGCCCTATAGCAAATAATTAGAAAAAAAAAAGATTAAAATAGTAATGATAATAAAATTAATAATGCTTTAAACATGTTAGATGGCAAGTCCAGCAGATGGTGTAATGGTTACATTGCTGGACTCCCAACATAGTCCCCCACAGTTCAAGTTCCAGACCTGGAGACTTAAAATTCACACTGGGTGCATGTGCATGTGTGCCCAAGATCCCAAGAAGAGAATGGAGAGGGGATTGTGGCATGGCCATCCTCCCCCAGGGGGTGGTTTCTAGCTTTCTGTCTCTCTCTGTCTTTCTAGCAAGGGCGTGCACCCTATCACAAAAATTTCTCTTAAAAAAAAAATGTTAGATGAGGACCAGCAGATGGTGTAATGGTTATGTCACTGGACTCCCATGTAGTTGATTGTGTTTGGAGTTTTGGACCTGGCAGCTTAAAACTCACGCTGTGGGGGCTGGCAAGTGGCATGGTGGTTAAGGACCCTGGACTCCCATGTGGCCAACCACAGTTTGAGTCCTGGACCTGGTGACTTGCTTTTTCACTTTTTCTCTCTCTCTCTCTCTCTCTCTCTCTCACTCTCACTCTCACTTTCACTTTCACCGACCCTCTCTGGTCAAATTAAAATAAACAAATAAAGTCAGATAAAAAAAAATTCTTGGGAACCAGCAGTTAGCGTAATGGCTATGTCGCTGGACTCCCATGTAGTCGACCGCGGTTCGCGTTCCGGACCCAGTGGCTTAAAACTCATGCCAGGTGCGTGTGCGTGCGTGCCCAAGAGCCCGAGAGGAGAATGGAGGAGAAGGGATTGCGGCATGACCATCCCCCCTTGGGGGTGATTTCTCGCTTTCTGTCTCTATGTCTCTCTCTGTGTGTCTGGTGAATGCACTTGCCCTATAGCGAAAAAAAAACCCTCCCAAAAAAGGAAAAAAAAATTCTTAAAAACAAAACAAACAAACAAACAAACTCATGCCAGGTACGTATGCATGCACAATCCTAAGGGAAGAAGGAATTACAGTGTGGCCATAGCAAGCACACACACGCTACAGCAAAAATCTCTCTCTCTCAAAGAAAAAGATGTTAGATGAAGATGTATACTCTTGCTCTTTTATTTTCTTTACCTTTTCCTGAGAGTGATATTTGTTCTATTGGGGTCTCTTGTGTCTGAAATGCTAAGAGGAGTTGTTGTTCTCTGCTTGTTCTTTCTAGTTCTTTTAATTACTGCTTGGTCTTGCAGAACCTGAGTTTTAAAGAGCTAACTAAAAATAGATTTGTCATTGTAAGCACCTCATCACATCTGCTTTTTTTCTGGGTCCCTGCAAGGTTGACCAGCTTATTTTGGAGTCACACATCAAAAACAACATCTGTTTAGTCAACATTTCCTGCGTTAGAAAACCATGTCACATTTAAAACTTCTTTCATTCAACTGTGCTTTCAGAGCAGAGAAAAAGATGAAGATAAGTGTGGCCATGTTGAGGTAGCGTGGACCTGGCTGAGTTGGCTCAGTTGTCCATTGCATCCTTGAAGGGTTTACAGACACAGGATTGCCTCAGTGACGTGCTCACTTTTTTCTCCCCCTATGTTTAATCATGTTGACTCTCCAAATGTCAGTGGTGCATTAGGCACTGGTAGGTGGCAGAGTCTGAGGGCTTCCTCTCTGAGGTTTGCCCATCAGTATGGTAAGAGAACGTGTTGGAGTTTGGAGAGGGGTTTGGGTTCAATCTCCCTCACTTTCCAGGTGTATCGCCTTGGTCCAGGAATCTCTTAATGCCTCCAGTGACAGCCACTTATGTCGTTCAGAATTGAAGTCTCTGTTTAATTATGGTTTGATACTCATATGTATTTGCCCTGTGGTTTTTGGTTATACATTAGTGGAACCAGCTAGGAAGAGGTTCACTCAATGTATGAGCATCAATGAGTAATGTAATGTCTGTGGTGATGCCTCCTGCTCAGTAAAATCAACTTTTGGAGCCAACGTTTCCATGGCTTTTGAGTTTCTTGATTTTCACATCTGTGTGGTTTTCATTTTCCAGCTGCAGCATGAGAAGGCTGAACTAGAACAACACCTTGAACAGGAGCAGGAATTTCAGGTCAACAAACTAATGAAGAAAATTAAAAAGCTGGAGAATGATACCATTTCCAAGCAACTTACATTAGAACAGGTAAACATCCATAGTTTTCTCCTATTGTCTACTTGTATGTGTGTGTGTGTGTGTGTGTGTGTGTGTGTGTTTCAAACTTTAGATGTTCCAAGGGGGTCAGCTGGTGGCATAGTGGTTAAGGAAGCTGGATCCCACATGGTCAGCTACACAGTTTGTGTCTTGGACCTTGTGGCTTGAGAAACACACCAGGTGCATGTGCATGTACACCTAAAGTCCTTAAAGGAGAAATGGAGAGGAAGGAATTCAAGCAGGGTCACTTCCATCCCCCCATTAAGGATGCTTTCTCACTTTACCCCTCCTTCTGTCTCTTTGGCAATTACATGTGCCTGCTAGCAAAAAAAATGATGCCCAAAGGGATATAAGTGAAAAATACTTCTGAGCTTTCTTCTTCCCACAGCAAAGAATCCATTTTGGAAGTAAGCGCTGACAGGTTCACACAGGCTCACTCTCTCACGTACTTCTCTTTTTAACTACAATTAATAAAACTTCAGGAGATATGTTGTGATGGTCTAAATTATAGCAGGAAAAGTCAGGTTTCGTTTTGTATGACCACAGGATAGTTTCTGTGAAAGTTCCTGAGATAGTGTTGCTTTAAAATTAATGTTTATCTTTCAAGGAAATAATTAGCTTTTTCCTTTGAATTATTAGTGACCTTATTTGAACCCTGTCCTCTCCTAGTGAGACCTGTTGCTGCAGGTATGGAACGGTAAACTTGGTAACTCATCCTGCATTCACTTCTCAGGGCCCACCTCCATCTGTAAACAAAACAGACTAAAATCAGGAATGGCAAACTTAAGGAGGTACAAAAGGTGGAAAGTCGTGTTGCACAGGCCCTTTTTTGCTCTTGGCAGACACTGGTGATGTTCGTATTGGTTGTCTTGGGAGTCTAGACTGGTCCCTATACTCCTTAATCACACACAACTGGGGGCCACCATTGCCACTCCATTGGGCTTGGTCGATTTTATCCCCGGCCGGTGCTCCCTAACACCTCTTCCCACTCTAGGGTCTTCACATTTTATTTTCTTCATGTAAGTATTTTTTAAGAGGCTGACCAGTGTCCTACTACCTGGGTTTCCATATAACATGAATAGATTGATTAGGATCTTTTAATTTTTATATTTTAGATCCTGATTGCCGAAGTTGCTTGGTTTATCTCAAATTTAGGGTGTTCACTGTGCCCGTTAGTCCATGCTGACTACTTCATCGGTCAGTCTCAGGACTGCTGTAGTTTCAGCCTTTTTTCACCTAAGAATAAAAACAGTAATGGGAATGTGAGGGTTGAGGAGAAGTTGGGGTTTATTTTAAACTTATTTTAATTTAAAAAAATGTATTCTGTTCACTACCTATATCAAAAGGGAAATGTTCCTGAGTTTTCCAAGACTGAACAGGGATCCTAAAAAATTTCTTCATTTCTTCTACATTAAGGGAAAATAAAAGGTTACTTGTCAAAGATCAACTATTTATATGAATTATTTCCCAAATTTAGATGCAGTATCTAGTATTTAGAAGACTTCTTTCATCCCTGTCCCCAGCTTTTAAAACTTTTTGTTCCAGAGGTTACTTGGTTAATTCCCGGGATGGGCAGTAGCTCCAATACTGTTCCAGTGTTGAAGATTCTCATTCCATGTCTCTAACACACCAAGTATTGGTTACTCAACAGTTAACCAGGTAACCAAGGGAAATTCTTACAGTAGCTGGTATTATGAAAACTTTGCTTGGCCTCTGCCTTCAGAGTGTTGATTGTCGGGATTTGATGCAGCTTCTCTTTGTATCTGTTGCACAGGCTCCTTCCTACTGAAACTTGAGACTGGGGCTGTAGCACGGAGGCTTTAGCTATGGCCACAAGGTGGAGATAGTGGTCTAGTGTCAGAGAGAGAAGGTCAGTCTGATCTTAAGCTCCCTGGGAGAGAGGTGCTGACTGCCTCACTGACTTAGAGCCTTTTGCAGACTTCAGTAATGGAACCCCTTTAAAACATCCGTTTTCTCTACCATGGTAATGACCTCGTGAACTGTTAAGCTTCTTTCAGGCCTCCGCTGTAAAACAATTTCCACAATTGCATGTGTGCATTGCAAAGTACCATGGTACATAATAGACCTCAGATCAAAGATAACAAGCTCAGATTTTATTGAGAATGGAGAAATTTGGGAACCAGCAGTTAGCGTAATGGCTATGTTGCTGGACTCCCACGTAGTCAACCGCGGTTCGTGTCCCAGACCTGGTGGCTTAGAACTCACACCGGGCGCGTGTGCGTGCGTGCCCAAGATCCCAAGAGGAGAATGGAGGAGAAGGGATTGCTGCGTGACCATCCCCCCTGGGGGGTGATTTCTCGCTTTCTGTCTCTATGTCTCTCTCTGTCTGTCTGGCGAGCGCACGCGCCCTATAGCGAAAATCTCAAAAAAAAAAAAATGTGGAGAAATTTAATATCCACTTAAGTCCACTACCACACATGTATTTTGCTTTGATTTGGTTCAGGATGATTAAATTGGGGGGGTGTGTTATTCTGTAGTTATTCTGTATTTTGGTTAACTAACTGCTAGTAATTTTTGTCAGTGTAGGGATAATTGTTTTTTTCTCTTCAATAGAGATCTCTCCCAAGTTTTCATGAGTGTGATCTTACCAGCTCTTAGGCGTTCTCTTGGGATTATCGTCAGTATTATATGCTGTGGTAAACTACGTGCTGTCGTATACACTACCTGTAGACTATAGTCGTTATTATAACATAATCAATAGTGCTGTTATTAGAGCAGTGCCATACACCTACGTGTTACAGTGATTTATAGATAGTATATGTGTTGGCTCTTCTGACAGTAAACATGTTTTAATTATAAACTATTTGAAGGCCGTTATTTTTTGTGTTTCTTGCCCCCACACATGGCTTACTGCTTCGTTAGAACCGTTTCAGGGTAGACTTGGCCCTATGACTGGAGAACGGTCCTCTTAGAAGGCAGTGCAGGGTCGTGTTCAGGGCCTGTGTGCTATCTCAAAAAAAATACCAGATAGGAACCTATTTCCTTGGCTCCGTACTTTAGCCAGTTTACTTTATTTAAACAGCTCTGTCGAGATCTAATTTACCTACTATACAACTCATCCGTTTAAAATATTCAGTGGTTTTCAATATACTCAGAGCTGTGCAGCCATTGCTACAGTCAGTTTTAGATTGTTTCCAAGACCTCAGAAAAAAACCCGGTTCCTCTTAATCCCTTAAGCAATCAAGACTCTACTTTCTATTTCCCTATTCTAGATGTTTCATGTAAATAGAACCATATAATACAGTCTTTTGTGACTAGCTCCTTTCATTTAGCATAACGTGGGACTAGCAGATGGCATAATGGTTACATCACTGGATTCCCACATGGCCAACTGGAGTTCGAGTCCTGGACCTGTCGGCTTAAAACTCACACTGGGCGATTGTGCATGCCCAAAATCCCTAGAGGAGAAGGGATTATAGCATGGCCATGCCCCCCTGAGTTCTCTCTTTCTGTCTCTCTGGCATGAGCATGCATTCTATAGCAAAAATCTCTCTTGGGGGAAAAAAGGTCTCATTTAGCATCATGTTTTTAGCCATATTGTAGCATATGTGTATTTTTTTTTTCCTGGTCAAATAATTGTCCATTATACGGATGTATGATATCTTATTCATTCATTCATCATCTGACAGATATATAGGTTGATTCCACCTTTGGTTAGTATGAATAATGCTGCTGTGAATGTTTTTGTACCATTATTTGTGTGGACGTATGGTTTTATTTTTCATGGGAATAGCCTAAGAGTGAAATCGCTGGATCACATGGAAACTCCTTTTGATATTTTATAGTAATTGATTTTTATTTTTTTTTTAATTTTATTTTTCATTAGCTTATTTTTAATTTGACAGATAAACACACACACACACACACACACACAGAGAGAGAGAGAAAGAGAGAAAGAGAGAGAGAGAGAGAGAGAGAGAGAAAGAGGGAAAGTGAGAAAACAAGCCACCAGGTCCGGGACTCAGACCTCGGTCAGCCACGTGGGAGTGTCCAGCACCTTAACCACCATACCATCTGCTGGTCCCAGTCACTGATTTTTTAAAGTAAATATTTTGAACCTTATTTGTTGAACCTGCAGAATGGATAATGGAAGGCCTTGTACCAGTGCTTTAAGTTGGCCTTCTGTGTGTGTTTTGAAGGCATAGCTTGTGTTGTAATGGTTTTTGATTTTGGTTTTTGGTTTTGTTTTTTACGTTATCGGAGGGGAAAGGCACCCCCCAATGGGGCATAGCCATACCACAATCTTTTCTTCTCCATTTCTTCATCCGATCAGGACCTTGGGTACACAATTCACATGCTCAGTGTGTTTTTCAGTTCACTGGGGCCTGGATCTGATGGCAATTTTCCATGTGGGAATTGGTTCTCATAACTACTAGTTAATGGACCAGCCCTGATTGTGATGGCTTTTAAGCAGGCCCTGGCACCTTCCTGCCTTTGTAAAGCAGAATTTAACTGGGCTCGAAACTTTGCACTGGGCTCCTTCCAAAGCAATCCCTAGTTAACTCACTTGCCAGAAGGCCCTCGTTACAAGGATTTTTTTTTTTACTGAAAGTCAGACTTTAGCAGACATACTTCATCAGTCAGATAATGTCTATTCTTCTCTTAGACCTAGAATCTGGGATCCTCTTACCCTTCAAAAAGGGAATGTTGACAGCTTGATCACTGAGGTCTCTGGGCTAAAAGTGGTTCTATTGGTGTTTTGTTTTATCTGAATTCCTAGTATTTCTTAAGAGCTAGAAGGCAACAGTGTAAGAAAGGCTACCTTTGTCCCTAGACCCTAGTGAGGACAGGAGACAGTGGGGAATCTAGATGCTGGGGACCAGCTCTGCTCCCAGAATTTGGGACAACATTTTATTTCTATTTCTTCTCCCAGAACTTGCTGCAGGGGAGGAGGTTTGTAATACTCGTTACTCTGTGATAGACCAGGTTGGCTGTAAGTGACCCGACTTACTCGTGCTCCTTTCTCATAAGTGGAAACCCAGAGAGAGATCACAAGGCTTTCTCGAGTCACACAGTTAATGAGCAGCAGACTTGGTTCCCCTGGTTCTTGGCCAGTGTTCTTTTCTTAGACCCAGAAAAGACCTAGTCATTTCAGAATTAAAGATGACACTAGTATTACTTTTTAAAAAAATTTTTAAAAGAGGTTTTTGCTTAGGGCACGTGTGCTTGCTGTAAAGACATAGAGAGACAGAGAGACAAAGTGAGAAATCACCCCCGGGGGCATGGCCATGCTGCAATCCTTTCTCCTCCATTCTCCTCTCAGGATCTTGGGCACACATGCACGCACGCACACACACACACACACATCTGGCATGCGTTTAAGACCCCAGATCTGGGACTTGAACCACAGTCAACTACGTGAGAGTCCAGTAATGTAACCATTACTCCGTCTGCTGGTCCCAGCATTATTTTTAATATATACTTAAAGGAACTCTGCTGCTTTCCTGTTCAGACAGCCTATATTAGTTCTGAATCATTTCTTTTGGTCAGCCTTTTTGACATTTACTTAGTGTCTTAAGTTGCTTAACACCAAAAGATAATTTATAAGCAGGTATGCCAAAGCATGCTGAGAATAAAGTATGATTGTGAGGTCTTCGAACACACTGTATTAGTCTAATAAACTGGATTAGTCTAGTTAGTATGCCTACAGTGCTAATAAGGGTGTTTTTAACGAACACCGGCGTCCCTTGCCTTATAGGGCATGGAAGATTTTTGTCCAAACACGTGGTCATTGTAAGTCTCTTATTTGGTATTCACATTTTCTTGGGTGCTGGTGAGAACATTTGGAACTTAGAATGTTGTCTTTTTGTCAAAAACTCTTGATCTGAAATAATGTTTTCTGCCAAAAGGGGAAGACTCTGCTTACTTGTCTAGCATTGGAATGGACATGTTAGTGACTTTCTTAAGAAGTTCAGCTCACACCGAGTCATCTGTACACTTGACTCAGGAAGTGCTGTTTTGGGGGAAAACAAAACAAAACAAAAACAGTGGCCATACAAGGTGCAGACTGGATGCTTAACCATTATTGGGTAGTACAGTAGAAACATGCATGGTGGAATAAATTCATGGAGGGCTTGCCATGTGATTCAGCCAACACATAATGGGCAGGACTGCCTGCTGTGTACCAGATGCCTTGTTTTTTTCCTTTGGATTTGGCCCAGTATAGGGTATATCCTCTGATGTTCCCCACTTCTTTGCAAGCACTGACACCCTTATTAAAGGTTGGGTTTAGAACTGGTATGGTAATTTCATTTCGTTAGCATCCACTTATAAAGTCAACATTTTCGCCCATGTTCCTTAGGGAACCTTCCGTGGGTTCAGAACTCCCATCCATGATAAGGTGTTTGACCTTTCTGGTAAAATAGGCATACTATCTTAATTTGTAGATTTTGGAGGAGGATGGATTGATCTTCCATTTTGCCTTTCCTCACACTCCATAGATGTTGAAGCCCTTGCATCCTTCCACACAGGAGCATTCAAATTTGGACTGCACAGCATGAAAAACAAGTATACTGTGATGGTATAGTTGTATTTGTGACTGAAAAAATTCCACAGAATGATACTTACATACTTGGCATTGATTCTCTATTCAATTCTATTTCGTTTTTAGAAAAATATAAGCCACAAATGGAACCAGCAGGTGGCATGGTGGCTAAGGTGCTGGACACTCCCACATGGCTGACCATGGTTCAAATCCTGGACCTGGTCTCTTGCTTTTTCACTTTCCCTCTCTCTCTCTGTCTCTCTCTCTGATCAAATTAAAATAAATGAGTGAATAAATAAAAAATTGAATAAATAATTCTTAAAAAAAAAAAAAGAAAAATATAAGCCACAGAAGACTAATCTCATAATCTAGAAATGGTCCGTGACCTGCAGTTTGAAAAACATGCTCTGCCTTGCAAAAGACTTTGCTCCAGATCTCTATGGACCTGCTTCTTCTGTCTGGAGCAACTTTCTCCCTCCCCTTGCCTATCTGCATTCAAGACTTGGTGACATACCTCCTCCAGTCAGCTAGGTGTCTGTGCTATGAATGTTTCCCTAATATTCAGTCCTTTAGTAGCACTCCATATGCTATTTGTTTCTTCTTTGTAAGTTCTATATAAGGTAAAGGAGGACAAGGACAACGCTGACCTTACCACTGTATCCTGATGAATCATATCTACAAAGCTCTCCAAAAATTGAAACTACTGTCATTAATAATGAAAATTGTCATTTAGTTTTTATTTTCCAGGAAGATGATCCTACATAGTATTTGAGTCACAAATGTCTCATCATTTTCTTTGAACTGGTTGTGTGTCTTTTTAGTTTACAAATCTATTTATGCTTATATGTCACTCGTGACCAACCCCTCCAACATTCTTTTTTTGCCTCTGCCGCATTTGATGCAATTATAAGGCATGCATCTTGCATTCATTTAGTACACCTTTATGATATACCTGCTCTGTGTCACATGCTCTTTAAGAAAGACAATGGAACATCCCTGGCTTTGAAGAGCCTGGTCCAGGAGACTAATGGATCTGTGGCCAGTGGTGAGGGATGCACTGTGCAGAGTACTGTGGTGGTGGTGGTGGTGAAGAGCAGTCCCCTCCCTAGCAGAGAAGACTTGACACTACAGTGAGGTTGCTGCATGAGAAAAAACCTTCACTGCCTGAATAGTGTAAGTCCAGCCATGTTGCAGGGCAACAGATGTGAGAGAAGACAGAAATGGGAGAGAAAATAGTAAAAAGTGGTTGCAGGTCTTACATAGAGAAGAGCTGCTGAGAACAGAGACAGTTTCTGAAGAAGGTGTGAAGCCGAATCCTTCCTGTTGGATATGGGACCTGGAGACAGAAGGGGTTGTGGCAGCTGCTGTATGATATTTTTAAAGGCATAAGCTTGTCTACACAGTAAGTGTCTGACGGAAGGTGGCCACATGGCTAAATTAGGGCTTATGCAGGTCTCAGTGCGTACTAGTTACCTTTACCTGCTGGAGACCATCAAGTGACTTATGGGGCACTCCAGTGGGGCTGCTTACTTATCCCATTGTCCTTTACTGTCTATAGGATGATGAATTTGAATCCTCAGGACAAGATTTACTTTTTGTTCAATTTTAAAAATGAAATCAGGAAATATTTAGTATACTTGAAGTTCTATCAGGAAGAAAAGAAAGTTTTAGGTTGCCAGCTCTTAAAACAATGACTCTTAAGGTATTAAAAACAGTTCAAAATGGTGTCAAGGATAGAAGATGGTCTTTCTGCTCTCCTTGTTTAGAATGTAATTCATTCAAAATTCAAGCCAAACTGACATCCACAGCCAAGCCCCATACAATTCTAATCCTACGTATTTTAAAAGCTACAGTGACTAACTCCAGCAGGTTACACAAATAGTCTGTGTGCGTATGACTTACACAGCAGTGAATGGAGGCTAGTGGCACATGTTCAGGTTTGCAGGTTTGGTTTTTGTTTTTGTATTTTATTGTGGAACCAAGATACTTCTTCAATATGTGGCTATACCAATTCTCGTATAAAATTCCACTGATAGTAATGCTTCCCTTGTAGATTCTGGCAGTGGTTGGAGCCTCTTACAGTAGAGCTGGATAGAGCTCCTGGTGATTTCTTTGGGCCACTTTGAAAGCACAGAGAATGACCTTGTTCCTTGAGGATTTATTTGCATCAAGGAAATGATGTTTCATGACCCTCATTTATACCTTAAAGTTTGATTTCAAACACAGACGTCCCTGATTCCAGTGGTTCAATTAAAAAATTTTCAACTTTATGATGGGTTTATTAAGATTTAAATAAATATTCAACGTAAGATTTTGATTTATGATAGGTTTGTTGGAAGGTAATCCCATCCTAAATTGAGTATCTGTACTAATCTCAAATTAACCTTGAGTTTTTAAAAATTAGATATTTGCACAGTAAAAGTAATCCACTTTTCATTCAAGAAAATTAAGAGAATAACTATGAAGTACAAAAATGAAAAAAGTTACCTAGATGGGAATCCCCTAAGAACTGATGATTTTTTTTCTTTTTGAGAGGTTTTTGCTATAGGGCACATGTGCTCACCAGAAAGACAGAGACAGAAAGCGAAGATCACCCCCCCCCCCCAGGAGGAAGGCCCCGCCAAATTCCGTTCTCCTCTATTCTCCTCTTGCGATCTTGGCTGATAGTGACAGTGAGAAATTACCCCCCCCCCCCCAGGAGGGATGGCCACGCCACATCCGTTCTCCTCTATTCTCCTCTTGGGATCTTGGGTGCACATACACACGTGCCTGGCATGAGTTTAAGCCACTGGATCTGGGATTCAAACCGCGGTCGACTATGTGGGAGTCCAGTGACATAGCCATTACTCCAATTGCTGGTCCCTATTTTTTTATTTTTTCTCTTACCCCCTTCCCTTTTTTTCTCCTTCTTTAACAATAGCAGCTGTAAAATGTGCTTCTCTGCTCCTTTTTTTTTTTTTCTTTTTCAATAAAATACCATAAGCTATGTCTACACTTTTAGATAAGCTGTGTTGGAGCCCAGGCAGACAAAACCTAGTCCGTTTTATGGGAATTTGATTATAGCAAATCCTTGAGGTTGTTTCAGTGGCCGGAGAAGCTTAGGTTTAAGTGTCCTACCTACTGCTGATTCAGGGAAAGTGGGAAAGAACCCTTAAATCATAGCTGAAAAATAAGTGGGATTGTGCATCTCAGGGGTAGGCAGACCTCAAGGCTCAATCCCTCATACCCAAAAGAAGCTTCAGGAGGCGCTCTGTTGAACTGATCTGATTTGTTTGGCAAGTCAGGAGTTTGGGAGGTATTTTGGAGCCAGCTGAGAGGCTCCAACTTCAGACCTGTGAAAGTAGACTGAGCTGTTCCTTAGCTCTGTCAGGGAACACAGATAAATCTTTGTAGAAAAAATTCCTTTTGCCCAGAATTCCTTTTCCAGATTTTATTTCAATTAAGTACAGAAACTCACTATGTCAGACTTTATTTTGAAATATCAGATAACCTTTGGATGTGCATGAGTTTGGACAAATAATGTCATCAGATGGGAGGGGAAAACAACCTAATGTATTTTTTGTGTTAAAGCAAAGGCTTCTCATTATGATCCTTGCCTATTAAGTTGAAGGTATTGATGTGTTGCAGGAAGTGCAATAAAATTCAAAGATGTTATATTGAGACTTGAGAGTTGCTTGCAATTTCTCAATGTACAAATCTATTTGTTTACGACCAGGACAGAAAATTGGCTGTCGCCTTAGAAAAGGCATTCTCCTTAGCCGAATGCGCATGGCCAGTGAGTGAATGGCTGAATGGATTCAACATCTCCATGATCTTACTGTGAGCCTGTCTCTGGCTTTGAGCCTACGGAAGTGGGATGAATGTGGTATTGATGAGAAGGACATGATTTCAGTATTGAGACTTGAGACTTCTATTTTGGATAAAGCACATCAAGAGATGTTTCTCTAGTATTACTTTCTTAAAGAAGCTTGTTTTAGATAATGGATTGTTGGTAGCCAGTGGTGTGACTTTGTATTTACATCAGCTGCAGGTGTGATTTCTTTCCCAAGTATTTCACTGAATTATTTCTTTGCCTTTTTTTTTTCCCCTCTGCGCTATAGGGCACATATGCCCTTCAGAGAGAGGGAAAGTGAGAAATAACCCCCCCTGGGGGGGGGTTGGTCACACCATGATTTTTCTCTTCCATTCTCCTCTGGGGACTTTGGGCATACACGCACATGCTCCCAGTATGTCCGAGCCACCAGGTACAGAAGGACTAAAATTGTAGAGTCATCCATGTGGGATCCAGCACTTTAACCACTACACCATCTGCTGGTCCCTCCACTGAATTATTTTTTAAACAAGAATTATTTAACCTTATTAATTATTATTATTTTAATTTGCTATAGGGCATATGTGCTCACCAGAGAGAGATGATGATGAGAAAGCAAGCTGCCAGCCCCAGGACTTAAACAATAATTGGCCCTGTGGAAGTCCTGTGCCTTAACCACCAAACCAACTGCTCCTGGACCCTGAATTCTTGATGTAACAACAACAAAAAAAAAACCTGCCTAGTGCTTTGAAATTTGTCTTATGTCAATGGTAGAATTATGAACCCAGTATACAAATATGTAAAATACTGTGTTGCTGTCATAAACTTCAGTGATAAAACTGATAAAACTTCAGTCTAGAAACCATTAAAACCCTGAGTAAAATATATATTTCAAAAAGTGTTATTCACTTCTCAACATCACTGAACAAAGCAGAATTTACTGAGCTAGTTAACTATGAAATACTGTCATTTTCCCATATCAATAGTAGGGTGCTAATATGTCCTAAAGTTATCAGTTTCAAAGAACAAATCTAATTTTTATAGGAACACAGCATTTAAGAAGAAAAAATATGTAAACTGTAGTGGAGAAAGTTAAATCTGGGGTCCAGAAAATTTTTGGTCTTCCAGATAGCTAAGGCTTCATTATCATTTATCCTTCTGATAGTTGATAGGCTTATTATTTTATATACATAAATTCTTATCTTATTGATAGATTACTATTTATAGGTGTACAATCACTTAAATTATTTCAGGAAACTGTCAGTTTCTTAGGATTAGATGTCTTTTAGGGCCAGCAGGTGGTGTAGTGGATTCCCATGTGGCTGACCGCAATTCAAGTCCCAGACCTGGTGGCTTGAAAATCATGCCGGGTATGTGAGTGTGCATACCCAAACTCTTGAGAGAAGAATGGAGGAGAAGGGATCGTGGCATAACCACTGTCCCCCTTCCTTCCCCAAAGGAGAGATTTCCCACTTTTCCTCTCTCTGCCAAGCACATGCTCCGTATGGCAAAAACCTAAAAATAAAAGAAAATAGAGATTAGATATCCTTATGTTTTCTTTCTATGATTAAAATTAATGTTCATTTAAAAATTGATCAGGAAAACTTAGGAATATAAATTATCAACAATTTTACTTTCACCCAAGGGACAACCAGATTTATCTTAACCCATAGTTCTACTTTTTTTTCTCCTCCTTTCTTCCCCCCCTCTCCCTCCCCTTTACCAGAGGGTTTGTGCAGGAGACAAAGAGGAGGTGGGAAAGAAAAAGCACCCCCCAGGGGGTGTGGTCACAGTACAGTCTCTTCTAGGGTTCTCCATCTTGTCAGGATTTTGAACATGTGAACACGTAAGACCCGGTGTGGTTTTTGCCTCTGGGACTGAGATTGGAACTGTAATGGGCCAGGAGTGATAAGGCTCCCTCGGTAACCAGGCTGTGGGGCCAGCCCTATCAGTGTCTCCTGCTATATGCAGATACATTTCAAGTGTAATTTCGACCTCCTGGCCTGCACAGTGACCACGCTCTGTCCCTCTGCCATCAGCCCTTTTCTGTGCTCAGCATTGCGGGAGCCTTAGTGATGACCTAGAACTTGTTCTTAATGCTAAAAGCAGTCTCAGCTTGATTAATCAAACAGGCACCTCAGGGGGCTCCGCGGTCTGTGCACACCTGTCTTCCCTCATCTGTAACACAAATCCACTACTTGATTTTTTTAAAAGACTATTTTCCAGAAGGCAAGGTCAGATGTCTGTCTTCCCTCGGATGAAGTGAATTGCCAGGGCTGAGTAAAATTCCACTGATGACCACAAGCAGATGCCAATACAGGCAGTGTTTAAGTTTTACTTCACTTATCTCTGCTGCTTTAGTTTGTGAAGCTTTGCCATGGAGCAGGGACCTTAGTGCATTGTTCTCGGCTATTTTCACGCCAGTTACACATGATCTGTTTTAATAGCCCCCTTGTGAATCCTATTAGTCATTTCTTCCCAAGGTATATACAAAACTTGGATTAACTCCAGTGTGTGGGACAGTAGGATTCAATGAGGTAAGGTTTTTTTTTTTTTTTTTTTTGGTCTATGGGCTTATAGTAAAAACAAAACTCTGCCTGTTTTTCTGACTTTGATATCATCATTTTTCACATATTACACTTTTCGGTTTTGATGATTTTTGACAATCTAGGTCAGCACCTAGAACACTCGAACATTTGTGGTATCATATTAAAAAGTGATAGGGCTGAGATGCTGATGGTTAGACACCACCTAGCCTGGAAGGGTCTGGAGGATTGTTGTGTTAATGCCCGGCAACCACTGGTTTTCTTGGATTTGCTTCATTCTCATCAAAACAAGACAAAACCCAAATGGCCAGCTGTAAGTTTGGTTTAAGAGTTAGTGATATTTCTTTCTTGAAACATGAATACTCCTTATGTTGTCATTATTTTAAGTGCTTTTTACTGTATGTTGTAACAAACTTTGTGTTTGTCTTATGTTTATATGCCTTTATTTCCTGGGCTTTTCCTTCTCTTTGTTATGTGTAGATTAGTAAATGACTTTGTTGTAATGGGCTTGCTTTTTGTCACATTTGGGGTCCAAAATATAATTTTTCATAGTAACAATTACAAAATGGTGTTTAAAACCTTTCAAAGTAGATTGAAAATGTTCATTAACACCTTTCAAAATCCTGTAATTGAGCACAATACTTTTTTTCCTTTTTTTTTTTTTTTTTCAAGTTTTATGCTGCATCGCTTGCCAGAGAGAGAGAGAAAATGAGAAACCACTCCCCAGGGGAGATGGCTGCACCACAGTTCCTTCTTCATTCTCCTCTTGGGGCATGCACACACACCAGGCATGATTTTAGAGCCACCAGGTCTGGGACTTGAACCACAGTTGGTCGTGTGGAACGCAGCACCTTAACCTCTGTGTCACCAGCCAGCCCTGAGCACAGTACTTCTAAAGTTTTCATCAGGGTTTTCTGCCAAGCGTTCCTTTCCCCCCACCTTCCCCAGCCTCATGGTCTTTAAATGGGAAAGTGTTACTGTGACAAGGAAATGAGGTAGCACCGGGGACCATCGTGGGCTACTTTCTACTTTCTGTGCTTCTTTGGTGGTAGGTCAGTATCTGCCTATGAAAAGCACAGGTAAGATAGCCTCTGAATTCAGATGAGCTAGCTGAATTTTTTTACACTGAATTTATCCATTGAAGAAATCCTAAATTTAGTTTTGGAACTTAATGAGAACTCTTGGTCTGACGTTAATTAACCTGCAACGAGAAATAGAGCCACTGAAGAGGACTGAGAATTTGGCAGGCCATTGAGCTGACTTAATTACAAAGCAGCCTTTCAAAAGAATATTCTACAAAAAATCAGCTATATCCATTGATGCTAGGTTCTTGCAGAATAATTCCAGTCAGAAGGGTCTCGGGTTAACCTAAGACTTAGATTTGGCAATGAATGAGGAAGGGATGCCTGTTGCATGAACACTTGATAAAAGTGATCAGATGTTCTTGGAAGGAAGTCGGGGAGATGATTACAGATAGAGACCAGCTTATTGAAAACACTGTGTCACTTAGTTGGTTTCCATCTCAAGCAAGTATTCCAGACTTAGGACACTTGAAACTTAAAATACACAGAGTGTGGGGACCAGCACAATGCATGCACTGAAAGTCGGCTGTCTGAACTGGCAGAATGATGTGTACACTTTGGCTTTTAAATATATTGGATGTGGAAGTAGAAGGGCAGGAAGTGGTAATGAGACAGCTCCGATAAATCCATTTGAAATATCAAATGGATAAATATGAATTCTTCTAATTTCCCTACTCTTTAATGAGAGAGATCCTCAGCAATGTTGAAAAGGTAAGATTTTTGTTTGTTTGTTTATTTACAAGAGAGAGAGATTAGTTTTTGACAAGGTCTCACCATGTTGAGATCCTCCAGCCCCGGTCTCCCAGGGCTTCCTAGGACTACAGCCTTGGTCTATTGCACCTAAACTGTTCATTTTGCACCAGGAACTGAAATAGGGCCTCCCATGTGGCCTCAGCTCATGTGAGACAGTGTCTTGGGATGTGCCACCATGGCTGAGGTGAAAAACAAAAAAAAACAAGAGACCCTGCACTTGGTAAGGGTAAAGATGCATGGATTCCGATAGCACTGCCAGCCTACACAGAAAAATACTCAAGACTTTAAGATGAGGGGCATGCTGTGCTTCATGGAAATACATTTGTAGGACAAACTGGAGCAGCAAACCCAAGTTTTACACCCAAGGAACCCTGGTCCACTGAGGTGGGCAGTAGATTGATAGCTGTTAAAACCAACAGGTACGAAGAAGCTGAGATCCGATGTGTGTATTCAAACAACGTTTTCCCTGTTCTCATCTGTGTCCAAATACTGTCTCATAGACTCCTTTATTTCCATGTCTTTAGCTACTCTCTGCTCTGCTATTCCCAAGTGTTGTTGACAAAAGAGATAGCTTACAAAACACAGCATCATTGATCCCAAATCCTACTTTCTCTCAAGACCCTCTACACTTACTGGTTGGCTGGGACTCAGCCATTTTTAATCACAATGGTGGCCAATATCTGATCCCATCTTGGTGTAATCACTTTGCCTGGGCCATGTCATCCCCCAGGCTACTGCTTTCTTCAGCTTAAAAGTGAAATGGTGGATTCTTACTGATTCTAGGGCTAAAATTCTGTGGCTGAGCTAGCATAGACTCAAGACAGCGGCCATTTTGACATTGGGCAGACAAGAATAGAATGGGTACTCTGGAAAGGGAGCTCAGAGGTGGTCCAGGCCAGTCTCTTCATTTCACGGATGAGGATATTGAGGCTCATGGCCAGTGAGTGACCAGCTCAGAGCCACATGCCTAGTAAGTGACCCATGGATAAAGACAGCCACATCTTGATTTTGCCTGTCAAAGTTGTTGATTAGCATTGTGTATTCTGGGGTTCCGGAACTACTTAACATTCTGAGGAGCAGTTTTGTACATTAGCCCACTCCCAACTTCATGGCAACAAATGTTTCTGATTAATTCTGACTTTGCCCTATTCCCCCTTTTGCCCTTCTAGATCATACTCCACTATGCATATGTTGAAGCTTTATTTTGTGTATACTGTGTGATTTCATTCATTTGTCAAATGAACTTCCCCAGTATTTACTATTGGCCTGTAACTTGTCTGACATGCTCTTTTAAATTTTTTTTTAGGGTTTTGTTATAAGGTATGGGCGCTTGTCAGACACAGGGAGAGGGAAATTGAGAAATCATCCACCAGGGAGAGTGGCCACACCTCAATGCCTTCTCCTCCATTCTTCCCTTGGGATTTTGGGCACACACTCACATACACCTGGTGTGATTTTCAACCCACCACGTCTGAGACTTGAACTGTGGTTGGCCATGTGGGAGCCCAGCACATTAACCACTATATGACCTGCTGGTCCACCAGATGTTCTAATGACGTGCTGAGGACACATCAGTGTATGAAACAGACAGGGATTTAAACCTCATGGAGCTTACCTTCTAGAGGACTGGAACCAAAGTAAAACAGACACCAGAGATGGTGATTGTCATAGCCACAAGTTATCGAACACTTTCTAAGTGCTGGTCAGTTGTCAATGATAAGCAGAAGTGAGCACTTTTAATACAGTAGCCCAATGAGCCACGTATTATTTTTAAAACGTTGAAATTGAATCTAGTCATTTCCAAACATCTTTTAACTAGTGATTGGTATGATTTGAAACCAGGTATTTATTTCAAGGTCTCTGATTACAGTCACCTCACCTTACTGCTTTGATGATAAGAATTGCTTCTAATGTATTGGCTGCTGCCCTGCAAATAAACCTAACGTTTTAGGAAATATTTTATTCAAACCACCACCATTTCTACAGCTGTTAATGGTTATTTCATTATCCTTGTATCATTTCCTCGTAGGTCTTGATTACTAAGCTTCCATGATAACTGATTGTATCATGTCCATGCTGGTCGAGATATAGAATGAGTAGCTTCTGGCTTCCTAGGGCTGTCCTCTGCTTCTTGTGTGAATATGAAGAAGCTTTTTGTGCTCTGCAGGCTCCTTAAGGGCCTTTCTAGGGGTCATCACATTAACCATTTTTAGAGAGTGAAGACTAAGTGACCATGAGAGCTGTTTCAAAGGAAGAAACTTCATTTGGATGTAAAAAATAAAACCACTCTTCAGATGATGTTTTCTGATGTTTGATGCTTCAGCTTCTTCAACAAACATGCTCTTGGCCCCACCTTAATTGTGTGCAAGGGATTTTCGATCTGTGAGACATTTGTCCCTGTGTCCCACTAAGAAAGTGTGAAATTTGTGGAGATCTTCATAGGTGTGCAGTCAAAAATGATATGTTGTCTGGGTGACGGAGAAGGTGAATTGGTTGTGGAGAAGCAGCGTGAGGTGGGCGGTCACATGTTTATGAATATCCACTAACCAGAGAGTAGAGTTATTTTCAGGTTTTTAAGAGTTACTTGTATAAATGATAATACTGCTTTTCTGGTTTAACCCTGAGCAATATGTGGGACTAAGGGACAAACCCAGAAGAGTCCTGGTATGACTAATAAATATGACTCTTCCAAACCGCCTTTAAGGAAGACTTTCCTTGTGCCCTAAATAAATGCTGAGGCAAAAAATGCAATTTATGTAACAGACAACAATGTTAATTAAGCATTAACATTTAAGAATGAAATTGTCTTGGTTTTCTCAAAGTTTAAGAGCTAGAAGTAGTTAACATCTGTGCCAGAAATTAGCCATGTCTTCACAGTTTTTCCAATGGGGAGAGTCCTAATGGTTCAATCGAAAAATCTAATTAAGACAGCTTTTTTTTTTTTTTCTTTGAGAGGTCTTTGCTATAGGGTGCGTGCGCTCGCCAGACAGAGACATAGAGACAGAAAGTGAGAAATCACCCCCCAGGGGGGATGGTCACGCCGCAATCTTCCCGGTGTGAGTTTTAAGCCACCGGGTCCGGGACGCGAACCGTGGTCAACTACGTGGGAGTCCAGCGACATAGCCATTGCGCTAACTGCTGGTCCCCCTAATTAAGAAAATTTAATCTGCCTATCATTCACAGTAAAACTTTTTTTCCTTTATCTAGTTGAGACGAGAGAAGATTGACCTTGAAAATACTTTGGAACAAGAACAAGAAGCACTAGTTAACCGTCTCTGGAAAAGGATGGATAAACTTGAAGCTGAAAAGCGGTTTGTTGAGTCTTACTGTTCATTATGGTGTGTGTGTGTGTGTGTGTCTGTCTGTCTGTCTCTGAAGCACTGTTCTGGGCATGACTGTAGGAGCACAATGGGACATTTTCATTTCTCGGGAGATGCCCATCATTTTAATTTGCCAAAGGGAAAAAGTATTGAAAGCCTTTGGAGTTACTCTTTTGTTGGTCCCCTCTTTTTGCTTTGCTGTCATACTGGCCCAGGAGAATTTCTTTTCATTTGGTGTTACAAGCCTATGACAGAATTGGTCAATGCTATTATTCATCTTTAAATAGTTCTCAGGGATGGTTGCAATTTCAACGTTTCCCCTTTATTGAACTGGAACTCTCAGGTCTCTTTAAGTATTTAGGATATGCTGTGTACTGTTAATTAGTACACATCTCTAGAATTTATTAGGAAGGCTGAGGTTTTTAATAGGAAAATTACTGTGTTAAAACACTTACTATGAAGAAATACCTGTATATATGTAAGGTTAGGATTCTTTGTTACATGTAATTTATGTATGTGGATGGAAAATGTCACTTAACAGCAAACAGTTCTTTGTGTCAGCCATTTATTTTTAAGCACTATGTACTTTGAGGGTGGGAGGGGCAGGGCTAATTAGAATAACAGGTAGGTTCTGTATGTGACGTTCGTGTGTAGAAAGTGAATTTCTTGAAAATACTCGTTAATCCACTTCATCAGAATCTTTTGTTTGCTACCCAAAATCCTTCTACCTTGACTTTTGGTTTGGGCACACATCCATAATTTGTTTTGTAAAATATAGACATCCTTTAGGAAAAGAGAAAATGTTTACAGGAAATGTTCAAGCTATAATTGAATCAACTATATTTTTCATTATCGTAGCAGCACTAGTAAGAAAAGTTATGGAAAGATCATTACAGTAATGTAAGTTTTCTGGAGGGTAGATTCAGAGGTAATTTCGTTTGTATTTGGGCAATCTCAAAGGTGAAAGTAAAAAAACAGAATAACCAGATATCCCAGCAGCCATTAGAAGGGGGTGCAGAGGTGTGTTGCTGGCCAGCCTTCCTTTGCAGAGCACAGTTGGGAGTTTTCCACAGGTTAGTAGAAATTACTGGGTTGAGCAATATGGAATTGTCAGTTTGTAGATCAAAAGCTGTAGAATGTCAGCATTTTATCTGCTTCGACCTAGTGATAACTGGTGAAGGTAGTATTGTACTATCTGTTATTCCCCAAATAGCTGTTTTGTCATTAAGTTTTTACTTTTACGTTAACTAGGAGTAAAGGGCCCCCAGTTTGCCCTGCCCTTAGGATTGGTTTGGCAGGAGGGAATTTTAACAGCCGAACCTCATAGTAGTTCATAGATTTCAACCAAAAGCATCAGGAATGGAATCCATTAGTCTCTGTGCTTAGAACCCACACGTTGAACATTCAGTCAGCAGATAGTTCTGAGTGCCTGCTGTAGTCCAGGAATAATAATGAGTATCAAATGTTGCAGACTTTTCAGTGATGCTTAATTACCAGTGGTCATTTAAAAGGAAGAAAGAAGATAGCTTCTTCAGTTCTGCCCTTTGACCGGAGGTGTTAAGCAAACCTGTGGATCCTGGCAATTAATGAGAGTTCTGAGAGTTCGCTTTAAAAGGAAACTTCCAGCTGGTGTGTTGTTTTGTCTTTTAAAGGCAAACTGTTTTCATGGTTGGAATTTTTGTTTTCAATAAAGAATCCTGCAGGAGAAATTAGACCAGCCTGTCTCTGCTCCACCATCACCTAGAGATATCTCCATGGAGATTGATTCTCCAGAGAACATGATGCGCCACATTCGGTTCTTAAAGAATGAAGTGGAGAGGCTGAAGAAGCAACTGCGGGCCGCCCAGTTACAGCGTATGTAGCCTCTGCTATCATCCGTCTTCTGTCTATAGAATTCAGACTTAATAACATAGAGGTGTTCCTGATACTTACCATCGTTGGCATTAATCAAATTGGGGTTATGTTTAATCACTGATAAGTGTTTACATACATGTATTCATCTTTCTGGACTAGATTATTATTATTTATTTATTTTGAAAAGAATGGTTTAACTTTATTTATTTTAATTTGACCAGAGTGGGACAGAGTGAGAGTGAGAGAGAAAAAGTGAGAAAGCAAACCACCGGGTCTAGGACTCGAACTGCAGTTGGCTATGTAGGAATCCAGTGCCCTTAACCACCACACCACCTGCCACCCTGACTAGATTATATTTTAAAGCATTATATTGGGCCGTCGCAAAAGTCATGACATATTTTCTGTGCAAAAATGCATCATGACTTTTCCCACTCATGGCCCAATAATAGAGGAAGGTAGAGTTTAGAATATTTCCAGAAAGTAATTCAGATAATTTTAAGTGCGTTCAAAATCACACACAATATTTTTATTTTCTTCCCCATGTTCATTTCTAGGATTGTGTTGACACAAGTTTTTTGCAGGTGACCTCAATGCACTTTTGGAATGAAAAGGCAGGGAATAGAGTGTTTACCTTCCTCCCTTCTAAATTTGGCCTTAGCTGACATTTGCTCATGGTATTTAAAGAATAAACGCTGTGAAATTTATACTTAATGTTCTGGAAAAGGCCACGATGTTCAGGTAAAAATCAAAGGAGGTGCTGAATACTTGATTAGATCCCTGTGCATTTTCTTGGGTCTCTTCTCATTTTGCTTTTTGGCTGCTCAATTTTTGTTTTTGTTTTTGTTTTTTTTTTGAATAGATAATATAGTGAAAGGTATGCAGTGAAAATATAAGTCTTCCTCTCAGCCCTGGTTCCCAGCCACCCAGTTCCACCATTACACATTTTTACTACCGTCTTCCAGATACAGACTCGTATGTGTATACCATTGTTTTATACAACTGGTAGCACAGTGAACATACTCTTTTTCACCTATTATACCTTGCAGTGTTCCCCCCGTCAGTACATCAAGAACTGCCTTCGTCCCTTTTGGAGACTGCCCAGCATTTGATTGTATGACTTTACCATAATTTAACTCGTCCCATACCATTGGGGATTGTTACGCCTCATGTGAACATCTCTGTGCACGTTTGATACCTGCGTAAGCACATGTCCAAGATTAATGGTAGGGAGTGGATTTGCTGGGCCAAATGGAATGTGCATTTAAAATTTTTGGTGGTCTATCTTCTCTGAAGTTCATTACAAGTTCTAGTCCAGTGGTACATCTGGGATGGTGCATCAGGATCATCCCTAGAACCTTTAGAAAGCATGACATGTTAGTTTTCCATTTCTGTTGTAACAAATTACCGTAAATCTTAGTGACTCAAAACAATGCAAACTTGTTTAGAATAAGGAATTAAAGTAGGGGTTTATTTTGGTACAGTTTTAAAATCCATGCACGGTTTTTCTTGTGACACACAATCTCCATGCACTTGTTGAAGAACCATCATACCGTCTTGTAATTCTACAGGTCAGAAGTGTGAAGTCGGGTTCACTGGTCTAAAGTCAAGGTGTCAGGAACTTTGGGTTCCCTCTAGAGGCTGCAGGGGGCATGTTTCTTAGCCTTTTCCAGCTTCTAGGAGCTACCCACACTTCTTACCTTGCAGCTTCTTCCTTGTGGTGGCATCACACACCCCCTACTTCTGTTGTCGCACCTCATTTCCACCGCCATTCTCCCATCGTCCTCTATAAGGACCTGTGGAGTTATGTGGAGGCCCACCTGATAATCCAGGATATCTCTGCATCTCAAGGGCCCTTTATTTAATCCTATCTGCAAAGTCCCTTTTTCATATGGTTGTAGCATTTTACAGTTTGAAGGATTTGCATGTGAATATCCTTAGGGAACTATCACTAACACTGTATAGGTTTCTGGTCCTACTCCAAGGATAGAGTCTGATCTTCTAGAAAATATTTATGTTTTTAAATACAAGTCATTCTGATAGGCACCTCAGGCTGACAACCACTGCAGATACCCCATGTAAACAAATGACATTATATCAAGGTGTCCTCACAAATTAGTTATTTTAAGATGTTTTGGAGTAGACAAAGATCTATTAGCACCTTTCTGAATTCTTTTTTGTGCTGTCAGTTTGCATTTTTCTTCCTTATTTATACTTGGCTTGTTGCACCTCAAGCAAAAATGTTAGGTGACTTTTGGGAGGAATTTTTCATTCTCATTACTTGGTCTGTACTGTACTCTTTGTTCTTTGAAGAGACTGCAGATTGCAATAGAGGTGTCCCTGAGCACCATTTTGATTTTATGAGGATAGAGGAAGCAGAAACAGAGAAGCTGCAAGCTTGCAATGTTTAGACTGGGCTTAGCGGGTGAGTGAATGACTGTCCCTCGTCCATGCACCTCATCCCTCATAGATCATGTGACCCATGCCTCCTTTAGATGCACCTCTGACATTTGGCTCCCTAAGCCCCTAACCCAACTGCACCTGAACTTGAATCTCTCTCTCAATAGTTCTCAATGCCAGTTGAACACCGGAATCCCTTGAGGAGCTTTTACTAGAGCAGTGGCTAGGCTCACCCTCAGGGATGCTGGCTTAATTGGTTTAGAGTGAGGTCTGGGATTGGTGTTTTTTAACCATAAACTTGAAAGGGCATGCCACATGTATACACCACTTTGGGATCACTTGGGAGCCAACTACCTCTTTGGCGTCTCTCTGGAAGTCACCAGACATATTGGGAGATGGCTGGACATGGTGGAAATGTAAGCTGTTTCCCGAAGTTCTAAGAAGCACTGTGTGAGAGAAAGAAAAAGAATGACTCACTCTGGTGAATCCAGCGAGATATGGCTGTGAACCAGCAGAGGGCACCCAAGGAATGCTATGGTCTTGGCCACCTGGACCTGAGTCTGATAGCGAGAGGTCGTCTTGGACCTGGTCCACACCTCATGCCTCTGACTTCTGGGTGAATGGCTGAACTGCCAAGAAGTCTTTCAGCCATCACTGCTGTTGACCTTCATATCTATAGATTATTGTTTAAGGATCCCCCTGCTGACCTCCTAGATGCTAAAGAACTGCCATTAAAAAGAAAATAAAAGAAAAAGAAAGAAAGAAATGGGGAAAAAAAGCACTCTTTTATTTCATTCTTGGTGCCTATAAAGCCTCAATTCTGTGAAGCGTTTCTATGTATGGGAAAGAAAATCAACTTGCTCTGACAGTCAGTCTTCTACTTCTAGAAACAGTAAATACACCAAGGGCCAATCTGGCGTTTCCTGTAGAGCTAAGTGAAAAATTCTGCATGCTTGCATATTTGAGATGAAATAGTTTAAATCGTTTATATTAAAAGTGTACTTTGTAAATATTTTCTCAGCATGCCTTCAATTAAAGAGATTTTTGCATCTGGATTAGACAGCAGGGTTTCTGGCTCTATTGAAAACAACCAAGGGATTTAGTGTTTAGTGCACGTAAGTGTTTAATGTTAATAATTTGGGCATTTTTATTTGAATTTCTGAAATAAGGATATTCAAGGGTTTTTTTTTTTCATATTCCGAAATGATACTGTTTTGGAACTCATTGAATACTTGTTATCAAAAGCTATCTTTTACTGAAATGCCAGACCTTCATAGAGCTGCTTAAAACTGAAACTATTGGGTCCTCAGAAAAGGCATGATGTATTTTTCTATGCAAAAATGAGTCATGACTTTTCCAATGACCCAATAGCTTGATGGGCTTTGGGAATTGAAGTAGGATCTGTTTGTGGGAAAGCAATTCTCCGTGTGGCATTAAGCCTATTGCTTCTTTTTGGACTAAAACTTGGGTGGGGATAATAATATGAAGTAGTAACCTATAGAAAAATGTCTTAGATGTGCATTAGCACATCTAAGAATTCTGAATTTTTAGCTATTTTGTAGAAAAGAGAAGTAAAATGTTTCTGCACTTAAAGTGAGGTTACATTTCAAGAAACATAAACCTGATGAAATAGCCCAAGTTGAAACTTATTTAATACACAGAACGTACTGAATGTCGTAGCTGGGCCCAGCCTACCTTACACATGCTCAGAATGTGTACATCAGCCTGCAGTTAGGCAAAGTCATCTAGCACAAAGCCCGTTTTCATAAAGTTAAATATCTCATGTAATTTATTGCATACTGTACTGAAAGTGAACAGACATGTGGGCACTTGCTATTAACGTATATATAGCTGAAAACACCTTCAAAAAGTTAGGAAAGCAATTCTCCGTGTGGCATTAAGCCTATTGCTTCTTTTTGGACTAAAACTTGGGTGGGGATAATAATATGAAGTAGTAACCTATAGAAAAATGTCTTAGATGTGCATTAGCACATCTAAGAATTCTGAATTTTTAGCTATTTTGTAGAAAAGAGAAGTAAAATGTTTCTGCACTTAAAGTGAGGTTACATTTCAAGAAACATAAACCTGATGAAATAGCCCAAGTTGAAACTTATTTAATACACAGAACGTACTGAATGTCGTAGCTGGGCCCAGCCTACCTTACACATGCTCAGAATGTGTACATCAGCCTGCAGTTAGGCAAAGTCATCTAGCACAAAGCCCGTTTTCATAAAGTTAAATATCTCATGTAATTTATTGCATACTGTACTGAAAGTGAACAGACATGTGGGCACTTGCTATTAACGTATATATAGCTGAAAACACCTTCAAAAAGTTAAAAAAAAAAAAAAATTACAAGTCAAACCATCTTGCATCCGGGACAGTCTGTGTCTGGAGGTGCTACTTTTCCTAAATTCACTGACTGAGACATGGAAAAGGAATGAAGCAGGAAAATGAGTGGACACTGAGGTTTTGGTTACTTGGTAACAGATTCTGTCTCAGATAAACCAGAAGGTGTGTGGCAGGGGAGGGAGGGCTGGTGGGGAGATATGTTTTGCCATTTTTTGAATGGGTGCTGGAGTGAGTCGCAGAATGCTGTAAAGAAAAACCTCTGAAGGCTGCAGTAGCTCCAGGAAACCTCACAGACGGAGATTTCAGGGCCCCATGAAGAAATCTCTTCCCCACTTCAGCTTCCTGGGAGGAGAGAGAATCTGACTGACACAGCCCGGGTCCAGCTGAGGGCTAGTCAGCTCTCTCCTGGGAGGCAGGTGCTGTAGCAGACCCAGATATATAGGACAGCTCCTGAGCAAGGGATATTCAGCATAAGCAGGACGCCGCCCCAGGAAGTGATGCCTGGGTGTAGGCCTCCACCTGCCATCTAACTCACACTGCGTGAGTCAGACAAGACAGTCGCACATAAACTACAAACTGGGCTTATTTGAAATATTAAAGTCCTCTTGCATATGATACCAATTTCTGTCTATAAAAAGAGCATTCACTTATCTTGATGTGCGGTGTTAGAGTACAGGGGTTCTCGGTGCGCCTCTGCTGTCATGCCTGGTGGGTGTGCTGTGATAGGCGCCCATAGATGACGCATGTGTCTGCAGTGGAGAAACAGCCAACTGGTGCCTGGAAGGAGACTGAGGGCAGATTCTAGTCCCCAGCTGGGCTCATCTCTGTCCCCAGCAACATGGAGCAGAATTTCGGTAGCTGCTACTTCCAGACTTAAATCCAGTCTGGGTCACAGTTATACCCTTTCCTCCTGCACGTAGCAATTCAGAACGCAAGTGAGTGGGGGCAAAGGTGCCTCACCTCCTGGCACTGCCTCTTGCTTTTTCTCCATGCAAATTATTGGTAAACTCGATTCTGGGATACCCAGTAAATCCAGGTCTGATCCTGGCGTGTTTAGCAGCATTTCTCTCTGTCTGTGGAATAGAAGCTGAGCTGAACTTTGAGTTGTTTTTTTTTTTTTTTTTTTAAGATTTAGGTGTGACTACACAAAACCTGACTTAACTGAGAACTTTGACTTTTCAGATTCAGAGAAAATGGCACAGTATCTGGAGGAGGAACGTCACATGCGGGAAGAGAACTTGAGGCTGCAGAGGAAGCTGCAGAGGGAAATGGAGAGAAGAGAAGCCCTCTGTCGGCAGCTCTCCGAGAGCGAGTCCAGCTTAGAAATGGATGATGAGAGGTGCGTACGAATCCCAGGTGTCTTGCAAAGAAACTCCCAGGAAAACGCATTTAACGTGATGATTAATGCCATCAGATCAAAGTGGATACTGTGACTGGGAAAAATGAGGAAGATGGAATGTTTTTCTTAAACTGAAAACAAAAGAATTGCCTTTCTAAAATTATTTTAAGAATTAATTTAATTTAATTTATTTAAATTTGACCAAAGAGAGAGGGAGGGAGAAGGAGGGAGGGAGAGAGAGAGAGAGAGAGAGAGAGAAAGTGAGAAAGCAAGCCACCAAGTCTGACACTTGAACCATGATTGGCCCAGTGGGAGTCCAGCACCCTTAACCACATGCCACCTGCCAGCCCTTCTATAATGTTTTGGTGGGAGAAGAAATGCAGGCAGGATTATATGGAGAGAGGAGGCAGACTTTGCATTCATTGTTGAATTGGTCTAATCCGGTGTCACGTCTGTTTAAAGCAAGCACATTTTAATCCTTGTGTATGGAAAAGGTTGCTGTGTCCAGCTCGAGGAAGCAAACGCATCCTTTCAAACCTGGGTTGAAAGAACCGGGAGGAGACAGTAGAAGTTCTTGAAATCCCGAGGACTTGCCTTGACACCCTCTATGACTCTGAGCCTCTCATAGCTACTTATCCCAGCGCTGCCGTAGGCCAAGATAATAGCCATCCTTTAGGAGGAAGTGGTCTCAGCATTTCTCTCATCCAGACAGCCCTCATTTTCCTTTTCCTCCAAACTTGGGTATAAGGTAGTTATTAAGGTAAGAAACAGATCTACACACCAGGAGATGGCATAATGGTTCTGTTGCTGGACTCCCACATAATTGACAGCAGTTCAAGTCCTGGTCCTGGTGGCTTAAAACTCACACCAGGCACATGTGCATGCGGGCTCAAAATCCTGAGAGGAGACGGGATCGTGGCATGACCATCCCCCCGGGCTGTGATTTCTCACTTTCTATCTCTTGTTTCTCTATAGTAAAAATCTTTCTTTAAAGAAAAAAAAAAGGATAGAAAGAAATCTAAAAAACCGTTCAATCAACTCAGAAACCCAGCATGTAGGGAATTTGCCTCCTTACAAACAAAAACATTTCTGAGTGGAATTTCCTGCCCTGGATCAGAGATGCCCTGGCCTCTGTGGGCCACATCACAATGTGTGAAGAGAGATCGACCATCCTCGACGGGCCTTTTAGATGGGGCTGGGCAGCCTGTTTCTGAAACCAGGGTCTCTACTGGCTGTGAATAGTACTGTCTATTGATGCCAAATGTGTCTGATAACGTGAAGGCCATATTAGCACATTGTGGCTCCATTTTTATTATGGTATGGATCTAGAGGGCTTATGAAGCTTTGGGTCAGTTTGCTGTGGACGGTGGTAATATCAGTTCAAGAAAAACATGAGATTTTCTATCATCAAAGTCAGATTTGGAAAGAATAGAGATGATTCTTTCTTTCTTAAAAGTTTGCATTATAAAACTGTCATCTGTAATTCTAAATTTCACTGATCCATTTCTGAGTTTTCCATGGTAAGGTTTTTATCCTCTAAGGATCATGTGACTAAAAACATCAACTAGAATACTAAATAGCTTACTAAGTACCCTCTTAACTACTGTAACGCAGAGCAGACCGTGTAGTAACATGTATAGCATTCTCTACCCAATTCTGGATAAGGCACACTTTAAGGGATACCTTCTTCTGATGGTGGCGGCAATACTGAAGCTACTTCAGGCTTCCAGATAAATGCCTTTTTTTCTCCCCCCAAAAAACTGGTATTCACTGTGGAACATTTGCTTACCTTTTATAGGACAGATTATTACAGATCAAGTACAACTAACTTCCCTTCTGTAAATGATGATGTCACATTTGGGAGAAAGGTACTAGTCTGACACTAAAGACCATAGGAAGTGGTCTTTGCCGCCCAGCCGGATATAGATGAGGAAAAGCCACCCCAATGCCACTGCGGTGGGCTGCTCTGAAGAGGGTGGGGAGAAGGACCAACAGTTAGCATAATGGCTATGTCACAGGACTCCCACGTAGTCGACCACAGTTCGTGTCCCAGACCCGGTGGCTTAAAATTCACACTGGGCACGCATGCGTGCGTGCCCAAGATCCTGAGAGGAGAATGGAGGAGAAGGGATTGTGGCGAGGGATGGTGGTGGCGCGTGGCCTCCTGCGGGGGGGGGGGGGGTGATTTCTTGCTTTCTATCTCTCTGTCTGTCTGGCGAGCGCACGCGCCCTATAGCAAAAACCTCTTAAAAAAAAAAAAAAGGTGGGGAGAATTAGTGGCTGATGTCTAGTTGAGATGTGCGTCAGATTCGGGGGCTGGTTTGGTTCAAGGCCAGCCTGCTTAGACATGGCTGTGTTAGGGTTCCACCATGAATTGACTGAATGCCACGGCTGAGACCTTCCCGGGATTGAAGGTGCATGCACATGTGGCCCTTTGGCCCACAGAAGAATGGTTGATCAGGAAGTCTCTTGAGCAGAAATTCCTCCTCGTAGGGCTCTGTGCGTGGTTCACAGAGTGAACGTGATTATACTCCAGCATTCCCAGGTCGGAGGTGACTTTGGAATCTAGGAGAAAGTCAAACTCAGCAGGAGGTGGCGAAGCACGACTTACCGAGGTCCTGGTCTTCACATCCTCACAGCTTTATTACATTCTTATTTATTTATTTATTTATTTTTGAGAGAGAGATTTTTGCTATAGGGCACATGTGCTCACTGGAGAGATGGAGAGAGCAAGCAAGAAATCACCCCCCCCCAGGGGGGCACAATCTCTTCTCCATTCTCCTCCCAGGATTTTGGGCACATGCGCCTGGCACGAGTTTCAAGCTTCCGGGTTTGAGACTTGAACTTCAGTCATCCATATGGGAGTCCAGTGCCTTAATCACTACGCCACATACTGGGCCCCTGCATCTTCTGTTGCATTCTGACATGTGAATGTTTGTTAAACAAGGCATGCTTTGTAAACAGTTGACAATCTTTTCCCGGGAATATAAATCTTTAAGGTTTATTCTTACGGCAGAAATCTCCAAGGGGTGGCTTGTATTTGAGTTTCAAGTAAGAATTTAAATGTAGCCTTAAAACATGGATCTCTTTGTCATTCTTGAGACAGTGGGGGTGACACACAGCCTAACTGTTGTGTGACAGCCAGAAGACCAGTCCTCCGGTGTGTGGTACAGCTGCTCCATTGGGACCCCATCCTGAGCTCAGATACCCCGTGTCCCCTAACCTGTGCCCTTATGGAGTGAGGTTTGCCAAACTGGAGCAGTGGGACCCAGGAGCCCATTTTATAAATGTCTGTTAGCTACAGCATCACTTTCTAAACATTTGGGAATATATATATGCATCTCAAACATTATCTGTTATGAACTCTCTTAAGAACTGTTTAAATGCAGGCAGTTCTGATATTTCCTCCTCTCTCCGCTTAGGTATTTTAATGAGATGTCTGCTCAAGGATTAAGACCTCGCACTGTGTCCAGCCCGATTCCTTACACACCTTCTCCAAGTTCAAGCAGGCCTATTTCACCTGGTAAGTACATGTCTTCGGCTACTTCTTTGACTCATGGCTGGTGCGTTCACTTGGCATTCCTTACTCCATTTCCCTCCCGCTTCCAGCATACAGGGATCTTATAGACAGAGAGATAGTGGCCATGTAGACTTCAAAACATGAAAATTATTATCAAGATTAAGAATTTATTTAAAGTATTATTTAATTTTATTTATTATTATTATTATTTTAATTTGACCAGAAACAGATAGGAGAAGGCAGTGGGGTGAGAAAGTAAGCTACCAGGTCTGGGACTCGAACCGCAGTCGACCATGTAGGAATCCAGAGCCTTAACTATCATGCCACCTGCCGATCCCAAGACTAAGTAAGACTCTTGGCTTGGATATTTTAAACATAAATACTGGAGTACTAGCTGGTGTTTTTCTTCATTTAAAAAAAAAAAAAGGTTTTTGCTATAGGGTGCCAGTGTTTGCTGGAAAGAGACAGAGAGAGAAAGAGAGAAATCACCCTATAGAGGGGATGGCGATGCCATAATCCCTTCCCTCCATTTTCTTCCTGGGATTTTGGGCACACACACACATATGCCTGGTGTGATTTTCAAGCCATATGGGAGTCTATGGTAACTACCATGCCACCTGTTGGCGCCTCAACTATTATTTTTAAGGTAAGGAGATAGGACTCCAAAACATCCATTTCAAAAGAAGACAGTCTTTGACTGATTGTAAATGCCAATGGATGGACAAAAACGTTGAGTAGATTTCCAAGATACATCCTAGCACATCATATTCATAATACATTTTCTCATTTTGTCCTCAGAATAGTTAATGTAGGTATCATTTTTCCCATGTTAAAACTGAGGTGCAGGACTAGCAGGTGGTGTGGAGGTTAAGACACTGAATACCACATGGCTGACTTTGTGGTTCCAGTCCCGGACTTGGCAGCTTGAAAGGCACACTGAGCACATGTATATGCATTCCCAAAATCCTGAGGGGAGACAAGAGGAACAAGGACTACTGTGTTGTGGCCATCCTCCATGTCAGAGGAGACGGAGCTTTTTACTTTCTCTGTCTGGTGAGCTTACATGCCCTGTAGCAAAAACTAAAAAATAAATAAGGATCGAGGTGCAGCTCCTTGGAAGTTTGCTAACTACTTCACAGGACCAGGAGGTGGCAAGACAAGGTGTGTGTTTCCACAGCCTGAGTTCTTCCAGCGTGAGCTGCCTGTGAATATTGCCGATGACTGAGTGGGACTTGGCCCCAGTGGGCAGGCCGAGCCAGAAGGAACAAACTTCAGGCAGTCTGCGCCTGGCTTTGCTTTCAGAAGCCTTTCCCTGAAAGGCCTGCTTGTCTTCATCTGACCCCGAAAACTCTCCCCTGGTCCCTGGCCCAGTACCAGCACCACGTGGGGCTAGCAGGCCAGGAGGGCAAGTAAACGATCCAGCAGGGGAGAGAGGAAGCAGAGGGAGGGAGAGGGTGGCAAGTGGAGCTTGGGGAGGAAAGAAAAGGTAGCCGGCCAAAGGACTGCATCTTGTGACCGAAATGATGAGACTGATCCTGTGCTTGCTGGTAAACAGATTTTACACAGAGTTGGGAAAAAAATCTGTGGGGGCAGAGGGAAGATGGAGGCTGCATTCACAGTAGCCGGAAGTGACTGCTTTACAGGATGGCAGCATAAGGGTTTTATAAAGTGAAACAGCTTCACGTTAGAGGGACAGTTCATTTTGTCTGTTAAGAATTATTGAAACAGAGGAGCAGATGGCATAATGGTTACATTGTTGGACTCCCAAGTAGTAGACCATGGTTCAAGTCCTGGACCCGGTGACTTAAAACTCACGCCATGTGCGTGTGTGTGTGTGTGTGTGTGTGTGCCCAAGATCCCGAGAGGAGAATGGAAGAGAAGGGATTGCAGTGTGACCATCCCCTTTGTGGGGGGGGAGGGGGCATGATTTCTCACTTCCTGTCTTCCTGTATCTCTGTCAACAATAACAAAAATATATGTTGAAACGAAGAATGCCCTTAAGGTTGATAGAAGGGAAGTGGTGCTATCATGCAGTTTCCATAGCAGAAGAAATGGCTTCATTTCCCAAATGTAAGATCCAGGCCAGACCTGTGCTGCTGTGACTTTTTAATTTTTATTTATTTATTTTTTAAAAAGAAGGGAAAATCAAAACTAAAAAGTCCAGCACAAGGCTTGGCAGCTTTTGTATACTTTGGGCCAGTGTGCTCCCTGGCTTCTGGCAAGATTATAAAGGGGCTTATCACAAACCAGTGTCGTGGACCAGTGGAGTGGTCATGGCCCCGTGTTCTTGTCTAAAGGATGTTCCTGAAAATGTGTCTTCTATTTGCCAGCGGCCTTAAGTGTCTCTCCAAAAGCTTTTCTTCCTAGCCGCCTTTCAGTGTCCCCAAAATAGCAGTTGGCTTTCATTACCAAGACAAAGGTCATTTTTGCATTTGGATTTATTGACGTAAAGGAACACCTGAGTCTGCAAGAAGCAAGATGGAGGGCTATTTTGTAGTTGAGGTGATGCTGATTCATATTAAATTTAATATCCTGTTTGGCTTATTTTAACCTGAAGAAATCTTCAGAGGCATTTAGTTTCCAGTTCATTAAAAAGAATGTTGTGGGCTGGCACTATGACCTTGTTAAGGCTGCTGGATCCCACATGGCTGATTGTGTGGTTCAAGTCCCAGACCCAGTGTCTTGAGAAACACCTTGGGTACCGGGTATGTGTACCTAAAATCCTACAAAGCAGAAGTGTAGGAAGGATTGTAGCCTGACCATTCCCTGTGGGAGGTGCTCTCTCCTCTCTTTGTTTCTTTCTCTCTCTGGTATGTAAACATACCCTCTATCCATGATTGTTTGATTCCTCGGTTTACCTGCATGTGTATGTATGTACCATAATTCTAGCTGACAGGAAAGGCTGAGGGGAGAATTGTGGCATGACTCCCTGCTGAGGGTACTTCTGTGTGTTGTGTGTGTGTGTGTCTTTCTCCTTCTCTCTCTCATGAAAGAAACAAGCTGCGGAAAAAAAAAAAAGAAAAAGGAAAAAAGAAATAAACATAGTCACTGAAAAAGAAAAAAGTCACCCAGCTGGTGGTGTGGTAGTTAAGGCATCTGGAACTCTCTGGGCCAACTGCATGGTTCAAGTCCTAGACCCAGCAGCTTGGAAAACATACCCGTGCATGTGCGTATGTGCCCAAAATCCCAAAGAAAGAATGGAGGAGAAGGGATTATGACATGGCCATCCTCCCCAGGGTTGCTCACTCTCCCCCTCCCACCTCTCTCTCTGGCAAGCACACTCACCCTATAGCAAATATAAAAACTCAGATCTTGGTTGCAAATATTCCTTCTATTATAACAATTATTCTTCTATTCCATTTACATAATTTTTTTGGGGGGGAGGCAGCGAGAGGTTTTTGCTATAGGGCACATGTGCTCACCAGAAAGACAGAGACAGACAGAAAGTGGGAAATCACCACCCAGGGGGGATGGCCATCCCCTCTCGGAATCTTGGGCACGCACGCACACATGCTCGGTGTGAGTTTAAGCTACCAGGTCCGGGACTCAAACCGCGGTCGACTACATGGGAGTCCAACGACATAGCCATTATACTAACTACTCGTCTCCCATTTACATAGTTTTCCCTGTGCCCGTCACTGGAGTGGGGCCTGCATCAAGTTTGGGCTTGCTTGGGTAGATTAGCTATGTAGTTTCCCCTTATACTATGTAAGATGTGGCCATCCTACTCTTAGTTCTTCAAAGTCGATTTTATCTCCTGTTTGGCAGCAGAGTTACTCCATCCTAATCTAGTACACTACAGAGCTATATGTAGTAGAAGCAAACTCTGAATATCCCAGTTTTGTTTTCACTTAACTTTTTATTGGAAGACTGTATGGTTCTCCGTATTAAGAATAATCTAGTCACTTCCTTAGTGGCAATATGTTGTTTGTATAGTTTTCATTTCCATTTTAAACATTTTGGCTCTTTTCCTCCTTCACATTTTTGGTTAACATCGGAAATGTTGCATTTTCACCAACTGTTGAAATTTTGCACCTGCTTCACAATTTGATCAAAAGATAACTATCTTAGAGCTTAATTATATGTGAACTTTTCTTGATTAGAAGTGAACTTATCCGGGGGGGGTTAAATAGTTCACAGAAAATACATATGTGAACTTTTCTTGATTAGAAGTGAACTTCCCCGGGGGGGGGGTTAAATAGTTCACAGAAAATACGTATTACGAAAAAGCTACTCATGGATTCTAAAGTTCTTTCAAGCCAAGATAAACTCATATTTAAATTTCATTTTCCCACAAACTTTTAGAAGTGCCTTTATCGGTGGATTATATAGGGAGAGTTACAATGAACCCTCCCTGTATAATAGTTAACAATTTTCAGGTTGTTCATTATTTTATGCAATCTCAGAGAAGAAAATGTACAGTTATTGTGTGTTGATGTGTCTAAATCAGGGGTGGGCAATAATCTACTCTAAAACCAGACCTGTACCCCAAGTGCAGTGAGCACACCCAGGACCCAGATCTTGGTTTCTAATTCCATTTTTCAGTGAAAAGAACTAGGGCTACTTAGGGAAGTGGATGTCTCTCAGACCAGGGCACACAGTATCTAAGATGAGCCTGGGACACCTTGCAGTGCAAGAAAAAAGTAACCATGTGCTTAAAAACAAACAAACAAACAAAAAACAAACAAACAAACAAAAAAAACAGAATGATGGAAGTACTTTAAAGTGGTACAGGAACTCTCAAATACCCAATCTGGAAGAATTGGCGCAGTCAGAGAAATTCTGTAGAGAAGGTCCTGGAGCCCTGTGCACGCAGAACACACACAGGCCAGCTGAGACAGGGTTCGATTCCAGCATTGAGGACCCTGTTAGGTGTGTGTGTGTGTGTCTCACATAAAAACAAAAAAATAACTAAAGAAAATTTCAATAATAGATTATAAACTAAACATGAAACAAATATCCTAAGTTCCTACTGATGAGTAAATGACTGAAAATAAATAAGGGGGAAGAGACAAGTCTGCCATAGAAATTTCTCAGTAATATATATAAAGAGATCCTGCCTGCAAGCGGTGGAAATAGCTCTCAACTCCTTCAGTGTGAGCTATGTGACTATAGTATTTAGAGGTCAGGTATAAGGAAAACCTGACAGAGGAGGCTGGGAAGTCGCTACAAGAAAAGTAGCATAACATGCCACCATAGTCAAGACAAAGCATTTCGAGCAGGGAGTGGTCAGCTGGTGTCAGCTGCAAAGTTAAGTAGAATGGAGTGGGGATCAATATTCACGGCTGGCAGCAGGGATCCCGCTGCTGAAGTTCGCTCTAGCAGAGAGAAACAGTGGTGGGGTCAGAAGCCAGAACGAGAGGCAAGTTAAAGAGGAAACTGCGTCAAATTATGTGAATTCTTGCAGAGAGGATATTTTCATTTATACGTTGTGTCGGTGTGTAAAACTATTTTAAAACGAAAAAAAGATACCTGCCTTTAATTTTATTTTAGTTTGTTTTTCTTTAGCAAAGGAATATTAGGACCAGCCTCATAGCCTAGTGGCTAAGGCATCTAGATTCCCCATGGACAGCCATGAGGTTCCATTCTCACGTGTGTGTATGTGTGTGTGTGTGTGTGTGTGTGTGCACGCGCACACACCCAGCATCTTGACAGGATGGAGAAATGCAGGAGAAGAAGCTATGGCATAATCATGCCCCTTTGGGGTGGCTTTCTCCTCTCTGTTTCTGGTGCGTGAACTTGCCCTCTGCCAATTAAGGAAAAAAAAACAATTAGAGAGAGATTGGATCAATGAGAAGGCTATAAAGAAGCAGAAATAAAAAACCATCCAGAATCTTTTTATCCAAAGACATTATTTTAGTATTTATGTACTTCATCTCCTTACTCTTACTCCTTGCAGTTTTTCTTTAGATAGTTGATTTTACATGTATTTTGAAATACTGTTGTATCTCGGTTTACTTTTTTTTTTTAGTTTATTTCTTCCATAACTGCAAGAGACAGAAAGAGTAACAGAGAGACAGCGTCCCCAACAGGATCTTGGTCCCACAGTCCACCTCCAGCCTCAGCCTGCCTGGATCCTGGGTGCTCACATGCCAGGCATACTCAGCAAGGTCTTTGGATGTAAACCCAGAACTTTCATATGTGGATCAGCCTTGCAGAGCCTTGTGTTTTATTGTGCATCACTGTTACTATTTATCTCCCTTTCACATTCCACTTTTTAATTAATCATCTTTTAAATTTACCATTTTGAATTTGATGGTAAAATAAATCTCACATTAAGAGGTTTGAAGTATTATCTTGCAGTTTTGATTTGCATCTCCCTGATGATTAACAATGTTGAACAACTGTTTATACAACTGTTGGCAGTTTATATTTATTCTTGGAGAATTGCCTATTCAAGTAATTTGCTCATTTTGATTATTTAACCCACTTCAGATAGGTAGTTTCAGCATCATATCCAACAAATTATTCCCAAGACCGGTATTAAGGAACTTTCTCCCCATTTTACTTCTAGCAGTTTTGTCATTTCAGGTCTTATATTTAAATCTTTGATCCATTTGGAGTTTATCTTTGCGTATGATGTAAGATGAAGGTCCAGTTTCATTCCTTTGCATGTGGATATTCAGTTTTCCCAGCACGAAGTTTTACTTTATTTTTTTTTAAAAGAGAGATGAAGATTTTTGCTCTAGGGTACATATGCTTGTTTGTGAGACAGAAAGTGAGAAATCCCTTACCCTCCACTACCCAGGGGGAATGGCCATGCTGTAATTCCTCCTTTCCCTAGGATTTTGGGTACAGATATCTGGCCAGGGTTTCATGGCCTCTGAGTCTAGTACTCGAATAGCGTTCAGCCATGTGGGAGTCTAGCACCTTAATCACTAACGCCACCTGCTGGCACCCTCCAGTACCAGTTACTGATGAGACCATCCTTTCTCCATTGCGCATTCATGATGTCCTGGTAAAGACCAGTTGATTGCCTTTACGTGGGTTTATTACTAGACTCTCCATTCTGTTCTAGAACTTCATTCGTATATCCTTCGTCATGCAGCATGCCCATTGAGTGGCCACCTCTGTTCTCTTCTGTGTTTACTTTTGTGCAACCGCCTAGGTGGTTGAGGCACCATATAATTGAATTTGAGATGATGATCTGCTGTTCTATTTCAGGTCTATCATATGCAAGTCACACAGTTGGTTTCACGCCGCCGACTTCACTGACTAGAGCCGGAATGTCTTATTACAATTCCCCGGGTCTCCACGTGCAGCATATGGGAACGTCCCATGGTATCACAGTAAGTATCCTGGGACAGGAAGCCACCCTGGACTCCTGATGGTGATTTCAACTGGTCCTTCTTGGGATACCAGGATTGGCGCCCCTAGTGACCTTCCTGTGTCTCCCAGCAGTTCACTTGAAGTTATAGACTTCCTAGAAGATTAATAATTCTTACTTTGAAACTAAAACCTTTCCTAAGAAGCAAAACTTCAACTTTACTTCCTATGAAAAATTGCTCATTGCCTAATGTAATTTGAACTCTGGCCAATGCCTTGATTGAACCTTGACCAGCTCTTTGCCACAAAAAATTATTGTTGGTTGCCATAATGTCTAAAAAATATTTATTGTCCGCACCTTCACAGCTCACTGCCTCTCAGTAATCTTCCTGAAGTTAGCCTTGTTTCTGGTTTTAATCAGTTTTTTATCTCTTGAATTAGAAGAAAGCTTTATTGCATCTAGTTCATACTCTACCCAATGGAGCTTTTTTCTTTAGAGTTGACAAATATTTGACTAAGAGTGCTGTTTGAAATATCATCGGTAGGAGTTAGGAAATTGGAGAAGAATTCAGGGTATTTTTGGTAAGAGCATATGCCAAAGAACAACTCTATTTGAAGAAAGCATTTAGGGAACCAGCAGTTAGCGTAATGGCTATGTCGCTGGACTCCCACGTAGTCGACCGCGGTTCGTGTCCCGGACCCGGTGGCTTAAAACTCACGCCGGGCGCGTGTGCGTCGTGCCCAAGATCCCGAGAGGAGAATGGAGGAGAAGGGATTGCGGCGTGACCATCCCCCCTGGGGGGTGATTTCTCGCTTTCTGTCTCTATTTCTCTCTCTGTCTGTCTGGCGAGCACACGCGCCCTACAGTGAAAATCTCTCAAAAAAAAAAAAAAAAAAAGAAAAAGAAAAAAAAAAAAGAAAGCATTTAAGGCATTTACGAAGCTGTTTTGCCAGTTTGATGGACTTTATATAAAAGCAGGGATGATTTAGTTGCACTGTAGCCCTCAAGGTCTGAAACACTTGTTTTGAGTGATAGAAGGGATTGATCACTTACAACTAACAACAGAGGTTTAAGGGGACGATAGGACATCCTGTTTCAATTTTACAACTTTCTCATGAAGGAAAGTAGTTTGGTCCAACCCAAGTTCTATAGTAGTAATTAGTCATTGGCCATAGCATTTTCATCCGTGTAGGTGTAAACACTACGTTGCCTATGATTTCCTTACTAGTTCAGGAACCAGTACGTGTAAAGGAAGGAAATGGCTGGTTTGATGGTCAGGTTTTCAATAGCCTCAGTTCCAAGTCAAGCTGTGTCAGAAATGAGCTGCCTGTGCCTAGACTGACCTGTTATTCCGTCCCTCTCTGCAGAGGCCTTCACCACGGAGAAGCAACAGTCCTGACAAATTCAAACGGCCCACACCGCCACCGTCTCCAAACACACAGACCCCAGTCCAGCCACCTCCACCTCCACCTCCGCCACCCATGCAACCCGCGGTCCCCTCAGCAGCCACCTCGCAACCTGCCCCTTTGCAACATTCGGTGCACCCCTCCCCCCAGCCTTAATGCATGTGCTTAGTCTGAAGTTCAAGTTGGGACTCGTCCAACGGACCCGTCTACTCAACGCCAAAGGCTTCTTCCCTGGCATATTTGGATCGGACTTATTTGCACTGAGGTTATCTAGGCTTCACTATTCATTGTGTTGTAAGTGTTGGTCGGAAACGCAGCCAGTGTTGTGGGTCTACAACACTAACCAGACGACTTCTCCCATCAGTGTTTTACTTGAATCTACGTGTACGTCCATCCCCAGGCTGGAACATTTGCTATTTGGTATTTGGTAATTCAGCAGCAGTGTGCAATTTTTGCTTGGCCCCAGAGCTTCATTTTCCTGGCTTTTAGGTTTGTAAAATAAAAAGGGATCTCTTTTTTATATATTTTTTTTTCATGAATTTGCCGAAAATGACCAAGCTGTTTTTGGTCTCTGTCTCTCATTATAATGGTGTTTACTAAACACACAAACAACTCAGCACTACAATTCAGACCATTGGAACTCTAGCTTTCAGAGTAGAGTGGAAAGTTAGATAAATCAATGCCCAGTACATAAATATTGTTTAATAAGAGCTTTCTACAGGTACACTTTCTACAGGTTATTTTCCATGTAAGTTGACATCCTTGTCTCTTGTAATACAGATGGTCCAAGGTAATGAATCACATGGTTGTACTTCTCGACGTACATGGGATGGATACTTATTGTAAATTAAGGTGTGTTCTTTTCCTTTATCTTTAATGTTAACCTACCGAAACTGGCCCCCTCTAACATGAGTCGATAAATGTTGTCCTACCCACCAGTGATTTCGATGGCTAATTAGAATGTGCTTATTTGATTTCTGCTGCAGAAGGCAATGTGATTGTAACAAAAACAGAGTGATTTTCCCTTCCATTTTTTTTTTTTGTGTGTGTGTGTCCTCCTGAAATAAGAGTTTGAACAAATATTCTAAAGGTGCAAAAATACTCGTAGAGGATACTATTTGAAGTGGACATTTTAGGAGTATCATGGTGTGACGGCCACAAAATACTGTATTGCCTGACAGAAGAAGAGAGCTGTAGGGGAGGGAGCGCATTAACATGGAAGACCGCCCACTTCACCCAGTGGAAGCAAGTACAGTGTACAAAAGAAGTATATTCTGAATACATGATTTCCATTCATTGAGCACAAATAAATCATTCAGTTTCACTATGAAGTGGAACACTATGAGTCACTTTTTCTTCATCTTTGCAACATCGTTGTTTTTCAGCAGTTACTGTTTTTGTACTTTGGTAGTAAAGTGATTTTTACCACCTGTGTTTGCATATTTCTATATGCCGTGGATGAAAGTAACTTACTAGAGAATGTATATTTTATGATGAGAATGTGTATCTGTTGGATATAATCAGAGAACTGAAAATTAATTTATCAGTAATTTTTAAGAGTCCATGTTTTGTGACTACCATCTCTAATGGCTAACTGCTTATCGAACACACTCCTAAAAATAAGGAACCATGACATTGTAGATATTTTTAATATTGTACAGTATAGACACCTCCATTTTTGCCTTCGAATTGTGTATTTAAGAGTTAACAGAATGAAGAAAGTCTCGTTGGATAATAGTGTTTGGCTAGCATTTTAAGAGCTTGAGAGTAAAAGCAACAATAGGGTTTTTTCATTTCTTCTGGCTTCTACCCCCAAACTGGGAGCATCACGCCTCAATTGTTTGGAAGAAATCCTAGGGCTATATAGATTTATTTTTAATGTGTGTGTAATATACATAATCATAGTACAGATCTCAAATTTGAGGAAGAAGTTTGGCATCTAATTATTGAGGCTTTTGGGTTTTAATATTGCCAGACTGGGCCATGTCAACCCTGGAGATTTCACCAACAGCTCGCTCTGACCTTCCTGGTTCCTTGCTGTTCCAAGGAATTCTGAGACTAGGCAAACAGATTTTTGCCTTCATGGTACAATTCTCGATTTTTTTCTTACAGGAGAAATATGGTATGTTTACAGAAATCTTTTTATGAGATTATAGATTTCGTTGCTGTTGGATAATGTCTCGTATTCAAACAAGAAAGTCCCGAATGTAATGATCTTCTATCAATTTGGTTATCTTGAAAGCACAAAAGTTGAAACATTGCCATATGGTGAATGGAAAAGCACTTGGAGTGAGCAAACAGTTCCTGATAAATGCCTTCTAGACACAGGTTCTTGACATGCAGACTTCTGCAGAAGAGTACTGCTGGTTCTCCTAGACTCGTCATTTCACTTCAAAATAAAACACACGTCCTTCAAACAGCACTTTTCAACCTAAGTCTAGTTGCCTCTCCCTGTAGACATTCAGAACCGATGGAACAAACACTACTATTTTGAATTTCTCATGTTTCATGTCCTTTCAGAGTGTGTCATGACCCCACGTAGAGCCGGTAACACATGGGCAGTACCTGCTAGGACATTTTCTTGGCAATTGTTTTAACTGTGGAGGCCTGCAAGATTCAGATCCCACGCCCATAGGGGCAGGAGCCCTTTACCAAGAGAAGTCAGGTGCTTCTCATAGGGCCTGGGCATGGTTACTGCTGTCCTGTTGCCCATTCACCCAGGTTAACCCTGGATGGACTCACAGAAGGTAAACTCACCTTTGTAAAGCCGTGGCCATCCTGCAGGCAGACCCAGAGCAAGAGTAGCTTCAGTAGTTTTATTTCCTGTCTTCCTGACAGAGACCCTTGGCTACCACTGTGCTGCTAATAGGATAAGTAACTCCCTTGCCAGATTTCCATGCCTTTTATACAAAACCAAATTAAGTTACCTAATACCTGGCACCTCTAGGCTCTCGACTGCTTTCTCTTATCAAGCATGCTGGCATTCTAGACAGAATTCTAGGAATTTGGCAGGTGATAGAAATATTCAAAATTTTAACTTACTCCTTTGTTGGTTGAAAGGAGTTTTAGATTCTGAGCTCCTGAGATACTGACTCACGACCACAGATGAATGTGTGACCAGAATGTGGCTTTGACACCAAGTGCTGCTGTGCCTTTATAATTAGCTTCTGATTTGACCAGAGATGATGGATAATGTGAATTTATGTTAATCAGTTGTTCAACTGTAGGAAAATAGAAGCTGTATAACCCTTTATTAGGTAGACAGGAACTTCTGCACAAAGTCTTGCTTGTAAAGGATGCCCGATAAGGCAAGAAAAAGCATAGTAACGTATACCTTGAGAGCTCAATATTTTCTCATCACAGAAGACCTATTTCTGTGTACCTTGCTCTTCTGTCTAGTACTTGTCTTATAGGTAACCAGCGCTGAAAACTTTGTAGTGATGACTACCAAAGAAATACATAGTAAAACAACCTTTATTTCCCAATTATTAAAAAGCCAGCTGTTGACGCTGCTACATGAGTTCCATGCTCAAGAGCCATTGTAAGAGATTAAGGGGTGCGTTCAGTTATTTTCTCTCTCTCTCTCTCTCTTTTTTTTTTTTTTTTTTTTTTTTTTGATAAAATATGTTAGCTTAAAGTTACAGTGAGCATGTTCCAGAATGCTCAGCGGTTGTGATGAACTGCCAATTCCAGGTTGCCTCTCTTAGGTAATGAAAGGAATCCTGTGTTCATGCCAGCATGGGTGCTGTGTGTGTGCACGTGTGCGTGTGTGCATTCACGCCTTAACTCGGGTTACTGCTCAACTTTAGTTCTTGACTTGTCCGCACCGTCCTCTGGATTATATTGTATATCTCCATCTGAGCTTCCTCCTGGCATGAACAAAGTTGCAGGCACGCCAGTTGAAGAATGCATTCCTCCGAGAAAGCATCTGGTCAGGTTGACCGAGCCTTGTTTGGACTTCATTTGGAACTTACCTTGGAAAGCAAAAGTGACCTGTCAATGGATTGACGTCAACAAGGGAAGAGTCAAGAGCTAGCATGCCTTTGCCTCTGCGTATCTGTGCACACTGTATGTTCATGATCGCTTGTCTACAACTTGACTAGGTTGGAGTTCTGGTAACGGTGGCAATCTTGACATTATCTTGATCAGAGTTTAGAGCGATGTAAGACTTCCGATTAATGTCTTATTTACTTTATGTTGATTAGTCTTTGATACATGTGCTGAATCAGAAACCTAAATAAAGATAATTTTTTAAAATGTACCTCTTGAGCCTTAAACCCTCTCTTTCTTTCTGATCTTTGAATGGAAAAATGAACATTTTTTTCCCCTATTGCTTCTGACAAACACCAGACTTAGATTCTAAGCTCTGAAGTCTCCCTGAGAAGGTTTAAGGAAGGTGGCAAAGATGGTGAGGTTTGTTTCTTTTTTCTTTTTTTTTTTTTTTAAGAATTATTTATCTTTTCTTTTTCAGTTTTGCTACAGGGTACATGTTCTCACTGGAGAGAGAAAGAGAGGGAAAGTGAGAAAGCACCAGCCAAGTCCAGGACTCGAACTGTGGTTGGCCCTGTCAGAGTCCAGCACCTTAACCCCCATGCCACCTGCTGGCCCCAAGGTTTGCTTCTTAATTAGGGTGCTGGCTTGCAAAGCTACTGAGTCTTTGGAAGATCTTTGAACTGTGCACTGTTCCAAATCTATGTTGTGTTTCATTTTAAAACAGTAAACCTAGAAGGTCATGAAAACGAAAGTCACTCTTTCTCAAAATGTTACATATAGGGGCCAGCAGATGGTATAGTGATGCTGTTGTTGGACTTTCACATAGCCAACTGCAGTTCGAGTCCTAGGCCTGGTGGCTTCAAAGTCACGCCAGGCACTTGTGTGTGCATGACCAAGATCCTGGGAGAATGGAGGAGAAGGGATTGCAGCATGGCCATTCTCCCTGGGGGGTGGTTTCTCACTTTCCCTGTCACTTTCTGTCTCTAACCCCAGTAAGTGTATGTGCCCTAAGGCAAGAGCCTATTTTTTTAAAAAAGGAAAAAGATGCATATAAACACACAATTTACAGGTTTGTTTGTTTTTTTTTCCTTCCTTGCTCTGGTCATCGTATTTGGTACATCAGTGAGCTTATTCATAAAGTTTAAACCCGTGAGTATTGTATTCTCTGCCGCCTTTGTAGGAAGCGTGGCTTTAAGATCAGTTCTGGGTTTGAGTACCAGTTCTTTCCTTGGGCCCATTACTTAACCTCTTTGGGGCTCAGGTTTTTTACCTGTAAAATAATAATGTCACTTCTATATCTTGCCAAAAAGAGAAATTGATACTAAAGTATAGTACAGTTCCTCATACAGTATAGTGTGGACTAGACGCTTCTACATCCATCCATTTAGGAAGAAACTTAGCATGAATATTCAGGGGTGATGTTTTATACATGTTGGGGGGGGAGTGCCTATCCCTTCTCTGTTGCATTTTACTAAGTCCGTAGCAGTTAAGAGTACATCTTGCAGGAAATTGTGGAATACTAGCAGATACAATATTATCTTGGGAATGGGACCAAAGTCTAACTGCGGAATTATATTTCACATAGACCTTATATAAGGAGGCTTCAAAAAGGTCCTGCAAAAGTGGAAATAAAAAGTAAGTTTATTTTAGTATAAAACATTTTGAAATCTATAGTCTTGTCATAATACACATTTTCCATGCACATTTTGAACACTTTCCTCATGCACATAGTCTGAAGGGATTTTTCACAATATTTTTGTATTGTAACATTTGACTGTAACCCGTGGCGTAATGTCAAGTGTGGAATTTTCCACTAGTAGCATCATGCCAATACTCAGAATGTCTTGGATTTTGGAGCATTTTGTATTTCAGATTTTGAATTAGGGATGTTCAACCTGCATTTAGCAAGATTATCCCTTAGGACTATAGTCTTCAACTTGTGAGAACAAACCATTTAACAAAGCCTTTTTCTGTTTAAAAGTGAAATATGCCTTGAATGAGTTTTGACTCACTCTAGCTTGAGCAGGATTCACTCTAGCTTGAATTTTCAATGTGGCTGGTCATTTGGTGAATTCAAATACCTAAAGGACAGATACCTCTCTACCCATCGCGGCTGGAATTCAGTGGTAACTTGGTGAAAATTTTGACCAGGAAATTACCCAGGACCACTGAATTTAAGTCTTGACTTTATATTTCATCTTCAGTTTCCTAATCAGTAGAGTAGAGATAGCTATTCTTATTTCAGGTAGAATTTGAAGAGAACAGGATTTAGAGTGCTTCAACGAGTAAGTGAAGGAAGAAACTTAGCATGAATATTCAGGGGTGATATTTTATACATGTTTTTTAGGGGGGTGGCCTATCCCTTATCTGTTGTATTCTACTAAGCTTGTAGCAGTTAAGAGTACATTCTGCAGGAAATTTTGGAATACTTGCATATATAATAATATCTTGGGTATGGGATCAGTAGATGGCAGAATGGTTACATTGCTGAACTCCCATATAGTCAACTGTGGTTTGTGTTCCAGACCCAGTGGCTTAAAAAATTCACACCGGATGTGTGTGTGTGTGTGTGTGTGTGTGCCCAAGATCCTGAGACAAGAATGGAG
>NW_006159674.1:2721056-2748381 GCF_000334495.1 Tupaia belangeri chinensis | reverse complement strand
CTTTCCCTCTCTTAATAAATTTTGCTATTCCTTCTCTGTGTCTGCATTTCTTAATTCTTCATGAGCATGAGACAAAGAATTGGCTTTGCTGCTGCTCCTGCACTGGGTGTTGGGCCCACATACCCCAACTTTCTGCATCATAATTTTCCTTTATCATGAGTAGAGAGAAAGTAAGACGGACAGTATGCCAATCACCACAAATAGGTGATGGGCACCTGGGAGTTCATCATACTCTTCTCTGCTTCGAGTGTGCTGAAGATTTTCGCAGTAAAATTTTCAGAAGTGGAATGGGCGTCAGGAAGTGTTACGGGTAGAGAGAAAGAAGGGAGTTGGGGAAGACTGATCTGGAGATGCCAATACAGAAAGTTCTAACTTTTGCAAGAATACAAGAGTATTTTACACACCAAAATGGAAAACATGGTGGGAAGCTGCTCTGAATTGAGTAGAAGTCTGCATGTCTATAAATTCCATGTCCTGGGCAATTGGATTGGAGGGGCTGACATCCTGGTAAACTTGAAACCAAGAAAGTGTTCTTTCATTCTCTTTTTTCCTCCCATTTCCCCAGGAAAGAGGGCTGGCATGGTGGGAGCTGCTCATTACTTGGGGAAGGCCATAACTTGCAGGTATAATGTGGGTTTCTAATTTTTAGTAGGGGTGTGGTGTTGGTGTCAAGCTGTTTGGGGTTGACCTCATAGAACTTTGGCATGGAGGTGTAAGAGGGTTGGGGTGAATCCATGTAGTTTAAGAGACCTAAGGAAGTTATACCAGTACTGTGACTTCTCAAGAAATAATCTTCATTTAATAGCACATATAGCATTATGGTGGAACTGAAGATCTAGATTGGAGAGAGACAACCATTGGGCTTTATTTTACCTTGGTTTCTCAGTTTCTTGGTGGAAGTATGAGGTTCAACTTTTAGGTACTTTTATGTATTTATTTTGGAGAAAATTTTGCTATGGAGAGCATGTGCTTGCCAGATGGACAGAGACAGAAAGTGAGAAATGACCCCCCTGGAGGATGGCTATGCCACAATCCCTTTTCCTCCATTCTCCTCTTGGGGTTTTGGGCACACACTCATGCACACCCAGTATGAGTTTCAAGCTGCTGGGTCGGGCACTCGAACTGTGGTCGGCCATGTGGGAACCCAGCACCTTAAGCACTACGCCACCACGGGCCCCTAGCTTTTGGATGCTTTTAAAAGTGCTGGCCTTTCTCTGCAGCAGGTATTTGTGATTCACCATATAAATCTTCCAGTTTGTAGCATGTGTAGTACCGCTGAGTGTACGGCAAGGTGAACTGCAGAAGGAGAGCTCAGTCCTCTGACAGCCTGGTTCTCAATGCAGGAGGTCCTGACTGGCCAATTGCAGACGTTTGTAGCAGCTTCTAACTTGATTTTCTCATGAACCCTAGAACAATACCTCAGGAAGAATAATAATTTTTACATTTTTGTTAGTGACCACTTGGTTGTGGGCAATACATGTTTGATACTCTGGGATCCTTGGTGAGGGGATCATCATATCTTTTGGCCATTTAACCAAAGGGCTTGTTAGAACTAAAAGTGGAAAAATGTAAGGAGGAGGAAACCTCCTACCTTCTCTACTCTCCTCACAGTTTCTCTGCAAGGACAGAATTCATCTCATTCAATTAACTGGATGAGAGTCATGGAGTCAGCAAAGGTTTCATTCGACTGTCCTGTAGCTTCTTAAATCTGAGGAGCCCCGTCTTCAAAATTCTATCCTCTCACCTGAAAAGGGTCCCTGGTTTCCTTCCTTCTAAAGAACACTGTCAGAGACTGGTTTGGCCAGCTAAGCAGGGTTGCTTTTTTGAGAGGGGACTTGTAAGAGTTTAGAAGGAAAAAAGAAAGGACTTTATTTGTGAGGCAATTAAAACCCTCCCCCTGCTCCCATACTCAGTCTATGGGCTTTAGGAAGCCTTTGCCTTAATTTGGTGTTAAGACCCTCAGTTGTTAAATACACTTTACAGCCGCCCCAGCCATTCAGACAGAGCTAAGGTTATCCATGCCCTTGGCCCTCTTTATGCAATGAGAGTTCTTCGAGGGATGGGACAAATACTCCATTATACAAACTGAGCCAGGTGTGACCAGAAGTGTTTATGGGACATACCCTGAGTTGCATTTTTGTTTACTTTGGCATGAAAAAATGGAATTATAAGTCAGTCAGCCTATCGAAGCCTCTGAAGTCAGCCTATAAAGAGGGCCATTGCACTTATCCACCTTGATCTCTTTAGGTTAATCAATTTCCAAGAAGCCCATCTCTTCATGATTCACCCTCTTGTCAAATCTGGCTATGAGAAACAGAAGCAAACAGTTCAGTTGATACTAGGTGAGGCTCTCTTGCTCACTTGCCAGCCTTCTTCCTTCCTTCCCTCCCATTTCCTTCCTTCTTTTGCCCTCTCCCTCTCCCCTACTTTCTTTCTTTTTAACTTCAGCATCCAAAATACATTTGCAGTAGCTGCTCATGTCTAAATTCTGGCGTGGGGTTGAGAGCATGGCACGCGTACCAGAGCGCCTGATTTCAGATGCTGGCTCTGACACCCCAGTCCTCGGGCAGATTGCGTGGCCACTCTAAGTCCATTTTCCCTTTTTCCTTATAGAGTTGTACATGGATAAATGTGTTATCGCATGTGACACCTTTAGAACAGGGACCAGAACAAGTTAAGCCCTCAATAATGAGAACTGTTATATATTCTTAAATTCAATGATTTTATAGCATCCAGATTGTCACAATAGATTGTCACATATTAAGTCAGATTGTCAAATATTAAGTTCTGATGATAGAAGTCAACTTAGCTTGTCATATCTCTAAGTTTTTCTTTTGAAATATTCATTTTATGAAAATGAAAAAAAGAATTATGTTCATAAGAATTGATGAAATTTTGTTGGCAATAGTAATATGTGACTACTGCAGCTAAAATATGTAACGTTACCTTTTGCAATTTTTTTCTAAATTTTATATAACCCCCTTTGTAGCACTGTGGTTCATTAATAATTACTTAAGAGCTTTATTCTTATCAAGTTATAGCTTTGCAAGTATGGTGTCATATGTTCATTCTAAAACCTAAATAGAACTCCACACCTCTAAGGTCCACACCTGTATTTCCAATACACCTGCCCTGCCAACTCGCACAGAAATTGTAACCAGGCCCAAACTGAGTCAGACAGGGCAGAGACACTGGTGATAGCTTTAGGTTACTGTTCTATGTCACTCCCCACTGCCCCCTACCATTCTAAAGGTGTTCTCGTCTCTTTAAAGAAAATTTGGCTGATTAAGGACAGGAAACTAATTTCCTGATAAATATTATTGCTGAAGAATAGTCTTGTAGTTACGTATTGCTAGTTGCTTTCACTTTGGATAAATCTTTCTGCAATAAGCCTGTCTCCTTTCCTCAAACCAAGCTTCCCTCACATGGGGTCCTGTGCCTTCTGCTACCAAAAAACATGAATGAGGTTCTTGCCATTTCTGACAGTATTGTCGAGTGATGTGCAGAGCCAAGAGTTCGGGAACAAGACTTCCTTCTGCTCCCAGGGCACTTGGAGGGGTGGTGGGCTTTTGGGAAAGGAGAGTGTGGTTCATGAGTTTTATCATATGAGGATTTGCTTAGGTTTCTTACTGGGCATCTTGGCTCCCTTCCTTCAACACACTATCATAAGGAATATAGGCAGATGTACAGAACTGAGATCTGCATGGCCGGGATGGTGAGAAAAGCTGGCCACTTTTTTGTACCTACAGAACCCAAATTAGTATTTGTCGTCATGATCAGAGGTATCAATGGAGTGAGCCTGAAAGTTCGAAAGGTGTTACAACTTTTGCTTTTGCCAGATCTTCAATGGCACCTTTGTTAAGCTCAACAAGGCTTTAATTAACATGCTAAGAATTGTGGAAATATATTACTCAGGAGCACCAGAAGCTGAAGTCAGTAAATGAACTAATCTACAACATGGTTATGGAAAAATCAATAAGAAGCAAATTGATTTAACAGTTAACTCTCTGTTGCTCGATTTCTTGGTAAATTTGGTATCATCTGCATGGAGGATCTGATTCACAACATTTATACTGTTGGAAAGTGCTTCAAAGAGACAAGTAACTTCCTTTAACCCTTCAAATGATCTTCTTCACAAGGTGGAATGAAGAAAAAGCCACCCATTTCGTAGAAGGTGGAGATACTGGCAACAGGAAAGACCAGATCCACAGACATATAGAAGGATAAACTAAGGTATCCACTATGATGTATTTTTGTAATTTTTTTTTGATAGAGATTTTTTGCTATAGGGCATGTATGTTCACCAGAAAGACAGAGACAGAAAGCAAGACTCACCCCCACCCCTCACCGGGGGGATGGACATGCCACAATCCCTTCTTCTCCATTCTCCTTGGGATTTGGGGCATGCACACACATGTGCCCAGCATGAGTTTCAAGCTGCTGTGTCCAGGACTCTAACCACAGTCGACTCCATGGTAGTTTAGTGACAACAGTTATACCCTCTGCTCATCCTTATTTTGGTAATCTTGTCAGTTGATAAACAGTAGCTGTTTTCAGACTACAATATATTGTTGTATTAGTGATTTTGTTGTTGTATTGTTAGCTTGCCTCTGCCTTCCCTTAACCATTGTGGCACATCTTCGTGCTTGGTAAAATCAAGCCAAAACTTCTGTAAGACTAAGGTCCATTTTATATTTTGTGAAAATCGTTTATAGACTTACTAGGGGCTTTTTCTATACCCCAAAGGCCTAACGTTTCCCATTTGAATTGTGCCAAGTCAAAATGAGTTTATTCTAAGGAAGCCTGTTTCACAGGCATTCATGCATGATTTGTAGGTAAGGTAATAAAATAAAGGTCGGTTTACTAAAAATGTAAAAACAACAAATAAATGAAGGGAAGTTAAAATTTAAGAAAAAGGAGGGAAAGGGAGTGGCAGAGGGCAAGAGAGGTGTTGGGCAGGGAGAAGTTTTAGATGAGAGCCAGATAGGGAGATTTTTAGGTTTCCTAAAGAGGCCACCAAATTTCCAAAGGGCCTTTAGTAAAATTTGGATGTTACTAAAGGCAATGAACAGTCATAATGGCCAAGTATTTGGTGAGTAGAAGAAGAGGAAGGAGAGCACAGGAAGAGGGACAGTTACTATTATGGGCAAATTGTATCCCCCAAAAGAGATGGTGAAGTCCCAACCCTGGTACCTGTGAATCTAGCCTTATTTGAAAGTAAGCTTTTTGCCCAGATAAAGTTCAAGTTCAAGATGAGGTCATTAGGTGGGCCTTAATCCAATATGACTGATGACCTTTTAGGAAGTAGAAAAGAAGGAGATGCTCGGGGAGAAGGCAGTCATGTGGTGAAGGAGGCAGATACCGAAGTGCTGAGCACAAGCTGAGGAAGGCCAAGGACTGCTGGCGATTACTGGCGGCTAGGAAGAGACCATGAAGAATCCTCCCTGAAAGCCTTCGGAGGGGATGTGGCCTTACTGACACCTTGATTTCAGATTTCTGGCCTGCAGACCTGGGAGGCAACACATTTCTATTGTTTTACATGACCCAGTTTGTGGTATTTAATTATGGCAGCCCTAGGAAGCTAAGACCCTTAGTCATGGCTTAGTTAACTGAGCTAGACATCAGACCTGAAAGAAGACAGAACAGAGTCCTGCTTAAATACACCTTGCATCTTCCCAGTCCAAGGACTCCTCTCTCATTTAACCCTTAATTCAGGAGCCAAGGGAATGTCAGCTAAGAATCTCCACTAGGGGGATGAAGGAAAAACAAAAGAGCCAGAGTAAAGTCTTTTTTGCCTGAAAGGATCAAGGTAACTCCTTATCTTGTGACAACAGACCACCTCCCAGAGCACTGGATTGGGAGTTGTGACTCGCCACTGTGAATCCCCTTTCCCAGAATACAATGGACCTGAGAAACTAGTATGACTATCTGGGTGAAGACAGTGGGGTCCAATCATGGACAGCACTTCATGGACACAGCTCCAGAAACCTGTCAAAGAAAAGCAAATCCAGACTCAGGTAAAAAGAGACCATCTTTTTTTTTTTTTTTAATAATTATTTATTTTATTTATTCATTCATTTATTTTTTAGTTTGACCAGAGAGAGACAGAGGGTGATGGTGAGAGAGGAAGTGAGAAAGTAAGCCACCAGATTCAAGACTTGAACCCTGGTCGGCCATGTGGGAGTGTCCAGCACCTTAACTACCACACCACCTGCTGGTCCCAAAAGAGACCATCTTTGAAAAGACTCTGTCATAGGTGGTTGCTAGGGGCTGGATGGGAGAGGGGGAGAAATAGGGAGTTGTTTAAAGGGTATGAGTTTCGGCTCTGCCAGATGATCAAGTCCTGGAGATCCGTTATACAATAATGGTGAAACCCTGCCAAAGGTACCTGTCTCTTTCTTTCTTGTTCAAGGAATAAACTTCTAAAAATTTCTATTTGTGATTTATTATATATATATATATATATACACACACACACATACATAAATACATACACATATATAACAATAATGCATGAACATATTTATAATAAATAAATATGTAACTATATTGAGTAGATACTCAAAAAGTATTTTTTTAACCTTCCTTCCTTCTGTGAGAATAAGAGACAGAGAGACAGCCACCCCTGCAAGAGTCCCCATGCCATGATCTACCCCCAGCCTCCTAAACCAGAACAACAGAAATACACGTCTGATGCACTGATGCACATAAGGAAACCTCAGGATGTGAACCTGGACCCTCCCATGTGACTTCGGAGCATTTTGTAACTGCTGCATGAGCACAGCTGGCCAAATACTCAAAAAATTTTAAACTGATCAGAGTATGAAAAACACTATTTGAGGGCTCTATATCTACTCTACTCCTCCAACTATTAAACTGGTGGCCACTGGTTTATTCATTTCTTTTTTAAGCAGTTGTCTCAGAAGAATAACTGCCAATTGAAGATTATAATGAGATGTCCACCCCAGCGAAGGATGAAGTGTGAAAAAACAGTTACCAGGTTCAGGTGTTTGGCAGCTGGAATGAAGCAACTTAACAAACATTGTTCCATACAAAGACATATAAGGTATCTTTATGTATTTCAATAACTTTTGCCAAATTGTCAGGCTGTTAACACTTTAGACAAGTAGAGCCAGTGTTTAATGTAATTGAGGCCCAAAAGACACTCTGTTAATAAGCTAAGCAATTTGATGTCAGTTATTGGGGGGGCAGGCACAAACTTGGAACTTTTTTTGAAGCATAGATTTTTAAAAGAGGAGAGCCACTTAAGACAGACGTCAGTTCAAGATCTCACTCCAGTCTTACCATGCCAATTCCACAGGTTTCCTTTTATACATGATGTGTCCCATATCTGCCCCCTCAGTCCCGTGTATACCTATACTTTTCCAGGATTTTTTTAAATTATTTTTTTATTTTAGAGATTTTTGCTATAGGATGTGTGCTTCTGCCAGAGAGACAGAGAGACAGAAAGTGAGAAATCACCCCCTGGGAGGATGGCAATGCTACAATCCCTTCTCTTCCATTATTCTCTTCTTGGGATTTTGGGTACACACACACACACACGTGTGCACACACGCCCAGTGTGAGTTTCAGGCCACCAGGTCCAGGACTTGAACCATGGTCAACTATGTGGGACTCCAGCGACATAACTATTATGCCATCTGCTGGGCCCCCAGGAACTGTTTTGGAATCCTTAAGGGAAGGAAGCTGATAGATTCACAGGTAAACAACCTAAAAAATTAGAAATATATATTTAAAAATCTATTTGTTGATATATTTTTAAAAACAGGGAAATCAAAGTAAATAAGGCAAAATGCATACATTTCAAAAGATACTTTGATGTCCAATGAAAAGCATTGTTCTGAAGAGTAAAGGATAACTTAATATTGTGTTTTTCACCATTGTGGATCATTTTGTTGATTAGTTGACCTCCTAGAATATTTGACATGAGTGTCTCTGAATTGTGGAGGTGCTGATCCCCTCCTCACAGGTCATTTGAGCTGCTGTGTGGGTACAAGTATATTCTTATTACAGTTTAGTCCACCTGTGTCCGTCAATTCCTTTCCATTTGCCTCCTCCTGCGACACTCTGGCTCATGTTTCTTCATAAAGCTCTAAGCCAGTTATTAATAACAGTCCAGTGAGCCTCCTGAGCCACCAAGAGCATATGGTGTTTTTCACAAAAGAGGGAGAGATCATGCCCTTGGCTTTGGACTTTGTTTACTGAACTCCAGAACAGTAAGTTTTATTTTGTTTTTTGTTTTTTGTTTTTGTTTTTGTTTTTAAAAAAAAGCATAGCATTTTAAAATGCCAATATAGGAGAAAAGTTGAGTGTGACTTTAGTTTGCTTCTGGTACAGGGAGAATTCAGTAGGTTAAAACTTGTGAAGACTCCCAAAGCCTGTTTCCATTCCTTGCATTTCAGTATTTCTCCAGTTTTTATAAGGCTGGTTATAGAGAGGTTAATGCATTGGAGTTACATTCCTTTCATTTCTTTTTCCGCTTCCTAAAGGCAGGAGGAGAAAGGATTAATACTCTACGAACTTGACCAAGCCCTGAGGTTGCAGCTTGATATTTCCATGCCCTGTGATTCTTGATTCTTTTTTTTTTTTTTTTTTTTGGGGAGCTTTTTCCCATCGGGGGGGTGTGTTGCTATAGGGTGCGTGTGCTCGCCAGACAGACAGAGAGAGAAACAGAGAGACAGAAAGTGAGAAATCACTCCCCAGGGGGGGATGGTCACGCCGCAATCCCTTCTCCTCCATTCTCCTCTTGGGATCTTGGGCACACACGCACACGTGCCCGGCTTGAGTTTTAAGCCACCGGGTCCAGGAAGCGAACCGTGGTCGACTATGTGGGAGTCCAGCGACATAGCCATTACGCTAACTGCTAGTTCCCCTCTGTGATTCTTTAAAAATGAAAGACAGAAAGAAAGAAAGAAAGAGAGAGAAAAAGAAAAAATCCAGTGGTTATAAAGAGAAGCTTCACATATGGAGAGTATACACAGGGGAGAGCTAGACAGGAGACCGGGGCCCTTCTTATTTTTCCATGTTCCAGGTTTGCATCAGGGAGGACATCTGTCTTGTTCCATGGATCCATTGCCTTGTTGTTTTTTAGCCAAAGACTTTGTCTTTGCAGCCTTCTTTATAATGGTTGTTTCTGGGAGTCCTGCAAAGTAGGTCACTGTGTTTTCTGTCTGGAAAAGGAGGATCCTGAAGCCCAGAAGGGCTGATGCTCTGCGTGGTCCTTGTGAGCAGAGCTGAAACCTGACACTCTAATCTTTCTTCAGGACCATAGACTAATTTAGCTTTCTGCTCAGTTACATATGTTTGGTTGTTGAGAGTGTGCATCAGGCTTCTAAATAAAATGTGGAAGGGGGCATTACAGTGAATCCAAAGGAGGCAGGTGCATGCCTGGTTTGGAGCACTTTCAAATTGTGTGACCTTCATCAAGTACTCGACCACTGGGAGCCTCAGCTCCTCTCATTTGTGAGGTGAGAATCGGGGGGGGGTTACTCGTTAGAATCTGGGGGGGGGGGGTTACTCATACTGTATATAAGGGGTCATGTATATTGACAGTTTTTTTAACATTATTTATAAAGTATCTCACGCAAATTTTTCCTAAATCTTACTGATCATTTCTCATTTGTTTTTAATTCAAGTCCAGGGCTGCTAAATTTTGTCTCTGCAGGATTGGAATGAAGTAGGTGATATGTATTTATTGTATATATGGTGATACATATATATGATATATATAAGTAGGTGATCTCTCTATGTGTGTGTGTGTGTGTATTATATATATATATATATTTTTTTTTTTTTTCTTTAGATAGAGGGAGCCTTAAGGTGTTGCACTTCTGGGCCTTACAGAGCCATTGCTTAGGACACACACAGGGAGGAGACCTGAAAAGGAGATTGACTCAAGAGCAAGACCGTCTTTTGGTCAGATTTACTCATGAAATGATTTCTCTCCCCAACGGTATTAATAGCTCTGGACCCTTGCTAAGCTAGCACTGTGTCTTGCACACAGTAGGAATTACACACATGGTTTGCAGAATGGAAGCTTGTAGAGGAAAAATGATCTTGTCAGAACTCTCAACTTAGTATCTCTCATTGTTCCCAGTTTAGATCTAGAACCTCTAAATGTTGTCTTTGCAAGGAAACTAATTCAACCTGTGGAGACTCTATTGGATTTTGACTCCTCTTGATAACTTCGCTTTTAGGATGATATAAGCCATGGTCATGCTGAGGGCAGGTGGATTGGAGGATCGTCTACTGTGAGCAATTCAAGACATTTGGCTGCAGCTAAGACTAATGGTGATGGGGAGCCTCCAAACCAGGGTTTTTTTAAAGAGAGAGTTTTTTTGTTTGTTGGTTTTGTTTTGTTTTTGTTTTTGTTTTTGTTTTTTGCTATATGGTACATACACTCACTGCGGAGAGAGAGAGAAAGAGAGAGAAAGTGAGAAATAACCCCCCCTGGGAGGATGGCCACACTGCAGTCCCTTCTCCACCATTCTCCTGTTAGGATTTTGGGCATGCACATACATGTGCCTGGCGTGTTTCAAGTTGCCGGGTCTAGGACTTGAACCATAGTCGGCCATGTGGGAATCCAGCACCTCAACCTCTGAGCCTCCTGCTGGCCCCAGTCCTCCCAAAACAATTTTAAAACATAGCTTATTATTTTCAGGGCTGGCAGGTGACGTGGTGTTGAGGGAGCTGAACTCCCTCGTGGCTGACTACAGTTCAAGTCCCAGACCCGGAGGCTTTCTCTCTCTCTCTTTCTCTCTCTCTCTCTCTCTCTCCTTTCTCTTCCCCACTCTGGTCAAATTAAAAAAAAAGTAAATAAATAAAGTTAAATAAAATATTTCTTTATAAAAAATAAGCTATTATTTTCATAGACTCTCCTGCTCTATTAAATCAGATTCTAAAATTTATCTTTCAGTCATGTGCATCTATGTTTTCAAAGAACTGTTTTTCCCAATTTGTGACATTAGATTTGATTTCATGTGTCTGGATAGGACAGAAAGGGGGTTCTCTCAGAGAGCACCTGCTTCCCGAAGCTTTGCCCTGTACCTGAAGGGTCATGATGATATTTTTGTTTTCCTCTATAAGCTTTTATTCTGCGACCACAATTGTAATTCCTACTGTGTTCAGAATGCAGCAAGTTGTTTATAGCTATTAATATCATTGGAGAAAGAAGTCATTATTTGAATAAATCTGTTCAAAGTCAAAAATGGTCTTGCTCACAAGTGAGTGTTTTTTAGGTTTTCTCCTTGGGTGTCCTCTTCTAAACAACGACCTTGTGAGGCATAGAAGAACAACATTTCAAGGTCACACCACATTCTTCCTACCAAAAAAAAAAAAAAAAATGAACGCCTACTTTGTTCCAAGCCCTATGCTTTGTGCTAGGGATATAATTTCCGCATTAAAGAAGGTCATCTTCTTTTACTTAAACTTGAAATTTGAAGTTTGTTTTTAAGAAAGATTTTTGCTGTAGGGCATGTGTGCTTACTGAAGAGAGCGACAGACAGACAGAAAATGAGAAATCACACCCCAGGAGGGGATGGCCACACCACAATCCCTTCTCCTCCATTCTCTTCTCGGGATCTTGGGCACACACGCTGTGAGTTTCATGCCACTGGGTTTGGGTCTCAAACTGCTGGTGACTACATGGGAGTCCAGAGACATAACCATTACACCATCTAATGGTCCCCGAAATTTGAAATTTTATTCCCTTTTATTAGCCATCTATTATTATTATTATTACTATTTTACCAAATTTGACCCTAAGTAACATGCAGCTGGTCTCAGAAATCAAATTTTCACCTGACAATATAAAATTACTAACAGCAAATTTATGGCAAGGAGTCTGTGTTGCAGGAAAACCAGGTATTTCAAAGGTTTTGCTGAGTGCTTCCTAGAACTCAAGTGCAGAGATTCTCCACTCCTCACTCCCCAACCTCATACAGGTTGGACATCTGAGTTCTGCTGAGGAAAACCCACAATGAACACACTCACCCCATGTGCTCCACTTCTATCACCTTGTACCACTTGAAGGGCAAGTGTTGGGTGACATCACTGTGCTGGGGTGCCCTAAAAGACTTGCATAGCTAGTCCCCAGCCATACTGCTGGGCGATTCCTCTGGCCTTGTAAGAATGTGCTTCAGCAGTGATTCATAGAGAGGTCTGGGAAGCTTGGCAAAGAGAAGATTGATAATATGTTGATTATTCTTGTTTCAGAATAGTTCTTAAGGTTAAGCGCCCCTAACTGAATAATTTATGTCTCCTTAGGGTTGATACACAATCTGTTTAGGGCAGGAATGCAGTAGCTGAAAATCTGTCTTCAGGAGTCCTAGTAGTGGATGATTAAGAGGACATACTTGTTCATGTGTAGAAAATACAGAAAAATAGTTCATTTCAGAGCCAGGATATCTGCTTAAAACATTTGAAGCATGAGTTAGGAAAGTCCAACTGGACAGGTGTTGTCAATGAAAGCAAGCATGAGAGATGCAGTCAAACAGGAAACAATGTGGGAAGATGATGAAGGTAGAATCCTGACGAGTCTAGGACGCCCCTGCCCCCGGGGCCTGTGGAGAATCAGGCGGGCCCTCATGAGTGATGCCAGGCAAGCCCACATACCACTGCTCTCGTGTGGGTGTGTCTGTCTCAACTTACCAGGGTTGTCCATCTCTTAAGGACTGTTTGCTTCCTCTCAACCATTGGAGCTACTCTCTCTCTCTTCATCCTAGTTGGGCTGCAGGTACGTGATTGTCTTTCTGATTCTGCTGCATCATCTAGCTAACCATTATCTATGGGGTATCAAGAGTATGCTTATGTTTTTACCAGACTGCCATATTGCAGTGACTAAGGATCCAAGCAGATCTCAGTCCAAATTTCTGGTTGTTTTTTGGTAAGTTTGTGACCTTGTACAGCTTACTTCACCTCTCTGGACTTCAGTCTCTCCAGCTAAGGGAATAGTGGTATTACTATTCCTCCTCATAAAGTTATCTGAGATTAAAATCAAAGTGTGTAGTGTAGGCACTTAAGTTATAAATAAAATCCTTGCCAATCCCTGCAACACAGATATCACTATTCTGTTCTCCAGATGAGGTTGCATCTGAGGTTGAGTGCCCTGACTAGGCTACAGAGTTAATACTGGCCACAGTCAGGATATAAAACTGGTTCAATCCAGCTCCATGTCCCATGCTTGCTCCACACTCTGCTGACCAACCATCTGTGACAAAACACATGTTTATTTTCAGTCGAAGTCCATTTTTCAAGTTTCTTGCCTTGTGGACCTAATCTGTCAAATTTCCCAGCTCTCACTTGTGATTTACTTCATTCTAGACTCTTTTTTTTTGGGGGGGGAGAAGTTTTGCTATAGGGTGCCTGTGCTCACCAGAAAAACAGAGAGACAGAAAGTGAGAAATCACCCTCCAGGGGGGATGGCCATGCTGCAGTCCCTTCTCCTTCATTCTCCTCTCAGGATCTTGGGCACACATGCACATGTACCCAGCATGAGTTTAAGCCACCAGATCTGGGACTCGAACCACAGTGGACTACATGGGAGTCCAGCAACATAGCCATTACGCCAACTGCTGGTCTCAAGACTTTGGTTTTATATTAGCTTAAATCAAAGATGGGCAGAGGTGATGGAAGTAGAATCTCTCCAAATAGCCATGTCTGGCGAAACACAAAACCCAGTTGAACATGAATGTTAAAAACCTGTGGAGGTAGGGAACCAGTAGTCAGCATAATGGCTATGTCGCTGGACTCCCACGTGGTCGACCGCAGTTCACGTCCTGGACCCAGTGGCTTAAAACTCATGCCGGGCGCGTGTGCGTGCGTGCCCAAGATCCCGAAAGGAGAATGGAGAAGAAGGGACTGTGGCGTGGCCATCCCCCTGGGGGGTGATTTCTCACTTTCTATCTCTGTCTCTCTGGTGAGTGCACAAGCCCTATAGCAAAAATCTCAGGAAAAACAAACATGTAACTTGAACTCAATTTTTAGAAAATTACAGAACACATAAAATTATTTGCTATTGAATATGCCACAATGTTTAGTTAACCTCCAAATGTCTCAAATCTGAGTTTAGTGGAGGCAAATCTCCATTACGTAGTATAAAAGTAGCCCATCCAACAGGACACGTCTATCCTAAACCTTGTAAATCCTGTGCCAAATTGTTGCTTTCTGACAACTTGACTTGGTGCCCAAAATTATAAGCAAAAAGCAAAACCAAAAACGTCGATAAGAGAAAATTCTCACATGATTTCTCGTTTCTAAATGATGATTGAATTGAATATAAACTTTCTGGGAAATGAAAACTTTTTTTTCCTGTGGAAACCAATTAAAACACTCAACTTTGGGGTTTTCTTTTGTAAATTATTTGCTGGGAAAAGTAGACTTACTAAGTGGTTTTCTTGTTAGAATTGTCATAGGAACAAAATGAGCTTTCTGCCTTCCAAGAATACTTCAACTTTAAGTGCAGCGACTAGGTCAGTATTGGTTGAGAACTAATTAGTGTGAGAGACCATGAGGCATTGTGATCCAGGATCATAAGGCCATCCTTCCCTTCTAGGAAGACCACAGATGTCTATGAGGTGGTACATGGAAACAACCAGAATGTAAGGTGGTGTCTGGCAATATGTTACAGACAAGTGCAACACAAATATTCTATCTGAGGAAGTCAAAATGGGTCACAGAGGAGGTAGCATTGAGTCTCAAACACAGGTAGGAGTTTCATGGTTTGCGTGTTCAGATGGAATGAGAAAAATGCTTTGTTCAACTGGCATAGTTTAGCAGGTAACATGCTAGACTGTAATTTAATAATAGTCACTTTCATTTGTTAAGTGTTTGCTGTGTAGGCACAAGTATTATCTCATTGGATCATCACATTGCTCTAAGAGGTAGATGAATCCCTGTTTTATAGAAATGCTAATGGAGACACACAGAATTAATGTAACTGCCCCAAGTCTCATGCTAAGTTGTACCCCTGAGACTCAAACTCTATTGGTCTGATTCCAGACCTGTCTCTCACACACCATGTCCTGGAAGCATTCTTGTTATTTCTATCCAGTTAATGTAAAAGAGGTCAAGAGGAGAAACTTGTCAGTCACAAGGTAACCAGTGGTTAGAAACTATAATAAACAAGAATAAAATGAATATTGAAAGATAATAAGAATAGGGGCCAGCAGGTGGTGTGGTGGTTAAGGTGTTGGATTCTCACGGGACTTACTGCTGTTTGAGTCCCAGACCTGGCAGCTTGCTTTCTCACTTTCCCTCTCTTTCTCTGGTGAGTACCTGTGCCCTATAGCAAATTAAATAATAATAATAAATAAAATGAAATAAATTCCTTTTTTTAAAAAAAGAAAGATAATAACTGTACTTTAAGCTAACTCCATTACTAGATAGTAGCCCATAGATGTGATCTGGGGAATATCCCATTTGCACTGGGCAGATTGTTTTGATGTGAATAAATTAGCAATTCACTGTTGTACAGCTATTTTGGCAAATTCATGGTTATGGGGCCGAGGGCTAGCTTTGAAGACCATCCATCCCGTGTTGCACAAGCAGTTCACATAAATAGAAAGAGCTAGGACCGAAGAAGGATAGTGGCTGTTAATCATTAAGATGGGGATATTTACCTTCAATTGCCCAAGTGTGGTCAATTTCTATTGTAATATAGATCTTTTCCAAAGTAGCTTTCCATGTGAAAATGTTAATAAAGCAGTAGAGTTGAAAGAGGGTGGCACCTGGGGGCTGGAGTCCATGTTAATATTTAAACTTCACCACACAATACTTCAGCGGTCTTGGGTTACTCATATCCTTTACGTTATAACACACAGCCCAGGCCTATCATATAACAGACCCCTACTAAACAGTAGGGATTATCATTTCCTTAGGTGACTTATCAAGCAAAAATGGACAGATTTTAAGCATGTCTCATTTTTCAACTTGTATCTCTAGGGAACTTTTATCAATATTATCTTAACTGTTAGATATTGATGGAAACAGGAGTCAAATTTAAAAATCCTAGTTAAAAAGGGAAATATTTTTGAAATGTTGACTCATGTGTTTAAGACTATAAACTTGAATCCAATGAAAAGTGTTTTTCTTTTGATTGAAAAAGAGACTTTGCGGAGTATGTTCTGTTCTTTGCCTTGGCCCCAAATCCACACCTAATAAGGGGAAGTGGCAGGGGTTGAGTGAAATTGAGAAAAGGGTGAAGTCTTATAACTAGCAATACTTTTATATAACAGAGAATTTTTGTTTTGTTTTGTTTTTGCCAGGGGACCAAGCTATTTAGAAAATGTGTCCTTCTTATGGGCCCAGGAGTCAGCATTGATTTGAGAAGCTCTTTTTCTATATAATACAAGGTAGTTAATGTTTTTTAAAAATTTTTTTTGGGGGGGGAGGTTTTTGCTATAGGGCACGTGCGCTCACCAAAAAGACACAGAAAGACAGAAAGTGAGAAATCACCCCCTGGGGGAATGGCCATGCTGCAATCCCTTCCTCATTCTCCTCTTGGTATCTTGGGTATGCATACACATACGGCCAGCATGAGTTTAAGCCACCAGGTCCGGGACTCGAACTGTGGATGACTACATAGGAATTCAGCTACATAGCCATTATGCCAACTGCTGGTCCCCAAGGTAGTTAATGTTTCCAAAGCAAGAATCTACTAACTGTTGTCAAGGCAAAGAATAGAAAATACAATGAAGCCAGCTCTCAGAGACCAAGTGTTAGTCACTGACCATATGCCTGACTTACTTGGTGGGATACCATTTTCAATTATCGAATAAGCTGCAAACAGGTTAATTAGAATTAGACCATTTGTACCTAAGTCTTGATAGAGTCAAAGGAGAAGCAAAAAAAGAAATGCTTGAGAAACCAGATGAGAGAGAATCTAGGCGGGGCCCATAGCACAGCAGTTAAGTGCTGTGTCTAGAAAACTGAATCTCACATGGCTGACATAGTTCAAATTCTGGCCCCAGTGGCTTGAAACACACTTCATGTGTGTGTGCTTGCATGTCCCTAAATACTCATGGGATGGAGCCATAGAAGAAAAATTATTATGCTGTGATCATGCCCCACTGGGGAGTGCATTCTCTCTCTCTGAAAATTATTTGCCATTATTTGGCAATTCATAAAAAGGGACAGAGAATACATTCTTTCAGTACAACATTCTATTCAGTAATAAATATGGCAGAGCAAAGCAGTTAAACACCACCCAGAGAAAGCTGGATTTCACATGGCCAACCAGAATTTGGGTCTCAGCTCTGGCAACTTGCAAAACATGCCAGGTGTGTATACTGGTGTTCCTAGGATCCTGATGAGTTGGAGAATTGGGAAAAAAGGACCTCAGCCTTTTTTTTGTGAACGAGAGTTCAGTCTTGTTCATAAGTTATATATTTTCATTAAACTGTTTCATTGATAAGTTTAATTTTCCTTTTGCTCATATTTGCTACAGTGATGGATTTGACAAAAAATAAAATCATTAGGGACCAGCAGTTAGTGTAATGGCTATGTTGCTGGACTCCCATGTAGTCGACCGCAGTTCAAGTCCTGGACCCGGTGACTTAAACTCACACTGTACGCATGTGCGTGCATGCCCAAGATCCCAAGAGAAAAATGGAGGAGAAGTGATTGTGGCATGGCCATCCCCCCTGGGGGGGTGATTTCTTGCTTTCTGTCTCTCTGTCTTTCTCTTTCTGGTGAGCACACGTGCCCTATAGCAAAAACCTTTCAAACAAACAAACAAACAAAAATCATTAAATACTGCTTTTAAATATATGGAGAGGGGGAAAAAGGCCACTAGTACTGGGACTCCTTTTTTTAGTTTTCTGCACTTATTTAGGCAACATCCTTTTAAAGGAGAGGATGTGAGAAAGAGAACATTAAGCAGAAAAAACAATATGAAAGATAGAAACAGCAAGGAAAAATGTCACCCATATTCCTTCCACCCAAACTTAGTCTTAACTTAGTCTTATGATTATTACGGACATTTGTCTGTAGTCCTCTCTGGTCTTCTTCTTTTTTTTTTTTTTTAAAGTTTATTTCTGATATGGAGTCTAAGTATATTCCAAAAAGCATATAGAACTTATATGTGGAGTTTAACAACTAGTTAAAAAGTAGTTGTCAATGTAACCACCACCCAGGACAGGAACTGAAACATGGCAGGGAGCTCCTACTTATCATGTCCCCTCTCCTCACTAAAGTCACCGCCATCTTGATTTTATAGGATCCAGTACATTTTTTTCTATTTTTATTTATTTATTGTCTTTTATTTTATTTTATTTTTTTTATTTTTTACTATAGAGTGCGTGTGCTTGCCAGAGAAGGACGGGGGGTGGGCAGGAATGAGAAATTACCCAACAGGGGGATGGCCATACCATAATCCCTTCTCCTCCTGTCTCCTCCTGGGATTTTGGGTACTCATGTACATGCACCTGGGGTGATTTTCAAGCCATCAGGTCTGGGACTTGAACCATACAGCCAGCTATGTGGGCTCCAGCACTTTAACCTCCACACCGCCTGCTCCCCACCAGTCCCTTTCTTTACTTGATAAATTTACCACCTGCACCATTGCCATCCATATTTGCATCCCTATGTCATACACTTAAACTGCTTTTTCGCTTAAAAATTAAAATGAAAAATTAATTTGCTAGGGGGCACTTAAGCTAACTGGAGAGAGCCAGAGAGAGCAGGAAAGTGAGAGCATCCCCTTTGAGGGATGATCATGCAGCAATCTCTCTCTTCCATTTCACTCTCCTTTTGGGATTTTGGGAATGCACGCACATGCACTGGGCATGTTTTTCAAGCCACCACCAGGTCTAAGACTCTAACCATCAACGTGGCCATGTGGGATACAGCAGATGCCATCCACTTCTTTAGGGACATACCTGGGAGTATAGTAAGTAGTCTTAAGTATGAGTTGTATTCATATTTAAATATTTTAACATATTCTAAGTGGTTTTTCCATGATTTCACATGTTACCCATCATTTTAATGGACAAATGATAGTTCATTTGTGACTGAGTCATTGTTTAACCAGTCTCCTATTATTGCTTCTATTTTTTTTTTTTCTATAATAAAAATGACACAGTGGATCTGATTGGTGATCACATGCATGTGTTCATTTTGTAATCTCATTAAGTGTATGTCTGTTTGCTATGGCTTCTTCACTTACAATTTCTCCACTCTTCTGTACGCATAATATACTCCAATGAGAGGAGCTGACTTGGCCCAGCTGCAGGGGCACAGGCAATATCGTGCTGCTTTGCAGTGTTGGAAACTGCATGGCCAACCACCAGAGTGAATCCTGGCTCAGTCTGAAACAGCCTGGTGTACTTGCCCCAGTCTCAGCCTGATGAGACATGCAGGAGTACTGGGCTCGCTTTCCTTCTCTCTCTCTCTCTCTTTTTCTCTCATGAAATAAAGAAATAAAAATTCTTTTTTTCAAAGGATGTGGTGATAGGGGAGGGGCAAATAGGCTACAATGAACATTTTCAAGCAAAATCTTTTTAATTTAGTGTGTCATTAGTATAGATGACTTGAAGGGGAATTACATAGTTAAAGGGTACAGCAATCATGTTATATAGCCTTTTCTTTTATAATAAGTTATTCCTCTAACATTTCTAATTTTTTTTGAGAGATTTTTGCTATAGGGTGAGTGTGCTCACCGTAGAGACAGAGAGAGAGAGACAGAAAGCAAGACATCACTTGCTGGCAGGATGGCCACACTGCAATCCCTTCTCCTTTATTCTTCTCTAAGAATTGTGGGCATGCAAATACTCACACCTGGTGTGAGTCTCAAACCTCTGGATCTGAGACTTGAACCGTGGTTGCCTACATGGGAATCCAGCTATGTAACCATTATGCCATCTGCTGGTCCCCTAATTTTTCTTTAAATGTGATATAAAAATCTTAAAACTTATGCTGCTTAACAAAAACAGATACACAATCTCATGAGTCACAAAGAGAGTTACATAGAGAGATTTTATTTTTGCCAGGGAAGATACAAAGCATTTGTTTAAAATAATTTTTAGAGAGTTATTTCTTTAAAAAGCCTGGTGAATGCTTGCCCTGCCAGGAAAACCCTAGAATGTAGCTTCATCTTTCTGTTAAATGTTCAGCTTTTAGCTCTACAGTTCTGTGATAAATTGAAATTAAAGTGTCATATTTTCCGGAGTCCACTCCTCCACAGCTGCTTCCTGTTTTCCCTCGAAGGTAATTGCAGAGTTTCTCTATGTAGACTCCCTGCCCCTTTGCTTCCCACATTACCTATCATCCAATAAAACCTTTTAACGTGCTTTGACACAGGAACTAAGGTTGCCAAGAGACCACCTGTGCTGAATGCACTTTGTTCCAGCAAGTGCAGACGGAGAGAAGACTGAGAAGCAGTGTTATCTGCTGCTACCTGGGATTAATTCAGGTGAGAAAGGGCTCTCTACGCACTCGTCAGTCCCCAGCACCTGTTTCCGCTCCTCCTCCTCCTTATTCCAGTCAATCACTTACTAATTTTGGAGTGCGTTGAAGGTACTCCTGGAAGCACAGGCTGAAAAAAACACAAGCTGGAGGCTGAGGCTGAGGCTGCAGGAGGGAAGCAGTCACTGCAAACCAGCAATGATGGTGTTATTTTTGCCCATCATTGCTGAAACCCAGGCAAAAGGAACTGTTGAGTGGAGGGAAAAGTCTAGGTGACTACTTTGCCGATGGTTGCTGTGTAATTTGGAGCAAATTATGATAGAAATCTATCTAGGCTGCTCCAAGTGGAGAAGGAAACGCTGACACAAATCCTTGTGGCCTCCTTTCTTCTTCCTTCCCTCTGAATATTCAAGCTGCCTTTTTGATTTTTGAGTGAAAATAGCAGATAAAATATTTTACTATCCAAATCATGCCCCATCGTTGATGTTTTCTCTTCAAAGAATTATTTCCTTAATTTTATTTATTTTGTTATCATATTTTTAAAATTTTGACCAGAGAGAAGCACAGATAGAGAGAGAGGGAAAGTGAGAAGGCAAGCCACTAGATCCGGGAATCAAATTGTGGTCGGCCATGGGGGAGTCCAACGCCTTAACCACCACACCACCTGCAGGCTTCTTGATGCTTAAGTGGAGCGTATATGAAGAACTTCGGTGTAAGGCTTTGAAGATGATTTGTCCTTGCATTCCCTGACAAGGAGTTAAGAATGGTTTTGAACTCTTTACCTGACGTTTGATAAAATGTTCCAACAGTGTCAAAAGTGGACTACAAATTAATACCTTTTTAAATTCCAGCTATGAAAAACAGCTTGTTTTATTAACAAAGACATGTGGAGTAAATTAAATGTTTGATGTCTTAGTGACGAAATCGTAAGAGGATCTTAAAGACAAAACCAATCTTTTTGTTTACTTTTTATTGTCATTGCCTGATTTTTCTCATGCCTTCAAATTCTCATTTTTCTGGTAATGCCAATTATACAGGTTAGAGGAATGACAACCTCACCAAAGCCTTTAAAAAGATTTTAAAGGACTGGGAACCAGCAGTTAGCGTAATGGCTATGTCGCTGGACTCCCACGTAGTTGACCGCGGTTTGCGTCCTGGACCCGGTGGCTTAAAACTCACGCCGGGCATGTGTGCATGCGTGCCCAAGATCCCAGAGGAGAATGGAGGAGAAGGCATTGCGGTGTGGCCATCCCCCCTGGGGGGTGATTTCTTGTTTTCTGTCTCTATGTCTCTCTCTGTCTGGCAAACGCACGCACCCTATAGCAAAAAAAAAAAAAAAAAAAAGATTTTAAAGGACTGAAGATATTCTATAGATAAAGTCATTACTGAAAAGAGAATGGTAAGTATAAAAGTCCCTTGAGCTATTTCTCCTAGAAGGCAATTTTGGTATATAGAAAACCTGTGATTGTGACAGTAAGTAGGCAAAGGGAGTAAGAGAAAAATATTTTAGTCCATCAGGGGGACGGAGATTTTAGTTCATAGATTGATTTGCAAATAAGTACAGTTTATTCCTTAGAAGATTGATCTTCACTTTTTTTCTCTTATACTGTCAATATTAAAGTTGAATGACTGGGGGGGGCGGCAAGTGGCATGGTGGTTAAAGGTGCTGGACTCCCACATGGCCTACCACGGTTCAAGTCTCGGACCTGGTGGCTTGATTTCTCACTTCCTCTCTCTCTCTCTCTGTCTCTGATCAAACTGAAAAATAATAATGATAATAATAATAAATAAAATAATTCTTTAAAAAAAAAGTTGAACGACTCAGGATTGTAAATGTGTTCATTTGAGGATATTTTTCTCTTTTTTTTTTTCCCCTAGGGAGCAAAAGTATTCTGGATATGACTAGTAAAAACTGGATATTAATTTCTACAACTACTCCTAAAAGTCTGGAAGATGAGATTTTGGGAAGACTTCTGAAGATTTTGTTTGTTATCTTTGTTGACTTAATGTCTATTATGTATGTTGTTATAACTTCTTAGAAAGCTTATTTCCTTTACATGTAAATTTCAAATTGAGTTTCAGTGAATAAAAATTTGTATTTTAATTGTGAGTATTTTCTTTTCTTTTTAGATTTTTTTTTTAGCTTTTGGTGTGTGCACTCGTGAGAGAAAGAGAGACAGTGAGAGAGAAAGTAAGGAAACCCCCAGGGAAGATGGTCATAACACAGTCCCTTCTCCTTCATTCTCCTCTCAGAATTTTGGGCATGCACATGATTTTCAAGCTGCCAGGTCCAGGACTTGAACCATGGTTGGCCAATTAGAAGTTCAGCGCCTTAACCACCATGCCACCTGCTGACCCCAGTGAGGTGTTTTTAGTTTGATGGCATTACTAACTTAATCTAAAAGCCAAAGGACATTACAATAAAAACATTGTGTATTGTTTAGTATCCTATGAAACATTCACATAAATTGAAGTGGATTTTTTTCTGCAAGAAATTGACACTATTGAATCATGAAACTTGTTTAACAAAGTTGTTATTTGGTGTATTGACTAAAATTTGTAGGTGAAATTATGAGTGAGGTTGAATTTTATAGGACGTATACCTATATGTCATTCTTTTGTTTACACATCAAGCTTAACATCTAAGGAGCATAATATTTAAATACAATAGACAATACTTGATTCCCATTTTCTCTTCTTTTTTCTTTCTTTTTTTTTTTTTTTATGAGAGAGAGATTTGCTATACAGGGCATGTGCCAGAGAGACAGAGAGACAGAAAGCGAGAAATCACCCCCCCCGGGAGGATGGCTATGCTGCAATCCCTTCTTCTCCATTCTCCTCTCAGGATCTTGGGTACATGCACACATGCACCCGGTGTGAGTTTAAGTTGCCGGGTCTGATACTCAAACCACAGTCGACTATGTGAGACTCCAGTAACGTAACCATTACACCATCTGCTGGTCTCCATCCTCATTTTCTTATACACATATTTCATCTGTTGGTAGGCATATTGTTTTTTTTAACTCTGGGCAATAAAGTAAGTGAAAGATATTTCTACCAATGAAGACTTAGAATTAGAAATGAAAATACTTAAAAGAGATTCTTTTGGGAAAAAGGCATTTGTAAGAAAAGAAGAGAGAACAGGGTATAACCTGTGTTGATTTCCTATCTGGAAATAAATGCTCACTGTATGTCATTTAATGTAGGGCTTATAAAAACTTAGGGGGTGGGTGTTTGTTGTCCCCATTTTACAGATGAAAAAACTGGAAGAATTATGCCAACTCCAGGCCTTAACTATGACATGGCAGAAGTGGATCTTCATAATTCATAATATCATGCTACCTCAGAAGGTAAATAACAATACAATAGGGAAAGGGTAGTTAAAAGTGAATGTGGGGACCAGCAGTTGACATAATGACTGTGTCGCTGGACTCCCATGTAATCAACCATGGTTCGAGTCCTGGAAACTGATGTTGGGCTCATGTGTATGCGTGGCCAAGATCCCAAGAGGAAAATGGAGGAGAAGGGATTGTGGGATGGCCATTCCCCCTGGGGGGTGATTTCTTGCTTTCTGTCTCTCTCTGTCTTTCTGGTGAGTGCACAAGCCCTATAGCAAAAAAGTCTCCAAAAAAAAAAAGTTAATCTGTAAAAAATCAACTTGTTTTTTAAAATAATATTTTGAGAGATTTTTGCTATAAGGTACATGCACTCACCAGAGAGACAGAGAGATACAGAGACAGAAAGTGAGAAATCACCTCCCTGGGTATGGATGGCTATACCTCAATCCTTTCTCTTCCATTCTTCTCTCAGGATTTTGGGCACTCATGTACCTGTGTCTGGTGTGAGTTTCAAGCTACTGGGTCTGAGACTCAAACCATGGTCAGCCATGTGGGAGTCCAGCACCTTAATCACTATACCATCTGCTGGCCCCTGCAATCATGTTTTATTCAAGTCCCTATTTCTTAGGGGGAAGAAAGAGCAAGTTCATCCCTTAATCATATTCAACTTGACAATACCTTCTCTTCCCTTGTTTTCTTAATTCCCTCATTTGCTGACAGTCAGTGTTAAAATGTAACTGTTGACTTGCTTTTTAAGTTTTTGAAAAACAAAGATCTTTCTGTCCTTCAGATTTTTTTGAGTTCTCCCATGCGATGCACGTACTTGACAAAATTTCGATTTTGTCCATGTAGTGACTATTTTCTCCAATTTATACTAATCATTAATGGAAGGTTTCAGAAGAGACCTAATGAACTGTGAAAGGAATCCAGACCTTTGAGACCTATTCCTTAACTGACTCTTCCTTAACCTTTCCATGGTGTTGTATATTTAACCGAAGAGTCAAACAGAACATTAATTGAAACCATAAGAGAGAATCCTCTTCTTTTTCTACCCTGTGCAGTCCCACACTGTGTAGTGACGTGGCTGCCAACGAAGGACCACGTATGTGGCAGTGCAGCGGTAGGCTATAGCACAAGGCCTAGGGGTAAGCAGGCCCCACCACCTCGGTTTGTGTAAGTGCACTCTACCATGTTTGCACAATGACAAAGTTGCCTCACAGTGAGTTTCTCAGGTTGTTTACCCATTGTTAAATAATAAATGGTTATATTTTTAGACTCTTTCTTTTGGATACAGAGGCCTCCTCCTGTTGTGGATGTCTTCCAACCTGCTTTAGTTGAGATGTGTCAGAGCCTATTATCAGGTTATTGACAGATAAAGGTCACATCTCAGGCAACACCCCAACTCCTCAAGCTTGGGGCTTCTAGGCAGTAGGCCACATGATTAGAAGCATCAACTCTGAAGCCAGACTGTCTGGGTCCAAGTTCTGGCTTCATCTCTTATAGCTTGGTAACCTTCTGTTTCAGTTTCATTACTTATTTTTTTTTTTTAATTTTATTTATTTATTTTTGGAGGGGTTTTTGCTATAGGGCATGTGCGCTCTCCAGAAAGACAGAGAGAGAGAGAGACAGAGAGATGGAAAGCAAGAAATACCCCCCTCCAACTACCCCCCAACCCAGGTAGAATGGCCGTGCTGCAATCCCTTCTCCTCCATTCTCTCAGGATCTTGGGCACACTTGCACACGTGCCTGGCGTGAGTTTAAGCCACCAGGTCTGGGACTCAAACTGTGGTCAACTACATGGGAGTCCAGCAACATAGCCATTATGCCAACTGCTGGTCCCTCAGCTTCATTACTTAGAGAATGAATGATTGTGTCAAAGATTTGTAGAGAGGATGAAATAGGATGACTAATGTAAAGTACTTAATACAAAGCTTGGCATATGAGAAAATATCAAGAACAATAGATTGTTGCCATCACTGGGATGGGAACAGAAATGAGGTGGTTCCCTTCAGATTGAGGGTTGGTCACCCTGCCTTCCTACACTTCTCCTTACACTTAGAATGACTTCACATTAACCCATCCCATTGGCCCAAGGATGTGATTGTGTTCCACTGGAACCTATGAATCAATCTGTTGCAGTCATTGGTCATACTGGTTGACTCCGCAGGTCTCCTTTCTTGTTGTTTTGGGACCTGGCAATTATAACTAGGTATCATAATGAAACCTAAAACAAGAAGAGATACATGATATGCATCCTTTTTTCACCAAGAAATAGGTCGATTTTTAAAATTATTTAATTTTATTTAGTCATTTATTTATTGTAATTTGACCAGAGAGAGACAGAGAGAGAAAGAGAAAGTGAGAAAGCAAGCCACCAGGTCTAAGACGTGAAACATGGTTGACCATGTAGTAGTGTCCAGCACCTTAACCACCCTGCCACCTGCTGGTCCCAAAAAATAGGTCTTTTTTTTTTAAAGAATATTTTTAAAACAATTATTTAACTTTATTTTTAATTATCATTTTAAATTTGAACAGAGAGAGAGAGAGAAAGGCAAAGTCAGAAAGCAAGCTGCCAGGTCCAGGACTTGAACTGTGTTTGGCCATATGGGAGTCTAGCACCCTTACCACCATACCACCTGCTGGCTCCAAGAGCTAGGTCTTCATATGAAGTATTGTGGTTTAGTAATTGGAAATAGGTCATTTTTCCTTCACCATTAAAAATATTCATTCAGTTCCTTTTTAACAGGTGTGGTAATGGGAAGCCAGGTCGAAGTAGTAAACAAAACAGTTCCTGCTCTCATGGAGTTCACAGTCTAGTGGGGAAAATGGATAAATACCCGAATGGTATAATTACAGTTGGAAAAGTATCAGGAAGAATATGACCAGTTTGTGAGGAAACATACCGTGACCAATGTGTCAAGGACTCTCGCAGCAGCCAGTTCTGAGAGCTTAGTGGATATGCAGAACCTGAGTACTCCTGAGATGTGCTGAACTCAGAGTCTGCAGTGTAATGAGGTCCACAGTGATTCACATGCATATCGTGGTTTGAGAAATCCTGGAATCTCACTGGACAAAGTGTTCCTGCATCTTGTTCCTCTGGCTACTGCATTGCTATGTGATCCTTGGGCAAGTTGCTTAACCTCTCTGGGTCTCATACACCTCTTGCTTTCAAATAAAGAGACAAACTAACCAAAATAGCATTAATACTGTTTTGCATGTTACATAGAGCTATTGTGAATGTTAAATGAACTAGACTGAAACTTACATGAAAATGCATAACAGAAAGGAGTCATACAAGCCTCAGACATTGCTGTAATCAGCCAGAAGACAGGAGTTGCTCTGTGAAGTAAGGGACCTACGTTTCCCTTTTGTAACATGAAAAACAATTGTTTTCGTAAATTAGAACAATATCTATGGCACATGCATATATGTATATATAGATAGATCGATATATATATATATATTTTTTTGATATAGATCTCTCTCTCTCTCTCTCTCTCTCTCTATATATATATATATATATATATATATATACACAAGAAGTTTCAATTACATAAAAAGTTTTT
>NW_006159674.1:2704668-2720992 GCF_000334495.1 Tupaia belangeri chinensis | reverse complement strand
ATATACACAAGCAGTTTCAATTACATAACAAGTTTTTCCTGGGGTGGATTTCTGCGGCATTTCATAGAATTTAATGTCCACCTTTGTTGTTGAAATCAACCCTCTAACTGAAGTGGATGGTGTTTCTCAACTCAACATAATAAATATGCATTCCTTGGCCATGCCTAAATATATGTGCTGTTAATGCCATAACCCCTTAGAGTCAACTCAGGCGGCCTTGCATCTTCCCATTTCTATAGCCCTTTGCCAGAATGACCCAAGTTTGAGATGAGAGGTCAGAAAATGCCTGCCTTCTTATTTATAAATGCTGATATCTAGAATAAGGGTGTACTGCACTTCGTCTTTTGCATGTGTTATGAGATTTAATCCATTTGAACAAGTTTAGGAGATACTTGCATCTCATAGATGAGGAGATGGGGTTCAGAGGAAGTAAGTACTATACCCAAGTTCATACAACATCTAACTCTGGTAATATAACTAGAAAGTGAAAGAGCAAAAACTCCCAATTCAATGCCAACTGCCTCTGGAGTCCTGTTGCTAACCATTGAGTTATTCTGTCTCTTATCAAGCGAGAGAAATTGATCACTTTACTTCCCTGCTTCCTCATTTGGAAGGAGAGAGGTTTGGAGTATAAAGAGGCATCCCAGTTTGAAAACCAGGAATTCAGTGGTAAGATGCAACCTGGTGGATCCTAACTGTGTCACTACTTCTCAGGTACTGACCACCCACCCTACAGGTAACATTTTCCTCTTTTCTACGGCTTCAGTTTGTAATAAAATGACATATGTATTCTCTAGTTATGGAGCACCCATTGGTTTGTGTTATCAAATATGAAGTTAGGCCTTATAAATGGACATCTCAGATCACTACTCTGCATTCAATATACAAAGAAATAAAAACTGTATCCATAAAATCAGTTTAATGTGAATTTTTTAGGTTTTTTAAATTATCCTTTTTTTTTTTTTGGAGAGTTTTTGCTATAGGGCACGTGTGCTCACAGAAAGACAGAGACACAGAGACAGAAAGTGAGAAATCAGCCCCCTGGGGGGATGGCCATGCCACAATCCTTTCTCCTCCATCCTCCTCTAGGGATTTGGGCATGCACACACATGTGCCTGGCGTGAGTTTAAGCCACCATGTCCGGGACTCCAACTGCAGTCGACTACATGGGAGTCCAGTGACATAGCCATAATGCCAACTGCTGGTCCCTAATGTGAATTTTTTAATAATTGAAAATCACAAAAATATTTTGAACAAATTTTTTCCAAAAGAACTCATCAATGATATATGGTAAATGTGCCAATTGCTTGGGCTTAATAAAAATACCCCCAAGAGACCAGCACGCTATAGTTTGTGAGACACATAGTGTGAGGGTTGTAGATAATCTAACATTTGAGTGTTCATTGCATGAAAGGATTTATAAGAAGAATAAACCTGATAGCCATTCTGGTAAGAATGGACAGTTGCTAGCATGATTGGGCATGACTGAGGTAAACTGCCCTTGCAGAGACTGGGGCAAAGTTGGATGGAGAATCTTACATGTATGGTGTTTGTGTGGCCACCTAGACCCAGGCTGTTGTTTGGGGTTGTTCTCTGCTTGACTGCTGGTCTTACTGAGAGCAGTCCTACTGATTGAGCAAACTGAGGGCTAGAAGCCATGTAGGCCAGTCTAAGACCAGTTGAGCCAAGACTTATTTATACTCCCATCAGAGAGACCTCTGCGTGCATTCTGCCATCTGACCTGGGGCTGGGGTGAGAGCGCATTAGTGTGAGAGCACGCCAAGTCCTGGGTGGCCAACTGGGTTTCCAGTGTGAGACATTTGCCCTTTGGACCAGGAGGTGGCTACAGACTGTTCTCTGGAGTGTGAGGGCCCCTGGCCTCCTGCACAAAGTGTGATCTCAAGATACAGAGACTGACCTTTCGTGTGTTGTTTATGGATGTTGAATCTGGCTTCACCACGGAGATGATTTACTCGGTAAATAGTTATCAGGTACCCACTCTCTCTCCGACAGCATTGCAGGCATAGTTAGTTATATACTGGACCACCAGACGGGCAGGGTCCCTGTCCTCATGAGGCTTGTTTTCTGGTGAAGGAGACAAACAAATTGTTAAACACCTGAGAATTCCACGTGCTGTGGAAAAAATAAAGTAGAGTCACAGGAGGGCAGGTTTATGTTGGGGGAAGAATATTTCAGCTCTGGGGATCTGAGAAATAATTTCTTTTTTTAATTTTTAGAGTTTTTTTGCTATAGGGCATGTGCGCTCACCAGACAGACAGAAAGCAAGAAATCACCCCCCAGGGGGGATGGCCACACCGCAATCCCTTCTCCTCCGTTTTCCTCTCGGGATCTTGAGCATGCACCCACACGCACCCGGAGTGAGTTTTAAACCACTGGGTCCGGGACATGAACCATGGTCGACTACGTGGGAGTCCAGAGACATAGCCATTATGCTAACTGCTGGTCCCGAGAAATCTTTCTTAAGGAAGTGATATGGGAGCAGATACTTGATTGACAAGGAAATCCATAGGTAGAGACCTGGAGGAAGAGTGAGGACTCAGACACAGAGAAAAACAGGTACGAAGGCTGCAGTATGTAGAGCTCATCACAGCGCAAGTAAGGCCAGTATGGTTACAACTCAGTGAACAACTGGGGAGTTAATTTTTCAGGACCAATGAAAACATCTTCTATATAATTTCTTCGCTACTTCATCCTGCTACCTAGATGGTTAGGAAAGTGTACCCGTGGCAGAAGATAAAACATGAGACTACATGTGGTCTCCTGTGTCCTGAGTGCCAGCCCACATCACAATTTATGTTAAAAATGAACTCTCTCGGGACCAGCAGTTAGCATAATGGCTATGTTGCTGGACTCCCACATAGTCGACCGTGGTTCGAGTCCCAGACCTAGTGGCTTAAACTCACGCTGGGCACGTGTGCGTGCGTGCCCAAGATCCGGAGAGGAGAATAGAGGAGAAGGGATTACGGCATGGCCATTCCCCCTGGGGAGTGATTTCTCGCTTTCTGTCTCTCTGTCTCTCTGTCTGTCTGGTGAGCGCATGTGCCTTATAGCAAAAACCTCTCCAAAAAAAAAAAAAATTAACTCTCTCCGAGGGTTGCAATTTTGCCATGGTTATTTCAGGCTGATCATGTCTGGCCCCTAATTTGGCACAATATGAGGCAGCTCTATTTAATTTATTAAATAAATTAAAAAGCTGTGTTTTTAGTACAGAAATTTTTTTGGAGAGATTTTTTTTATAGAGCACATGTACTCCCCAGAGATACAAAGAGTAACAGAGAGACAGAAAGTGAAAAATCACCTGCCCAGGGAGGGTGGCCATGACGCAATCCCTTTTCCTCCATTCTCCTCTTGGGATTTTGGGCATGCATGCACAACGTGAGTTTAAGCCACTAGGTTCAGGACTTGAACTGTGGTTGATTACATGGGAGTCCAGTGACATAACCATTATGCCATCTGGTGGTCCCTTTAGTACAGCTATTTAGAAATTGTAATTAGAGCTAAAATTGCACCTGCTGTATATGTTTAATAACAGCTTTATTGAGATGTAATTCCTATGCCATGTGATTCAATTGATATACAATTTACATGCAATTTAAAGTGTACAGTTCAATGATTTTTTTGTATATATGCAGAGCTGCACAATCATCAACATAATACACTTTAGAATATTTTCATCACCTCAGAAAGAAACCCTGTACACACTGGTACACATTAGAGTTATCCCCATTTTCCTCCAGCTTGTCCCTTTCTTCAGCCCTAGGCAATCACTAGTCTGCTTTTTGTCTCTATAGATTTGCCTGCTCTGGGTGTTTTATATAATGGAATCATATAATATATATCCTTTTCTGTCTGGCTTCTTTTTACTTATGTTTTCAAGATTCATCCATGTTGTAGTATATATCAGTACTTTTTCTTAAAGGCAGATTAATATTCCATTGTATGGATATACCACATTCTGTTTATTCATTCATCAGCTGATGGACATATAGGTTGTTTCTGTCTTTTGGCTACTGTGAATAATGCTACTATGAACATTTATGCACAAGTTTTTGTGAGAGAATATGTTTTCATTTCTTCTGGCCATATACCTAGGAGTAGAACTACTGGGTCATCTGGTAACTCTATCTCCAACCTTCTGAGGAGCTGTCCTGCTATTTTACAAAGTGGCTGTCCCACATGTATTGTTTTTGAAACTATTTTTTCCTCATCTCTAGAGGGAAAAGAATATTTTTCACATCCTGATAATTTTCAAGATTTCAGGTGTTAAATAGTAGATTAAGAAATAAAAGTTAAAGATGAAAGCATTTACCTCCTTCCTCTTAATTTGGTGTGTGTCTTAAAACTTTGATCTATCTACTTTGAATTTCTATTTTATGTTGTTTAGCAATTATAGCTTATTATCTAGATTCCTTATTACTCATTTCATATTAAATAGTTAATTATTTAGGAAATTTCTCACATTTCTTTCAGGTACCTTTGGTCCAGTAAAGAAGGTGCAAGTTAACATGAGATACATTTTTATTGATTATGATAGGATTTATTCAACTAATAATAATTTATAGTCTATGGCAGTCATGTGTGAGGTGCTATTTTCTACTTTTTTTTTTTTTTGCCACAGGGTGCTTGTACTTGCCAGTGAGAGAGAGACAGAGAGACAGACAGAGGAAGAGAGATAAAGTGCCCCAATGGAGTATGGTCATCCCAATCCCTTCTTTTTCATTTCCCCATCCTTCAGGATTTAGGGCATGCAAGCCTATGTCCATGGCATGGCTGCCTGGCCAGGATTCGAACCATGGGATCTGGCTACCCCATTCAATAGGCTATGGGGCTGCCTTGTTTTCTTCTTTAAAAGGTTCACTTCATTAGTTATAGTTGGAGGAGTCTGTGTACCATAAACAATTCTTTTTTTTTTTTTTGAGAGAGATTTTTACTATAGGACACATGTGCTCATTGAAGAGAGAGAGACAGAAAGCAATAAATCACCCCCTGGGGAGGATGGCCATACTACAATCTCTTTTCCTCCATTCTCCTCTTGGGATTTGGGACACACATGCACACATATCTGGCATGAGTTTCAAGCTGTCAGGTCTAGGATTTGAACTACAGTCGACCATGGGGGAGTCCAGTGCCTTAACCGGACTGCCACCTGCTGACCTCTATAAACAGTTCTTACAGCTCATTTTTCATAAGCAGATCCTTTGCATATTGAGTTTTTGGTATTCCTTAGCTAAATATTCCTCTACAAAATATACCATTTGGGTCACTCTTAGGAAATCAAACATGTTACAGATTATAGTTGTCAGCACCACAGGAATTCCATTAGGCAGTTATTGGGTTATCAGAAAAATCATGACACACTTTTACACCGACAAACATAGAAAAATATGTCATGACTTTTCTGACAATCCAATATTTTTCTACCCCGCGGCAATGTTCATTTCTTAATTGTTTTGGACAGTATATTGTAATATTATTGGCTAAAGAAATTATTGAAAAATATTCTTGACCAGCCAAAGAAAAGTTGAACTAACAGCCTTTCCAAGGATTACATCTAGGTCAGAAAACAACCCTTTAGTTTAAGACATGTTCTCAGAAGACATACCAGGGTTACGGAAACATTGGTGTGATACGGAATGAGAGTGATACCGGAGCAGTGACTCAAGTCTACTTGCTGAAAAGGCTAGTTTTTAGACTTTAATAGTCTCTGGACTTTGTTGATTCCCTGGGCTTATTACCAAGCCTACCTGTTAGTGTAGAAATTTCTTGAATAAACTGTAAGGACACAGATGCCAGTTTTGATGATATACCTCAAAGGATATTGAATATAGCATCCCTTGATACTCATTGTAGATTTGTCAGCAGATAGAATTCTCCTCTCTTAACTACATATACAAGAGGCATGTTGAGAAGCTCAGGTGCCCTGGAGTTCTTTGGTATATTCATGAAAGCAAGCACTCATGTAGCATTTACCATGTGTTAGGCTGTCTAAATGCCTATTCTGGTTTAATTTGAAAATATTTATAACTACCCATTTTATTCTCTCTTTTTTTTTTTTGAGAGGTTTTTGCTATAGGATGTGTGCACTCGCCAGAAAGACGGAGAGAGATGGAGAGACAGAAAGTGAGAAATCACCCCCCAGGGGGAATGGCTACGCTGCAATACCTTCCTCCAACTTCTCCTCTTGGGATCCTGGGCATGCACGCACACGTGCCTGGCGTGAGTTTAAGCCACTGGGTCCAGGGCTCAAACCGCAGTTGACTATGTAGGAGTCCAGCGACATAGCCATTACGCCAACTGCTGGTCCCCCCATTTTATTCTCTATAAGGTAGGAATTATTCTCTCCCTTTTACAGATGAGGAAACAAGCACAGAGAAGACAAAGAACAAACTAATAGGTAGTCTTGGCTTTAGGATTTGTGCTTTTATCCTTTAGGCCCTCTGTCTCTTTTCATTTCAACCTCTTGACATTTCTGTTTCTTTATCTGTGAAATTAACAGACTAAACTCTACACTGAGTCTGAGGCTACACCTACTAATCTATAAGGTCCCTCCAAGTTCTCAGATTTGGATTCAAATTCAGCAGTCTCAAAAAAGGCATTAATGACAATGTGTGACTAAAAGAAATAATCAAGGCACAAAACAGCCCTGTAGTTAAAATACCAGGAAGTTGCTTCTTTGAGCCGCCAAGAGTCTAAAGGACCAGGTTCAATGGAAAGAAATGCCTCTAGTTATCATTTTACATGATGTGGCAGCTAGCCTTGGCTTGGGGGTACCAGAGTCCAGGTGATAGATGTAAGTATGTGAGTACCCTAGGTCATATCATCTGTAGATTTAGCAAAATAATGACTTTGTGGCCAGGAGGTGGTGTGGTAGTTAAATCACTGTACTCCCACATGGTGACCATGAGTTGAGTCCTAGACCCAGTGGCTTGAAAGTCATGCTGAGCATGTATGCTTCCGTGCCCAAGATTCTGAGAGGAGAATGGAGAAGGGACTACAGTATGACCATCCCCCTGGGAAGGCGATTTCTCATTTTCCCTTTCTCTGTCTCTTTCTAGCAAGTGACGGTGCCCTTGGCAAAAACTTCAAACACTAAAAGAGAAAGGTAATGGCTTTTACCATAGTACATATTGATGGATTTGGTTGAATTAAAGAGCTGTGGGCATGCTTTTGTTGAGCTGGCTGTACACGTGGGGTTCGGTAGATGTTTGCTTGGATCCTATGCTTGGCAGAGGATATTACCCCTTTCTTTCCTAAGGCCTCTTTAGCCTAATCATCAGATCTGGATTCGTCTTGGGGCTGGTTTATTTCCAGTGAAATTTTGGCTTTTACGTTGCCAGGCACCACTGCTGTCTAATAAGTCTCCCACTTTGGTTTCTGTTGTATCTGCTCAGTGATTTACGATCATGTTTCAAACCACGAATCAGGAAACTGAACCTTACAAAAGAATTTTGTACCACTTCCAGTTCCAGAAGAAATCCTGGGGATGTATTTTAGCTTCAATAATGTTGGAGTGTCTTTGAAATTTTTTTTTATGTGTTATTGGAACAGAGAGACAACATTTGAAATTGCAACTATTCCAGGACTTTATGCAGTAGGAAGCACACTTCCCTAATAGTCCAGAAATTCTTTGGAAGTTCTTTGTGAAATTTAAAAACCATCCTAGATCTTTTTCTTGACTAAACCTTGTCTCTATCAATCTAGGTCTTAAAGTCATAAATCAGTTTCCTTACCTTTTCATAATCATATACATTTTAAGTTTTCAAAATTTTTTCCTCTGCTATGAAATCAACCTCCTCACTAGTCCCCTTTGCAGTTCATCCGATAGCATAATTTTAAACAGTTATCACTTTGAAACAAATTCCTCTGTTTAGAATGTTTCAATGGGGGACAGCGAGGTGGCATGGTGGTTAAGGCGCTAGATTCCCACATGGCTGACTGTGGTTCCAGTCCGGGATCCAGTGGCTTAAAAAATCACAATAAATAAAGAAATTAAAATTTTCAAAATGTTTCAATGGCTCTTAATATTAGGATGTAAGAACTTCCATGGTCTGAACCATTGTAGAGGACTTTTGTCCTCACTGGCCACATCCCAATTTGCTTTTGGAGAATTACCTCTCCCCCAGTGCATACTTTCAAAGCACCCTGTCTTCCCCTTGCTCAAAGATGGTTCCATGGTCCAAACCAGGCAATACTCTTTCTTCTGGAATTTTGAATTTTGAACAAAATTCTGTAAGGGTGGAGATAAAATAGAGTTTATTAATTTCCTGATGAGGTATGTAATTCCTGCCAGTGAGATCTCTAAATGGAGCTTAGTCCCAATTTCTCCAGTTTATGCTATCCTACAAAAAAGATGGAAACTGTGGCTTGCAATCCAAAGCCCTATCCCGTTTACCTTTTGCATCATGTGAATACTCTGACCTTCAACAGTTCGTAAGTATCCATGGTAATCCTCTAACATACTGTGGGAGTCTTTCATGCTGTTAAAGTTTGCAGGCCTGCTTGGTGGTACAGAGGTAACGTGCCACTCAAGTGATGCTGGATCCATATACACATTCCTTAGTCAATGTGTATATGCTGTGTACAGGTATGTGTGCCCATGATCCTGGCTGGCTGGATTGGGAGGGTAATTGGAAGTTTAATCTGAGATCCCTTTGATGACATTTATGTATCACTCTCTCTTGCCCCCTCTTTCACGCTCATAAAAAAATAAACTTAAAGAAAAAACAAAAAAAACAAAGACTTAGCAAGTGTTCCTTACTCTTAGAATGCTTCACTCTCAACTCCAAACAAAGCTTTAGATTCTATGATCTCTAACAAAGCATGAGTACCTCAACCGAGGTAGTTAGAACATTCTAGTAATTATTAGTTGTTGGTACTCCTTCTTAGGTGACAAGGCCCTTTGTTTTTATATGATGACTAGCCCCAAATCAACAAGAATTATCTGAGGGGGGCTCAATGGTGATGCTCTGGAGTCTGACTCCTATGGGAAGGTTCCAAGTTCATGCCTGGAGATCTTCCTGAGTACACCGGGCACTCGTGCGCCCATGATCTGGAGCTGGCTGAGGCTGGAGGGGGATTGCGGCACCGAGGACTCTGTTTGAGGTGCTCTGTCTGTTTCTGTCTCTGTCTCAGTATCAGTCTCTCACTCAACAAAGAAATAATCAAAACTTTCCCAAAAAGAATTATTTGATGAATAAATTAAAATGAACAGTATGTTTTGTAGTTCATGCATGGGAATGTATGTTCTAGACAAAAATGGGATACATATACAAAATTCGGGAGGAGGGTTGAAGGTTTAAGGTCGTAGAATAAACATAAAATGCGTAAGACTGACCATGTGGTGAACTGTTAATAAAGTTAGGGCAAACTTAAAAAAAGGCTAAAATTTAACTTTTTTTTTTTTGGAGAGATTTTTTTTTTCACTATAGGGCGTGTGCGCTCGCCAGACAGAGAGAGACATAGAGACAGAAAGCGAGAAATCACCCCCCAGGGGGGATGGTCACGCCACAATCCCTTCTCCTCCATTCTCCTCTCGGGATCTTGGGCACGCACACATACGCGCCCGGCATGAGTTTTTAAGCCACCAGGTCCCGGACGCGAACCGCGGTCGACTACGTGGGAGTCCAGCGACATAGCCATTACGCTAACTGCTGGTTCCCTAAAATTTAACATTTTGAACTCAAAAATTGTTGGACCTGTTGGCAACTTTGTTATGTAATACATTTAAGTCAAGACATTTAGGTGGAAGCATGATAAAAAGAAAAACAAAAATCAGAAAACACAAAAACTGGCATGGTTTCATAGAAAGATTCAATTCACTGGTCTTGTGTTTATTTTTAAATAATATTCATTGATTCCACCTGCATTTTCACAAGAAGAAATTGGATCCATTGACATATTTGAATTCTACCTTTGGGAGTAAACCCTTCTTTCTTAATCTATCATCTAACATGATTATATGATAGCTGAGGTAAACTGGATTTGTAACATATATCATTTCAAGAGTGAAATAAAAATTTGGAGAATGCCTTTCTTCATTTTTGTCTGTTTGTTTTTGCTATAGGGAGCATGCACTTATCAGAAAGAGTTAGAGAAAGAGAGAGGGAGAGAAAGTGAGAAATCATGTGCCTGGCATGATTTTCAGGCCACCAGGTCCGGAACTCAGACAGCACAATTGGCTATGTGGGATCCAGATCCTTAACCTCCAAGCCACCTGCTGTCCCCAGTGTGGGAAATGGTTTTGAACTGTGTTGGAATCTTCTCTTCCCCTCCTTCAGTAGACTTATGAGAAGCTTCTATGTGTGAAGCACTCTGCTGGATCCTGGGGTAAGGCTGTGAACAAGGCTGTTTGTTCTAAGTGAGGACCCCGACTTACACTGCCTTGTGTTGGTCTCCTGTGTCTGCCACTTTGGCGCCCTTCAACTTCGGACAGCCCTCTTAGTCTCATAAAGCCTTAGCTTCCTTTCTATCAAATGAGTAGAAGATGATACTTGATCTATGGAATTAAATGAGAATACTTATAATTACTTAGAATAGAATAGAGCTTGGCAGAAAGTGGCAACTGAGGAATTTCATTTTCAATCTGTTGCAACAGAACAATCACTGAGTGTTTGGGCACGCTTTCATGTATATTTGTTCATTTATTCATTCAACAAATGTGCACTGAGGAAAGCTCTACTCTGTTTCAGTCACTGAGCTTTAGGGAACCGTGATGAACAGGGCAGGCCTCCTAGTTACTCTCAGGAGTGTACAGTGTCTCTGGGTAAATAGACAATAGGGACATTTCAGGTGTCACGAGTCCTTCACCTGGAGTTACGTCGCATGCTTTGGAGACTGGTGTGCGTGAGGGTGTGGTTTGTTTTTGGCCATGTCTTTGAAGCCATGCAATGCAAGACAGAAGAATGTGAAATGGAAAATGTGTGCTTCTGTACACACTTGGGAACAGTCATATTCTATGTAATTTTGTCTTTCTTTTTTAGTTTTTAAATTGCTAGAGGGTGCATATCTATTCCAGAGAGAGACAGAATGAGAGGGTGAGAGGGAGAAAGCGCCCTTACTGGGCTGTGGTCAAGCTGCCACTCTTTCTCCACCGTCTCTGCATTCCATCAGGATTTGGGGCATGCACGCACACATGCCTGGTACATTTCCCAAACCACCAGACCGGGATTTGAACTATGGTTGGCCACGTGGAATCTGGCTTCCTTAATCAGTAGTCTACAGGGTGGGCTCTAATTTTGTATTTCTGATGAACACTTTCACGAGAATGTAAAATGATGGTTCAAAGCATGGTGTTCTGTAGCCAGGCTTCTCAGATTCCAACCCCAGACTCACCTCTTCCTGTGTGTGTTATTGAGGGAAAATGATAGGGCCATCAGGAAAGTCATGACATGTTTTTCCATGCAAAAATGCATCCTGACTTCCCCGACGGCCCAGTTAACTTCTCTAGGTAATTGTCATCATTAACAAAAAGTAAATGATAATAATAGTACCCACTTCTTAGGTTCCTTGTGCAGCAGCTTTAGATGAGCTAATGCCTGTGAGGTCCTCAGTGTTAGCTCTCGCCAGCTTTGAATCATTATTTTACTAAGGTAGAGTAGGAAGGACACAGGTTTAGCAATCAACCAGGCCAGGGTTGGAATCCCACTCCATCCTGTACCTATTGAGTGACTGAGCAGCTAACTTAACCCCTCTGAACCCAGTTTCTTCATCTGTAAAATAGAGATTGCTTTAAGGGGTAAATGAGATAGAATATTTCTTGGTAATTAGCAGGCTCTCAGAGAATCACATTTATCTCTCTTCCCTCCTTTCCTCTAAGATTAAACATCATTTGAGCCAAATAGCTTGTTGAAAGATAAAGACATGATGAGATGAAATGATATTCTGGAGACCTGCAAGTAAAAATCGAGACCAACAGATGGTGCAATGGTTGCATCATTGGATTTCTATGTAGTCGACTATGGTTCAAGTCCCATACCTGGTGACTTTAAACTCATGCCAGGTGTGTGTGCGTGCATACCCAAAATCCCAAGAGGAGAATGGAGGAGAAGGGATTGTGGTGTGGCCATCCTCCACCCTGGGAGGTGATTTCTCACTTTTTGTATCTCTGTGTCTTTCTATTTCTCTGGCAAGCACATGCACCCTATAGCAAAAATTTCTTTAAAAAAAAAAGTAATGTGTATAGTATAGCTTTCAGGTCATTTTCACATTTTAAAAATTGTCCTTTGAAACAAAAGTTCTATGAACAAAAGAGAGAATAATTCATCCACTGTTATTATTTTCTGATCTTTTATCTTTTACAGTATGAGCGAATGAAATAGAATTAAGAGAACAATTTATAGACCTCTGAGCAAACAGCTATAAAAACCCTAAATTCTGTTTATTTTTATTTCAAAGTATCATGTCTATGCTGTTGTTTATAAACAGAGAAAGAATAATGTGTCAAAAGAAGAGAAGCTCGGGCCTGCAGATGGTGTAGTGGTTAAGGCTCTGGACTCCCACATGTATGACCACAATTCGACTCCTGCAGGCTTGAAAATCGCACCAGGGGGACCAGTAGTTAGCGTAATGGCTATGTAGCTGGACTCCCATGTAGTTGACCGCGGTTCACGTCCCGGACCTGGTGGCTTGAAACTCATGCTGGGCTTGTGTGTGTGTGTGCCCAGGATCCCGAGAGGAAAATGGAGGAGAAGGGATTGTGGCATGGCCATCCCCCCATAGGGTGATTTCTTGCTCTCTGTCTCTCTGTCTCTGTCTGTCTGGCGAGCGTACGCACCCTGTTGCAAAAACCTCTCCAAGAAAAAAAAAAAAAAAGAATAAAAGAAAAGAAAATCACACCAGGTGCTGCCCAAAATCCAGAGAGGTGAATGGAGGAGAAGGGATTGCAGTGGCTAACCTCCCTGGGGGGTGGGGGGAGTGGTTTCTCACTTTCCCTTTATCTCCATCTCTTTCTCTCAGACAAGCGCATGCACCCTATGGCAGAAACCTAAAAAAAAGGAAAACAAAAAACAACCTAAAGAAGAAGAAGAGAAACCTGCATGGTGGAGTAAGTCAGGAAGAAAGGTCAGAGAGCGCCGGACCAGTGACTCAGGTGCTGGGCAAGGTCACCCCACTCCTCTGACTGGCACCTCCCTCTGCCCGCTGTGTGTGCTGTTTCTACTTCCCTGGTGGGATGAGGACTGGGGAGCAATTTTAGGTTAATTCCCCCATTGCATTCTCTAGAGGCCTGAAGTGGTTACCTTCTTTATAGGTCTGATGTGGCAATGGTCTAAGAAGGGAAGACCTTCAAATATTCCACAAATTATAAAGTTCCTAATAAGTGCTCCGTAATAACAAACACAAAACAAAGGTTGGAGTCCTTCGTTCAAGGCATGGCCTCTGTATCAACTTTTCTTTCAAAGCTTTCCTTCAGGTTTATTTATTTTCTTCTTCCCATGGCAGGTTTCCTGAAATCTAGTTTCTTTAATGACCTGCCTTTTTCTCTCACTTCATCTCTTTAAAAGTACATCCACTTCTGGACCTGGAGAGAGATCCAAAGGGCAGATGCTGAGCAGGGCTGGAAAGCCAGCAATATTTAACTTCCGTGACCCTGGCTTTGCAAGCAGAAGCTGCATCTTCGTGTCTCTGGCAGGCAGAACTCAGGAGCATCGGGAGGTGGTGGGTGTCTTGTCTCTGCTGTCCTCTCTGTCCTCCCTTACTTTGGGGTTGGGGGAACACATCTCCAGTTCCTCTGGGTCAAATTCCACTTGTAGGTAGAATTAGGACTGGACAAGCCCCTGATTTCTCTTACCCACCTAAACGCTCTGCTGTGGTATGATTCAACAATAAACCTTCACAGGGGTGGGGGCAATTTATACATGTGACCTGGCAACAACCCCCTGAGCCAAGTGACCAGCCCCTCCCCTGCCAGATTCTGCCCTGAATTCTCCAGGCTGCTGTGTAGCCACTTGGTTCACTCCACTCTCAGCCTGGCCCTGTAGCCCTCTGAGATCTAGTCATCCTCTAAAGCTAGAGTCATGTCTGTGTGTGAGGACGAGCTTGTTTTCTCTTCTTAGGAGACGGCGGTGGCTGACCTGAGTAGAAGCAGGAGAAACAGCAATACACTTTCTAGAAAAGCTATCTGAGGGGCCGGCAGGTGGCATGGTGGTTAAGGGTGCTGGACTCCCACATGGCTGACCACGGTTGAAGTCCTGGAACTGGTGGCTTGCTTTTTCACTTTCTCCCTCCCTCTCTGTTCCTCTCTGGGCAAATTAAAATAAATAAAATAATTCTTTAAAAAAAAAAAAGAAGGGACCAGCAGTTAGCGTAATGGCTATGTCGCTGGACTCCCACGTAGTCAATTGCGGTTCGAGTCCTGGACCCGGTGGCTTCAACGCACGCCGGGCGCGGGTGCGTGCGTGCCCAACATCCCAAGAGGAGAATGGAGGAGAAGGGATTGCGGCGTGGCCATCCTTTCTGGGGGGTGATTTCTCGCTTTCTATCTCTCTGTCTCTCTCTGTCCGGCGATCACATGCGCCCTATAGCAAAAACCTCTCAAAAAAAAATAAATAAAACTTAAGAAATCTGAGAAAAACTTGGTGCAGGTGAGACTATGGACATGACAGTTTCAGAAACCAGTTGAGAGATGTAGAAATATTTTCCAACCACTGTTTTTCTTGTCCTTGAAACATAATTTCATATATTGGGCTATTGGAAAAGTCATGACATATTTTTTCTTTCTTTTTTTTTTTTTTTTGAGTTCTTTTTTGCTATGGGGCACGTGTGCTCGCCAGAAAGACAGAGAGATAGAAAGTGAGAAATCACCCCCCAGGGGGGATGGTCACCCCACAATCCCTTCTCCTCCATTCTCTTCTTGGGATCTTGGGCAAGCATGCGCCCAGGACTGAGTTTAAGCCACTGGGTCCAGGACTGGAACAGCGGTCAACTACATGAGAGTCCAGCGACATAGCCATTACCATCTGCTGGTCCCCATGACATATTCTTTCTATGCAAAAAACGAGCCATGACTTTTCCAGTGACCCAATATATTAATTGTTTTGACCAGTGATCAACATGACATGTGCTCTGGTGGTTAGGAGATATTTGAATTGACAAAGAAAAAAAACACAAAAACTTAAGAGATTTTTTACTGAACCATATAGAGAAAAGTACACAAATGATCAGTGCACGGGGTCAGTGCATTATCACACAGTGCACATTTGCTACTAAGCACAAACCAGGCCAAACAAAGAGCACGCGGATAACCTCCAGATGTGGTTCCTCTTCAGAAATAAGTTTTTGATGGTGTCAACAGCCTCCTCTCACCATTGTCCCTTACAGAAACTGTTCTTGGGACCACTTTCCTTATTCTTCCTCTTCATTTCCCTGCCCGCACTCTTTCTCCCTCTTAGGACAAACCAAATGATAATGAGCACTGGTCATTCTCTTGCCCAGAACCTGAAGTAGAAAGACACGGTTCGGGGCAAGGAACGAATCCCCACCATGTCTGTATGGTAAGGAAACCATGAACCATGACGGGTGTGTGGCCAAGTTCCAGGCGTTTTACGGGCTGTCTCACAAAGACTCAAGGGTGCAGGCCAGACGGGTGGACTCTCACTCTCATCTCCTCGGGAAGGAAACTGAGGCTCTGGAGGGCTAAGCAACTGCCTCTGGACTTCTGAAACCAACCCTTTGCAGTGCGTAGTCTTGGTCCAGGGCAGAACTAGACTTCAGTGTTTAAAGGGAATTCTCATGGCGGAGGTGGGTGGCTGTTGTCCCTCTGGAGAAGCCAGTAGGAAATTGGGTGCCTCTTCCCCGAAAAACGCGTGGACACAGGAACACAAAACGTCCACGTGACTCCTGGGGTTTCCACACGAGGGGAGCCACTGGTACTGTGGACCTCCCCGGTCTGCGGCGGTCACTGTGCGGGGACAGCACACGTGCGTCTCGACTCCCACTCCCGCGAGCTCCCGCGGACAGGACCGCCAGGTCGTCCACCTGCGGGACGCCCGACGCCCTCTCCCAGCCCGCAGCGCGCTGTGGGGCGCCCTCCTTTCCCGCGGAGCTGTCACAAAGGACAGCACTTGGCACGCTCTGTCCCCGCTGCCCCGGAGCCCCGACTCCACAAAGTTCTGGTGCCCGTTTCTCTGGGCTCACTGCCAGCTGGGCACACAGCTCCGGCCAGATGGGCGCCCGGCGGCCCCGGGAGCCAGGGAGACGAGGGGCGACTTGCATTCATTGCTAGACGCGGGCTCCCCCAAAATGAGCGCAGCTCTCGGCGGGCTTGGCTCGGCTCGGCCCGGACAGGCGGCGGGCGGCGGGCGGCGAG
>NW_006159674.1:2691693-2703509 GCF_000334495.1 Tupaia belangeri chinensis | reverse complement strand
GAGCCAGTTTCTTGTTCGGGGTGTTAGCTGCGGGCTGAGTGTGTCCGCGGTGTGCTCGCGCTCACCCCTCTACCACCTTCTTTGCATGGAGTGCTTCTCCTCGGTGGGCAGGTTTCCCCGGCAAGCTGAGGGCGGCATTTTGCCTGAAATTGGAAGAGAAAGAGAAGAGGTTCTGGGGTGGAGAATGGTGACCCCGGTGGGGCTCATGGCTGAGATCTCCGGACTCCCAAGATAGCTGCTGGGGTCGCTGGACGCCGAGCTGGGAGGGGCGTGTGCGACCCGGGGTAGGGTGCAGTTTCCCGGAGGGCCTCCAGGCCTCCAACCGCCCTAGCTGGGAGCAGGTGTCCCCGGGAGGGTTGGGGTCGGGGTGCCCTGAGAGCTTCTGAGCTGCCTGCCGAGCAGCGCCGCGCAGATTCAGCACCACCTGGTTCCCTCGGGGTGAGCGCCAGAGCCCAGCGTTTGCCACCACCGTGAGAGGCAGGGGCGCCGCGGGCCCCTGGACGCAGAGCAGAGCAGGAACCTGTGAGGTCTTGGTGTTTAACGCCTGGGTCGGCTCACTCCAGCCACCTGCCTTGGCTTCTGCATGACTCAGAGGCTTTTCAGTAGGCTGGCAACCATTTAACAACTTGGCCATGGGAAGCAAACCAGCGTTGTATTTTGTTCTTGGAATGACAGGTCTATCCAGCGCGAACTGTCCCGGAAGTTCAGGCAGGATTTACATGAAATAAATTATTTGTATAGCAAGTTACTTTATATATATAGTGTTTTTAAAATCTCTGGGCCACCGTTTGGCTACATTAAAAATCTTGAATTAGGGTTGGCTTCTCTGAGGATTCTTCAGGTTGGTGTAGGCAGCTGACTGAGGAAACCAGAGAAAATTTGGAATTGAAAAAACTGATTATTCATTGTATGATTACACCGTTTTAAAAATAATATATAAATTCAGATAACATGGTTAGTACCTGTATTCCTGCCAGTCACATCGTTATAATTTTTTGTTGTTTAGACAAATATTCTCAGAAGCATGAGGTAATAACTTGGTGTTTAATCCCCAGTTTTGTACCCATGCATACTTTCAGCACCACTGACCACCCGAGAACTACCTTTGGGTCCTTCCCTTTTGCGTGCGGGCAATGGGATAAAAAGAACCCTTCATAACTGTAGGATGGCTATTGGAAAGGGCAAGAACGATGGGGAGGTAGATCAGGGCGTTAGGAGATCTTTCTGGCTCTGGCTTCGACTCTGAAAAGGTGGTGGTGGTGATGGTGGTGGTGGCATGCACTGGTTGGTGTTTGCATCTTTATCATGAAAGTGGGTAGATCTGGCCATAAAACTAGAGCTCCGAATGACAAGTAGATATGCTTGGCTTTTTAAGTTTTACTTCCTCACCCCAATCTTTTGTAGTCCCTATTTATTTACTTGATAAGTGAAAACTGTATATATTTTATGACGTACAACATGTTTTAAAATATGTAAACATTGAGCTAATTAACACATGCGTTATCATCTCACTTCTTTGTAATTTTTGTATGGAGAGAATACTTAAAATCTACTCTCTTTTCAAAATACAATACGTTGTTATTAACTGTAGTCACCATTTGTACGACAGAACTCTTGAACTTAATCCTATCTAACTGAAATTTTGTGTCCTTTGACTTACATCTCCCCACTCTCCCCTCTCCCCATCGCTGGCAACCACCATTCCACTCTCTATAAGATCAACGTTTTAAAGATCTCACATATAAATGAGATCATTGCAGTATTTGTCTTTCTGTGCCTGGTTTATTTCACTCAACATAGTATCTTTCAGGTTTATCCGTGCTGTCACAACTGACAGGATTTCTTTCCTTTTAAAGGTAGTGTCTAGATATCACATTTTCTTTACCCATTCTTTTCATGAGCACTTAGGCTGAATCCGTATCTTGGCTGTTGTGAGTAATGGGGGTGCAGCTCTCTCTTCCACATACTGATTTCCTTTCCTGATACTTACCTGGCAGGTGCTAGATCATAGAGTAGTTCACGTTTTAATTTTTGAAGAAACTCCATACTGCTGTTCATCATGGCTGTACCTAATTCTTACCCTCCCCAACAGTGTGCAAGGATCGAATCCTCAGTTTTTGTAGTCTTTTTCTGAAGTGAAATGTCTGGAATTGAATTCACAGAATGCAATTTGATATAGAAGGCCTAGAGGAAGGTAAAAAGAACTGATGTCTCTCAGGGCCAGCAGATGGCTTAGCAGTTATGTCGCTGGATTCCCACATGGCCAACTAGTGTTTGAGTCCTGGACCCAGTGGCTTGAAATCATGTCAGGTGTATGTGCATGTGTGCCCAAGGTCCGGAAAGGAGGTTCAGGAGAAGGGATTACAGTGTGGCCATCCCTCCTGGGGGGTGATCTCTCACCCTCCCTCTCACCGTCTCTCTCTCACCAGCGAGCACACATACCTTAAGGCAAAAACCTCTTAAAAAAAAGAAAAAGAGAAGTGATGTCTCTCTTGTGTAGTTGTGGCTTTTCAAGAAAGTATTATCTAGTGACTTGAATTTTAACTAAAGATTGAAAAAAAAGTATATATTTTGAACCATTGAACTTTTCCTTTGGAAAAAGGTTTTTTTTTTTGAAGGTCCTTTGTAGATACCAAAGTATACTCAGTAGGATTGAACTATATCTTAAAATTGAGCCCCCAAAAGGAACAGGATGGTCTTTTTAGTCTAATGGGAAACACAAGTGTATTTACAAATATCTATAGAACAAGATATAAATGACAGTAACATCCATAGTGTGCTATTGAACGATGGAAAAAGGTGACAGTTCATTCAGGATTGAGAATGGAGACAAGTTTTGGGCATAGTGGGCACAGTGCTCTGGCTGGGACTTGAAGAATCTGGAAGAGAATTTTCTTGATGGAAAGGAGACCTGCCAGAACCAGAGAGTCACACAAAGGTATGAAAATCTGGTATGTTCAAGCAGATCGCTAGGAAGTGGCTGGTACCTGGGATTTGAAACAGATGAGGCCGGGCAGTGAGATGGGGCTAGGTTACGGAGAACATGACAGACCATGCTAAGAAATGAAAACCTAGTTGAATATCATTATTATATGCCAATAATACTTAACTGTACACATTTGGTCTTTAAGTTGTTTTATGAGTTTCCATTTAAAACAAGTAAATGATTAAAATCACAATGATCTTTCTGGTCCCTGTTACTGTAGAAGGATATGTTCTAATTATCCTTTAAGATTTTATTTAAATCTAACATTGTTTTCCCCCCAAACATGCAATCTTTACAATATAATAATGACTCTTGGCTTGAGTCAAACTTTGGATGAGAAAACACTTTGACCTTCCTCGGGCACGATAGTGATACTTTTATTCTGTTTTAATTGTTAATGATAATGTTTATTAAACATGTTATGCCAAGGGAGCTCTTATGTTATGTTACCTAGGGAGGCATTTTTTTTTTTGGAGAGTTTTTATTTTTTTAATTTATTTTTTGCTACAGGGCGCATGCACTTGCCAGAAAGACAGAGAGATAGAAAGCGAGAAATCACCCCTCAGGGGGGTTGGCCTTGCTGCAATCCTTTCTCCTCTATTCTTCTCTCAGGATCTTGGGCATGCACACACGCACATGCACCCAACGTGAGTTTAAGGCACTGGGCCCGGGACTCGAACCACGGTAGACTACATGGGAGTCCAGTGACATAGCCATTACTCTAACTGCTGGCCTCGGGAGGCATTATTTTGATCTTAGATTGAGAATTTTTTTTTTCCCCCAGAGGATGTGCTTGCCAGGGACAGAGACACAGAGAGGGAGAGAGGGAGAGGGAAAAAACATCCCCTCTCCCCCGCAGAGTGTGGTCACAACACAGTCCTTTCTTGTCTATTTCTCTAACCTATTGGCATCTTGGGCACAAATGCAAATATCCCTGGTGTATTTCTCAAGGGCCAGGATTAGAAACACAAATGAAATCTGGCTCTTTAACCACCAAACCACAATTGGACCGTAGACTGAGAATTTTGTCCTTTGAATTGTTGTGCTGTCACATAACAAGGGGTAATGCATGATAACTATTATTAATAGTAGTGGAAATGGGCTGAGGGGCCAGCTTTGTGGCTCAGTCGATAAGGCAGCTGGACCCCAAATGACCAACCGTGATTTGAATCTCAGCCCTGGAGGCTTGAGAAATACACCAGGCATGTATGTACGAATGTCCAAAAGATTTCAGGTAAATATTCAGCAAATATTCCAGTTTATGCAGGCATACTAAAGCGTGTATTTCAGACAACAGATCAGATCCTACATAATCATGTCTCGATTGTGCAAAACATACAATTTTGCACAATAACGCATCAGTGTTGATAGCATCATTATAGATTTACTGGAACTCTGCTCCAGGCTTTGCAGGATATGCGTTGCATGAGATAGAAATAAACCGAAGCAAGAGCCTGAGAGCCCAGCAAAGCGGATAGGAATGCGGGAGACGGGGAGATGATGATACTACCTTGTATTGAACTCAGTTAAATCTCTAGACTTTTCCATCTTTTCTCAGACTCTAAATGGTTTACAGGTCCTCCTAATTTCTCTCCCAAACTGAAGAGCAGGACTTAGAGATAGATGACCATTTACTGGATTGGTGAGTAAGGGATCTCGGTGCTGGTCTGTCCCTTAGTGTGACATCAGTTTCCTTGTGTGTAAACTGAAGGACTGAATCAGATCCATGATGGAAAGTTCTCAAGGTTCATCCAGGTGAGATCAGTGTCATAAAAGTGCAAAGAAGATTGGGAGCAGGTGGTGGGTGGGAGGTGGTGGGTGGGTGGGGGAAGTGGGAATAGCACGGGAGAAACTCCAAATGCAGCTCTACCTTGGTTGTGGATCAGGAGGACATTAGGGAGTGGAAGGAACTGGAAAGCATGAGCCCCATTCTTTGAAGTCAACATTACTCAGTTCCAGTTAACTGTTGTATAGGAATGAGGCCCAGTGTTGTTAGAGCTGCTGATTTTTTGAGAATCCTCGATTTTTATGTGAAATCTTCCAGTTTCCAATTGGCAATTTATTTGAATTTGGTAAAGCCAAGAATAGGACAGGCCAAACAACACCCATCCAGAGACCAGCTGTGGCCTGAGCACTGTCATTGTGTAGTAGGTGGTTTCCAAGGTTCCTTCTGGTTTCAGACGTCCATGATCTTGGACTCAACCCAATTCATCTCTAACCCATTCTTTTCCTCTTTTGCTAAAACTTATTATAGTGCTCCTCAACCTTTTTTTTTTTAAGGAAGATTTTTTTTTTTTGCTATAGGGTGAGTGCATTTGCCAGAGAAACAGAGACAGAGAGGAAGGGAGAAATCACCCCCATCCTACTCCCAGGGGATGGCCACACCACAATCCCCTCTGCATTGTCCTCTCAGGATTTTGGGTATGCACTCGCATATGCCTGGCTTGTGTTTTAAGCCACTGGGTCTGAGGCTCAAACCGCTATCAAATATGTGGGTGTCCATTGCCATAACCATTACACCGTCTGCTGGTCCCAGCTCTCCAACTTCTGATATAGCTTTGGAGAAGCTCTTTGGCACTGGCTGTACTGTGATCAGTCTAGAAGACCTTGAAGGTCAAAAGATAGCCTTTCTGGAAGAGCAGGCTGTTGATAAAATTCAGAGGCCCAGCAGTTAATTACTTGTGTTAATTATCCCTTTCAGGAACAATTAGGGTGGTTTCATTCCAGGACCTAGAACTGTTTCTCTAAACATTTTCCTTCCTGCTCTTCTGCCTTGTGCCAATGCTAGATAATAAGCAGCTGGGAAATCGGTTCTGCTTTCCACTTGGATAAGGTGCATTTATAGGCTTGGCATAGGCTGCTCGGACAGAGACATCGTCCTCATCTTCGTCTTGGCAAACTTTCACAATGTGTTCTGTCCCTTTTCTTAAACACGGGGCTATTTGGGGATATCCTTGAACGTCAGTGAAGTGAATAAGTTAAGGGTTTGGCATTTATGAGATAAGTTAATACATCAATTTAGGATTTTTTTTTTTAAAAATCATATATACGTGGATCCAAAAAATAAAAAGGAAAATGAAAGTAATGAATTTGCCTGTGATTCTAATTCTAAACAATCTTTAATAACTCTGGCTCCTATTAGAACAATGCAGTGAAATGTTAATACGATTTTAGTTCTTACAGCCTGGTTTCTTGGATTGGACTGGCTGGGACGTGTCTTTGCTTTATGTCAGAAAGCTGTTTTACAAACAAGTGGGCCTGACCCTTACTGAAGGTTCAGAGCAGATGTTGACAATGTGAAGGAAGCATCTGGGTAAATAAAACCAGTGTGGCATGTTCAGAGAAACCACCTCCCTGGGACTGCGCTGACCTCGAGAGGACAAACAGGAGGCCCTGAGTGACTGTTCCCATCCACAGTTGTCCTTGTTCTGCCCCGGTAATGAGTCACCCCCTCCTTGAACATCAAAGAGTATATGAACTATTGCTGCATGCTTGACATTAAAAAAAAATCAGTTATCTGATCATTATCTGATCTGATCATTAAGGAAATATCATCTTATGTTGTGTTAGGAAAGTATTTTGGATTTAAAATATCAGTTTATTTTTACCCATGTATTTGGCTAGCCTTTCAGATTCAGTGATGGACTCTAAGCTCCACAGAAGCAAGGACCACATCTCCTTCACCCCCATGATGCCTTCTAAATGAACACCATTCTTTTTTTTTTTTAAATTTTGACAGAGTATGAATGAATGTGTGTGTGTGTGTGTGTATGTATGTATGTATATATGTGTGTGTGTGTGTGTGTGTGTATATATATATATATATATATATAGAGAGATATATATATATATAAAGAGAGAGAGAGAGAGAGACATGACCTCTTCCCATATAGGACATGATCAGGCCTCAATCTCTTCTCCTCCATTTCTCCCTCCTTTCAGGAGTTTGGGCACATATGCACATGCACCAGGTGTGTTTCTTAAGCTGCTGGGTCTGAGACTTGAACCACGCTGTCAGCCATGTGGGATCCAGCTGGAAACCATGCCACTGGCTGGCCCCATTATCATTCATTTTGTTGAAGGAAAGATACTTGACTAATCATTGTAATATATGGGAGATTTAGGAAAGTAGATTTTCTGTGTATTTATTCATTAATTTTGTAAAGATTTGTTGAGCTTTTACTATGTGCCAATTATAATTCTGATTGTTATGGATACAGAGTAGGCTTGTAGCTTAGATACCTTACCTTTAGCTTAATGTTATCTTATATACGTGGATCCAAAAAATAAAAAGGAAAATGAAAGTAATGAATTTGCCTGTGATTCTAATTCTAAACAATCTTTAATAACTCTGGCTCCTATTAGAACAATGCAGTGAAATGTTAATACGATTTTAGTTCTTACAGCCTGGTTTCTTGGATTGGACTGGCTGGGACGTGTCTTTGCTTTATGTCAGAAAGCTGTTTTACAAACAAGTGGGCCTGACCCTTACTGAAGGTTCAGAGCAGATGTTGACAATGTGAAGGAAGCATCTGGGTAAATAAAACCAGTGTGGCATGTTCAGAGAAACCACCTCCCTGGGACTGCGCTGACCTCGAGAGGACAAACAGGAGGCCCTGAGTGACTGTTCCCATCCACAGTTGTCCTTGTTCTGCCCCGGTAATGAGTCACCCCCTCCTTGAACATCAAAGAGTATATGAACTATTGCTGCATGCTTGACATTAAAAAAAAATCAGTTATCTGATCATTATCTGATCTGATCATTAAGGAAATATCATCTTATGTTGTGTTAGGAAAGTATTTTGGATTTAAAATATCAGTTTATTTTTACCCATGTATTTGGCTAGCCTTTCAGATTCAGTGATGGACTCTAAGCTCCACAGAAGCAAGGACCACATCTCCTTCACCCCCATGATGCCTTCTAAATGAACACCATTCTTTTTTTTTTTTAAATTTTGACAGAGTATGAATGAATGTGTGTGTGTGTGTGTGTATGTATGTATGTATATATGTGTGTGTGTGTGTGTGTGTGTATATATATATATATATATATAAAGAGAGAGAGAGAGAGAGAAAGGACCTCTTCCCATATAGGACATGATCAGGCCTCAATCTCTTCTCCTCCATTTCTCCCTCCTTTCAGGAGTTTGGGCACATATGCACATGCACCAGGTGTGTTTCTTAAGCTGCTGGGTCTGAGACTTGAACCACGCTGTCAGCCATGTGGGATCCAGCTGGAAACCATGCCACTGGCTGGCCCCATTATCATTCATTTTGTTGAAGGAAAGATACTTGACTAATCATTGTAATATATGGGAGATTTAGGAAAGTAGATTTTCTGTGTATTTATTCATTAATTTTGTAAAGATTTGTTGAGCTTTTACTATGTGCCAATTATAATTCTGATTGTTATGGATACAGAGTAGGCTTGTAGCTTAGATACCTTACCTTTAGCTTAATGTTATCTCTGTTTGCCTTTCTCTTCTTTTTTTGCAAACCACTGAACCCCTGGCTTCATGAGCTCACTCCCAAGCTCTGTCAAGTTCAACCAAGTGATCACAGATATGGGAAGAAAGGAATTGAGGGTCTCCATTCCCAGTTCTGACAAGTCTTCAGAACTCCAGATCCACATTTCTAGCCAATTTTTCACCATTGGCTATGGTAGAATTTTACTTAGAAGTATCTTGACATACAAAAGTTGTCGTACTTGGGAAATGGGCTAGGCTTAAGTAAGGTTAGATGGCTTAACAAATAACACCAATTCATTGTGATAAATAGGCTTGTCTGAACTAGTGTGAGACCTTAGAGGAAGAATGACTAACTGCATGAGTTTCACAGTTGGATCAAAAGGAAGGAAAACTTTGGGAACCAGCAGTTAGCGTAATGGCTATGTCGCTGAACTCCCACGTAGTCGACCACGGTTCGTGTCCCGGACCCGGTGGCTTAAAAAACTCACGCCGGGCGCGTGTGCGTGCATGCCCAAGATCCCGAGAGGAGAATGGAGGAGAAGGGATTGTGGCGTGACCATCCCCCCTGGGGGGTGATTTCTCGCTTTCTGTCTCTATGTCGCTCTCTCTCTGTCTGGCGAGCGCACGCGCCCTACAGTGAAAATCTCTCCAAAAAAAAAAAAAAAAAAAAAGGAAAACTTTGAACTAAGTCTTAAAGAAAGAACAGGTGCTTGTCATGTAGGCAAGTTAGAAAAATGGCAACCAGCTACTTCCAGCAGCTAGCGGGACTGAAAAGCCAAAGCACAAAGGATGGAAGGAACATGCTAAATTGTACTTGGGGAGCACAGGTTTGTTGAACATCCTAGAAAGATGTGATTGGGGGCTGGCTCGTTAGAAATCTCTAGAGGAAGGACCAGCAGTTAGCGTAATGGCTATGTCACTGAACTCCCATGTAGTCGACCGCGGTTTGCTTCCCGGACTCAGTGGCTTAAACTCACGCCGGGCTCGTGTGCATGCGTGCCCAAGATCCCGAGAGGAGAATGGAGGAGAAGGGATTGTGGTGTGGCCATCCCCCCTGGAGGGTTATCTCTCGCTTTCTATCTCTCTGTCGCTCTCTGTCTTTCTGGCGCGGCCCCCTATCGAAAAAAAAACCCCCCCAAAAAAAAAAAAAAAAAAGAAATTTCTAGAGGAAAACCAAAGAATTAGGTGGATGTTTAATGATCTAAATATCTAATGTTAAATGGACTAAACCATGGATTTTTAAACCAGTTTTGAATTTTTATGTATGACTTTTGAATGGTATTACTGTTTTAGTGATGGAAGATGGTAAAGTACACAAGAGTGGTAATGGTCATTGTTGATTTTCTGATGTGTTTTAATAGTATGGAATGAAAGCTGGGTGGTGAATAACTACTGGAGGATTGGAAAAGTTGGAAGAATTTGAGAGCATTTAGAAAGATGGCTCTGACAGAAACTTGGCAGATGAACTGCTGCAGGGAAAAAGTGTAAGCATAGGGGCCCTTCAGTAGGTGATGTGGCCATGCAGGCATTTGCAGAGAAGATGGAGCAGAAGAGTCTGACTGCAGAGTCTTTTCTCTGTAGGACCTTGGGATGCCTAATGAGGAGGAGTGGGATGCACAAGAGGAGGCTGTGTGTTTGGGCAAATGGAAGTATGGTGATGTGCCTTCCAGATGAGATTCAGTTGGAGGTATTATGTATATGTTCACTTTGATGGGCCTGAGCCTATCTGGGTGAGATCTTGACATAGAAAATATTAAGAAATTGGTTGTGAATAAGAATCTGGAGTTGTAAAAGGAGGTCAGGTGTGGGGATGGAGATGTCGGACGCCTTACTTTGCATATCTGTGATCACTTGGGAAGCTTGGGGTTGCCACATGGTAGTGGGCTCATGAACACAAGGGGGCCAGTGGTTTGCAAAAAAGAAGAGAGAAGAGAACAGTGTCAAGACTGGAGAGAGACCATGCTAACTAGTGAGAAGGAGGAAGGAGAAACATTCTTCTCATTTGGATGCAACCTTAAAGTGAGTTTCCTATTTTGCTTTTTGATACATATTGAGTTGTCATCTTATTCGTGAGAACCAGTTTTGGAAGGAAGACCCTAAGAATCACTGGGATAAGGAAGGGGTCTCTTTGAACCAGAGAAAGAGCAAAAAACTGGAGTATGAAATATAAAGAAAAACATGAACGTGCAATGCCTAAGAAACAAAGTAGCAGGTTTTAAGAAGTCATTTGCAGCCATTGTCAACTTTGAGGATTGATTCCCAACTTCTTTGTACCAACAGGTACCCTAGTCATTGCACAGCGGCATCTAGAAAAGGGGTGCTGGTGGGGATGTGGCTTCTACTGTTGAGAAAAGGAAGAAGGGAAGGAAAACAGGTGGTCAGGGGGAAGAGAACGAAAGCCAAAGCAAGCCTAGTTTGGACTTCAGCGCTGGTGTTTCGTCTGCCCATGGCTGTGGTGACCTCCAAAGGGCCGGCCATTGCCACTGTGGTGTTTTCTCACTCTGACTTCCTTCTCCTGATTTGCTGACTTTTCTTTCTGACAGGAAATTATCCTCAGAGAGACTGAAAAGTGCCATTTCCATATCTTCTTTTTGAGAGGTGGTGGAATGTGGTAATAATGCCGTGTGTGTGTATTTCTAGTGCCAGTGAGTCTGAGCTTAATGCTTAATGGAAAGCTAGAACCAAGTGTCTAATAGAAGATGCTCTCTTGTGGCAGAGAAGGCGGAGAGTCGAGGATATTCTGGTCAGATGTATTTATATGCACAGTTCTTTCAAATTTGTGGGGGAGATATGTCAGGAAAAAATTTCTTTTAGCTGTCAGTTATGTTTAAAGTGATAAAAATATGATAATTTGTGAACATATTGAGATTACGGTGTGCCAGGCACTATATTGAGTACTTCCCATAAATTACCTCGTAGACTCACTACAACGGTCTGATGAGGTAATACTACCATTCCACCACTGTATAGATGAAGACAATGAGGCAGAGATACTTCAGGAACTTGCTTTTATCTGTCCCCAGAGCCGAGGTGTGCTCTCCGGTTACCTAGACCCTAGCCTGTGTTCTTCTTCCACATGCTGAATTTTCTAGAATATATATCTGCATTTATTTATAGATTTAAATACCTCTGTGTGTACTTACATGAAACTATAGTTATTAAATAAGAGAAAAGTGGACGTACTGCCAACCGTTCTTGGGGACCACCTAGTGCCCAAATATCATAGCCTCTTCCCCACTTCCTTTCCCAAACTAAGGGGTTGTTTTGCTAATTTGAGCAAATGAATAGGTGAATGTCATTATGTTGACAGCCTGATCATCATCATCATTATCATCAATTAAATCTCAGGGTCTTTCCTGCTG
>NW_006159674.1:2683342-2691410 GCF_000334495.1 Tupaia belangeri chinensis | reverse complement strand
CCTGCTGACCCTGTGCCTCTGTCCAAACAACAGAGCCTTGTAGGGGAGTGTAGCTTGGACCAAGAGAGCTGGGGAAAGTCTCTTGGTGCGGGCTGCCTGGAGATTCTTGGAGCTATTCCTGCCTGGGTCTTTTTCTTGGCTGCTGGACTGCTGGCAGAAGAATGGCACTCTGGGTGGTGGAGCCCATGGCCAGCTACTTGGGACAATGAGAAAGGGAACAGAAGACTTTCCTCTCTACCGGCTGGCAATGGTGTGTGTTTGCTCTTTCTGGGGACTCAAGGGTGACACTAGGCTCATACTCCAGCCAGAGACCAGGCAGCAGAGCCTGGGAATTTGCCACATCCGAGTGTGGGGTTAACAGCAGTGGGGACAGAGGCAGATGTCCCAAGTGAGGAACGGGCAAGCGACCGTACTTTCCTTTGTTCTCCCTCTGCTGTAGTGCTTAGAGAAAGTCATGTTCTCCTGAGAAGGTCTCAATGTTCTGCTCGCTTGTTTTGTAAAGTTTCAATTCTTTGGAGAAAGATACTTACTTTTCTGTAATCTGACAATTCACTTAGGCTCACTAGTATGTTAAAGGTAATTATAGATAAAATATATTATAAACACACACACACACATATATATAATAGGGCCTGCTGGCACCATATGTTTTATATGTGTATGTGTGTGTGTGTATATATATATATATATATATGTATAATTTATATATATATGTATAATTTTTTTTTTTTATTAGAGAGAGAGGGAACCAAACCCAGGCCCTCCATGCAGCCCTGCCTTGCACAGTGGTGCCCTGCCACTTATGCCACTGAGGCTGGGCCTGATAAACTTTCTTACCCTTTCTCCTATTTTTATATATATATATATAAATCCACACAACAAAATGTATACAAGCTGCACATAAATGGATCTATTCATTTTAAACATTTTGAATTATAGACAATATTCCCCTCCAGTCCTTTCCTAAATTTTTTAGTATTTATTTATTAATTTATTGGGAGAGATTTTTGCTATAGGGTGCTTGTACTCACCAGAAAGACAGAGACAGAGAGACAGAAAGCAAGATATCACCCCTTAAGGTGGATGGCCAAAATACAATCCCTTCTCCTCCATTCTCCTCTCAGGATTTTGGGCACTCATGTACACGCACCTGCTACGAGTTTCAAGCTGCTGGGTCTGGAAATTGAACCGCTGTTGGTCACGTGGGGGTCCCGCACCTTAACCACTATTCTACCTGCTGGCCCCACATTTTTTTGTTTTTAAGAGATAAGGTCTTGTTATGTTGCCCAGATAGGCCTTGAACTCATGATCCTCTTGCTTCAGTCTCTTGAGTGGCTGGGATTGCAGGCACATTCCAAACTCTTCATAGAAAATAAAAAAAAAAACAGGGACCAGTAGATGGCGTAATAGTTATGTTGCTGGAGTCTCACATGGCTGACCACGTTTCGAGTCCCAGACCCGGAGGCTTGAAACTCATGCTGGACACATGTGCATGTGTACCTAAAGTCCCAAGGGGATAATGGAGGGAATGGATGGCAGCATGGTCATCCCTCTTGGGGATTGATTTCTTGCTTCCTGTCTCTGATTCTGTCTCTCTGGTGAGCCCACACACCCTATAGGAAAAAATCTCTCTTAAAAAATAATTGAAAATTAAAAGCATAACTTGGCCATTGTAATCATTCCTAAGAGAATTATTGTTTTTGTTTATAACTGAAGCCTACATGTGATGATCAATAGAGATTTTGTAGAAGTAATTAAGTTTTGCCCTTGACAGAACAGATGACAGGGTAAACTCCAAGGACAGGCAAGTGCTGGCTGCTTCATTTGGGTGGGTGGGCTCAAGGTGATTTACAGTCTGAGTGTTTGTGTCCCCCAAAATGTATGCATTAAAATCCTAGCCCTTGGGACCAGCAGATGGCATAATGGTTATGTCACTGGACTCCCATGTAGTCTTCCTCTGCTCGAGTCCCGGACCCAGTGGCTTAAAACTCATGCTGGAAATGTGTGCGTGCGTGCCCAAAATCCCAAGAGGAGAATGGAGGAGAAGGGATTGTGACGCGGCCATGCCCCCTGGGGGGGTGAGTTCTTGCTTTCTGCGTTTCTGTTTTTCCCTGTCTTTCTAGAGACCACATATGCCCTATAGTAAAAGTCTCTCTTAAAAATAAAAGGAAAGAAAAGAAAAGAAATCCTAACCCCCAAGGTGATAGAATTAGGAGGTGGGGCTTTGGGGAGTTAGATCATAAGGGTGGAGGCCTCATGAATGGGATTATATAAAGGGGGGGCCCTTTCCTCTGTCCACCATGTGAGGACCCAACAAGAAGATGCTGTCTATGAACCAGAAAGCCGTCCTTCACCAGATACCAAATCTGCAGTGATCTTGGACTCCCCAGCCTCCCGAGCCATGAGAAATGAACTTTGGTTGTTTGTAAGCCACCCAGTTTATGCTACTTTATTGTTTCAGTCCGAACGGACCGAGGTGGGGCATCAGGGCTTACACTTGCTAGGGTTCCTCCTTCGCCCACAGCCACTCTTGGCATCTTCCCTCTGTTTCCCGTGTCCTTCCTTCATGGACACAGGAGCTGGGGCAGTTGGTCAGAGCTGTTCTTCCATCCTCTCGGACAGAGATTCTCAACTCGGGCTGCACATTATAATCACCTGCAAAGTCTGGGTGAGAACAGGAAGGACCAGGACTGCTGAAGGACCGGGACAAGGACTGCTCCACCCAGACAGAGCAGGGTGGAGGTGGGACCAGGCCTGAGGTATGTGGCAAGGCTCCCCGGTGAGTCCAGTGCAGTCAGGATGAGAACCATTGTGGTTAGGCAGTGTTTCCTAGAGTCTGTGGTTGACTTAGGTCAGAAAAATAGGTGCCTTTAAAAAAAAATGCAGACTCTTAAATTCTTAGCACTAAAATGCTTAAGCCTTGGGTCTGAAACCAGAAAGGAAATGAAATAGTATTAATGAATGCCACTTTCAAATTATTCCAAATTGCAATCTGCCAACATTCAATTCGTTTAAAAGCTCTAATAGTAAGAAATAGCTATAGATGAAAAAGTTTTAAAAGCTCTAAATTTCTAACTGATCCAGTGACTAGTTGCTCCATAACTAAAAATAACCAACTACTCCCTTAGAATGTGGCTATAAAGTTACCAAAAATCTCGTTGGCTATGAAAATAATAACTAACATTTATTTTATTTTTTACTGTGTGCCAGGCACTGAACTTTGCATTTTATATGCTCTGCTATCCCATTTTACAGATGAAAAAATTGAGGCTCAGAGACATTAGCAGCTGGCTCAAAGTCATATAATAAATAACAGAGAGTGGATTGGGTCTCAAATAAATACTTAATATCAAAATCCATGATCGTAACCACTACTCAATTCCAATCATTCTGGAACTAAAGCCTAAGGGGGGGAAAAATCCTTCTTTGTCTCTGCCTCATATTTATGGTAAAGCCAAGAGGAGTAAAAGAAGGATAGTAAGGAATTGAAAATATTGTTAACTTGCTTCATGTTGTTTTCTGTTAGCTCCTTCTTCCATTCGTTCATAAAACAGCCAAAGGTCACTGATGTCCACGCCACCAAGCCTGACTACGTTTTGTTTTCCTTGCTCATATTCGTCCTTTATGGTGTTTAGTCATTCTTGCACCTGAGGAGAAACGCTATTGCTTATCTCCTGGAGGAGCCACAATGCCAATGAAACGAGCAGCACATAATCTTCTGTCTTTCATTGCCCACCCACACAGCTGTTTCTAGGTTAAAAATGCTGTGTGTACTGGTCGGGAAGAGGGCTGGGGAAGGCAGGGACTCACATTTATGGAGGTCTCAGCCAGATAGTGCTGATTTTACCTCCACATCGGGCCATAGATCTGGTCGTTGTAGCTGTGTGTGTGTGTGTGTGTATGTGTGTGTGTGTTTACAGTATTATTTTTCTTCTAAAATTTGCTTTATTGAGATATAATGTATATACAATAACATTAAACAGTTACCAGTACATAATATGATGAGTTATGCCAAATGTATACAGTTGGGATTTATGTTAATTATTTAAAGAACAGCTTTGTTTAAAAAAAGATGCATTTTGTAGAGTTCATCTACTTAATGTGTATAGTTTTGATGGCTTTCAATATATTTATAGTAGTGCAACCATCAGCACAATCAATTTTAGAGCGTTGTCATCATTTCCTAAAGTATTTCGTACCCTTTCCCTTATCTCACTCCTGATTTTTCACCCCCAAATCTCCTAGTCCTAAGTTACTTCCTGTCTCTCTATAATTGCTTATTCTGGATATTTCATATGGTAGAATCATACAATATGGAGCCTTTTCTGGCTGGTCCCTTTCGGCCATCTTAAGGCTGCCAAGGCTCATCCATGTATTCATGTATCAGTAGCTCATTCCTTTTTTATTGCTGAATAATACTTTCCTGTAGGAATATATCACATTCCATTTCCTCACTCAGTTGATGAACATTTGAATCTGTTGCTTCCAAGTAGTCATCAGTTTTAACCACTTAAAATGTGTATAGAGAATTAATATATGGACTATTTCAAATATTTAATGTATTTTTTCTAAACAAACAGAATATTTTCTATGAATTTTATCAGTTTTGGTTGATGAAATTAGTGCTTTTTTTCTTTTCAATTTTTACTGAAGGGCACATGTGCTTGCTGGAGTGAAAGAGATAGAGGGAAAGCGAGAAAGCAACCTCCATGGGAGATGGTCTCACCACTATCCCTTCTCCTTTATTTCTCCCTTATTTTGGGATTTTGGGAACACAGGCATACATGCCTAGTGTGTTTTTCAAGCCACCAGGTCTGGGACTCAAACTGTGTAGTCGGCCATTTGGTATCCAGCCACCTTAACCACCACACCACTGGCTGGCCCAGCATTAGCTTTTAAGGTATAGATGTTTAACAGATATCTTGACTTTTTACATTTGCATTTTGGTTTTCTTTTCTTTGATATTTAATATACTACGAGGCAGAAACTTAGAAATGACTTAGTCTTCCCTTGATCTCTGAGAGTCTGATCAAGGCCACCATAAACGGATTCATGATTGTACTAACATTAAATAATAGTGTTAGTACAACCGTGAATCCATTTATTCACTATTTAATTTACACCTTTGTATAGCTATTTTATATTGTAGAAAATGCTTATAGAATTGTAGATACAGGATACACACACAAACACACACACTATACTAAGATTGGCAGTATGATTTTACAGAGAGTTTTAGCACTTTAGAAGCAAAACAGGGTAGATTCCTCTCCTTTGAAATGTGATAGGGATAAAAAACTAAATTTATTTGATTTTAAAAGAGAAATAATATGCTGATATTATAAAATAACAATAGGAAATAATAAAATTGATCCAGTGTCTATAACTTTTTTTTTTTTGAGAGGTTTTTGCTATAGGGCGCATGTGATCGCCAGACAGACAGAGAGACAAAAAGCGAGAAATCACCCCCCAGGTTAAAGGACTGGTGTGAGTGTTGATATGATCGTGTTTCGAATATGTGATTCAACAAGTAGAGTAGATTTACTAGAAATGTAACGTCTTTGGCCTAGAGGGCATTTACATTCTTTTAAAGCTTAATGGTACTTATATATTGTTCCAGAAAATCAGTCATAAGTATGTGGACACTTTTGCAACTGAACACTGCAGACGTTGCACTTTTTACATGTCAACATCATAGACTGCAACTGCTTAAGAAATAGGAAAGTGAAAGTAGAAGTAGAATAATTGCCGTGGTGGTAGAAGGCAGACTTGAGGCCTAGAAACAGGCATGCTTATTTGCATGTCTTAATTACCTCTCTTATGCTTGTCTCTCATAAAAGGAAATTTAATTATTTTTAAATTATGAGCTTCAGATTGTTTAAAGCACATTTATTTATCTATTTTGTTTTTTTTTAGTATTCCACAAGGATTATTCTTTATCTATGTTTTATTTGCCTTTTTTTAGAAGTCTGAAAGAGTGGTTCATTTACCTGCATTTTTAAAGGTATTAGATAATTATTTCCAAATAATTATTGCTCAGTTCTCAGGATCCCTTTGCCTACATTGAGTTGGTAGACAATAAATGATATATTATTAGGAGGGACAAAAGTCATAGTTTTGGGGAAAAGTGATAGAGCAGATCTGTTCTTTAGTTGATAGAACTTGAACTTGTTGCCTCTATTGGACTTAGGACAAAATTTCAGTATTTTTAAAAGTATTTGATTTTATAGCTATGTTGAGGTATAATTTGCATACAAAAAAACTGACCCATCAAATGTGTAGAGCCCACTGTAGACACAATGTTTTGCAATCTGTACCACTATCTAATCTTCAGACACTTTCATCACCCTACGAAGAAAAATCTTGTACGCTGTAGCAGTCCTCCATTCCCACCTCTCAAGCTGTTTTCCAAAGTGGCTTTAACCTTTTCATCTGGACCAACAAACGTATGAGCATCTCAATGCCTGTGGTTTATAGCCTTCCATATAACAAAAGTGGCATAAATGTAACTGATAGAAGGTCATGGAACCCAGTATGATTTAGACTTTTGACCCATCTTACAAGTGACTAAGCTATTTTTTCACATCATAAAGTTACATGATCATAGATTCTTTTTTTCCCCCCTTATTCCTCTTCTTTTTCTTTTTCTTCTTCTATTTATTTTTATCAGAGGGGTGCATGTGCTAGCTAGAAAGTGACAGAGAGAGAGAGAGAGAGAGAGAAAAGAAAGCACCCTCTATGGGAAATGATCACACTACAATCCCTTCTCCCTCTGTTGGGACCTTGGGCATGTGCATACATGTGCCCAGTGTGTTTTTCAACCTGCCTGGCCCAGTACTCAAGCAGTGAGGTCGTCCATGTTTGATCCAGCTCCCTTAACCACCGGCCCACAGGCTGGCTCTGATCCTAGACTCTTTCAACACCTGGAGATTTGGGAGCAATTGAGATTCAAATGAAAATCTGCTATTTTTGATGTCCTTCCATATTTCAAGTGAAAAATGGATCTATGAGTCTCTAGTGAGATATTTATAGATAACATTCAAAAGAGAGTTATTAGAGAAAGTTTCATGTGATAGGAACAAAGGCAAGAGGAAAACTGTCAACTGGAAATAAGATTAAATAATTGTCAATCACGTGTATTTGGTAAAAATTAGTATTATATATATATATGTATATATACTTACACATTTCCGGGAAGAAAGGTTCCGTGTCAGTATTAAGTGTACATAAATGTCAAATATTCAATTCTGATAACCTTTATCCAGGAGAATAGAAATTTTCAGGCAGTGTAAAGAGTAGAGGGGATAAAAGATTGGCAGTATTTGAACAGAACTAAATACGACCCAAGGCTTTGTAGCTTAAAGCTTTATTGTGAACAAAATACAGACTTGCATCAATAGTCCATTTTATTTTCTGAAGGAAGTGATTAGAACTTGTCAATCTTCTTTCCCTTTAGCAAAACAAATTCTAGCTTTAGGAGGTATGCTAGCCTTTATACTAGTTACAATCTAATTTTGTTGAATAGTGATATCTTATGGATGCTTTCTTTCCTCCAAGGGAGGTTCACAATATATGGGATATTAGCTAATTAATTAATTAATTAATTTTAAAATTGAAATTAAGCAACATACTTACATTATAAGTTAAAGTTAATTTTATGGTATCTCATCAGGCCCCATAGTGTGATGCAACTGCTCCTAAAATACATTGTTTTCAAATGATCTCTCAAAATAGTTTCTAACTTTGAATTTTATAAGGTATCTGATCATATAGTTTTGTTAACATTGAAATCTCTTTTAGAGATTTCAAGTTTTTAGAGTTTACTAGAATATATTGGAAGGCATGCATTTCCTAGAAGCATATTTTCATACAGTTATATGAATAAGATCCTAAAACTTTGAATATATTTATGGAACATTAGTCCAAATATATATTTTTTTGCCCTAAAACTTTGAATATATTTATGGAACATTCATCCAAATATATATTTTTTTGTTTGTTTGTTTATTTTCTGAGAGTTTTTTTTGCTACAGGGCACGTGCACTCGCCAGAAAGACAGAGAGACATA
>NW_006159674.1:2677694-2682773 GCF_000334495.1 Tupaia belangeri chinensis | reverse complement strand
CCGGTCCCTGTCATCAGCCATGTGTGAGTCCAGTGCCTTAACCACCATGACACCTGCTGGTCCCACATCTTGTTGTTTTTTTTAGGAATAAAAAAACCCCACAACTTAGAGTATAAATGGGTTATTAATGCTAAGATTTATTATGTGACTTTTGGATCAATGGAGATTACTTTAAATATATCCTCAAAGAATATTTGTTGGATAACATTGTTGGAGAAGACTATTCTGAATATTCATGTTGGGTAATTAATGTATAAAAAATTTTAAAACTTTTTCAGTTTATATAGTTCATCTATTATGATTTTTGTTAAAGTATGTTTTTTATATAAATGACTAAGTTTCAAATCTATTTGTTCCTTTTTTTTTTTAAGAGATTCTTTGCCATATGGTGCATGTGCTCACCAGAGAGACGGAGAGAGACAGGGAGAGGGAAAGTAAGAAATCACACCCTGGAGGGATGGCCACATTGCGATTCCTTCTCCATTCTTCTCCTTGGATTTCAGGCACACATGCACATGTGCCTAGTGTGAGTTTCAAGCCACTGGGTCTGGGACTTGACCTGTCATCAGCCATGTGGGAGTCCAGTGCCTTAACCACCATGACACCTGCTGGTCCCACATCTTGTTGTTTTTTTAGGAATAAAAAACCCCCACAACTTAGAGTATAAATGGGTTGTTAATGCTAAGATTTATTATGTGATATGCGGCATGAATCCTATCTTGGGGTTATAAGCACAGACTTTTTGAAACACATTATTTTAAAATTTCGTGAAAAAACACCCTCTCAAAAAAAAAAAAAATTTAATCTGAAAGTACCATCTCTCTCATTTGTTTTTCTTTGTGAACTCTGTAAGACCTGCCATCTTCAAATTCACCAAACCTATCCGGCCTGGCTATTTCATAGATCTCTCCATTGTTTTTTTGAACCAACCCAGTTTATGAGGCCCAATACTCCAGCTCCTGTCTTGATGGCTTTCATTTTCTTGGACTCTTAAGCCGTCACTCTCCTTTCCCCTCTTTGGCACCCACTTGTGTACTCTTTGTGCACATATCTTACCTTCCTACCTGCATGACAAGAGCCCCTAGAAGTCAAGGACTGTGAGTTACACATCCTCTGATTTTTCTTAATATCTATGTAATTCAAGTTGTAAGTGATCAGAACACATCCTGAATAACGATCACTTTTATCATCCTGTATTTCTGTAAATATTATGGTAAGAGGGCTTATTGGAAATTTCTGCTAATTTGAAGTTTTTATTAGAAAGGAAGCCAGGAAGTTGTCATATTGGATTATAAGACATGAGGAGAGTAGTAAGAAATTTTCAGAAATTAAGACATGGTATATCTATGTTTCCTATATTCTTATTCATGGACTATACTCAGTTTTTCATTAGAACCTAAATGGGACCAAGTGGGATATGGATGGTTAAAATAAACAGCTTGAAATGATTGCATACTCACACTATGTTTATTGTATTACAAGTAAAGAAAGGAATACCAGGAAGCTTAACAAAATAATTTGCTGGGTTGGCCCATAGAAATGGAAGGCCAAAAATCCAGCTTGTCTATCTGTAGGGTGTCAAGGTTGCAGGACTGACAGAGGGTCTCTTCAATGCATGTTTGTAGAGATCAATAAACTCCAAATATTTTTTTTTTCCCTTAGTATTCCGTTCAAGATTCCAAGGCCTGGGAGAGAGGTCCTACTGACCTTTCTTGGGTCACATAGTACTCTGTTGGTCAAGGCCAAGGACCTTCATTAGTAATTCCACCAGCTCTCTAGCCATAAGGTAGACCTATATCCCTCAAAAGAAAGTTGAGTACTATTACAAAAGGGGAAATGAAGACAGGCCTATTTATGAAATCACCTAATAGAATACAAAATATTGGAGAAAAATCAGGTGAGAGGTACCTGAGGAACAGAGAAAACTGCAGGAGAAATATGTTATCCTGACAGAAAATAAGAAATCACCAGATGGCATTTTCCACAAAGTTCTATTGAGACTACATGTATCATATAGGTTTTTTTTTTTTAAAGAATCATTTATTTATTTAATTTTATTTGTTATTATTTTTAAATTTGATTAGAGAGGGACAGAGAGAGAGAAAGGGAAAGTCATAAAGCAAGTCACTAGGTCCTGGACTTGAATCATGGATGGCTGTGGGGAGTCCAGCACCCCAGCCACCAGGCCATTTGCCAGCTCCCGAGACTACATGTATCTTAAACTATGAGACAGTGCTACATCAGAGGTGCTACTCAACTCTACAAATACTTGTCCATTAGTCAGAGTTGATATATATGGGGATGTCATATTTCAAAGTTTGCTCTTCTAAATATTTACTGTAAGAAGAATTTCTCTGACTACCATTCTGTCTGTTGAAATGTCACCCAAGGCAAGGCAAGGCAAAAAGGACAAAAGGATATGGTGTAGGAAGGCGTTTCTGTCTCCTTGTCTGAAAACTGGCAAGGAAGATAGTCCTCCTCATGCTTCCCCACTTCTCCCCACCTCCCAGAAAATACTGGTGCATGATTCTGGTACCCTGCCTATGAAAATGTGTACTCCTCCTGAAGTGCTGTGATTTGAGGGACAACCTCATCTGCACTTGTCTTTACACCACCTCTTAGTCTCATTAGGTGTTGGGCTATTTCTATCGTATATTATCTGGGGATAATTTTTGTAAAGGATTATTTTATTAAACTTTATTTATTTATTATTAATTAATTTATTTATAGTTGACCAGAGAGGCGCGAAGTGAGAAAGCACAATGCCAGGTCCAGGACTCGAACCATGGTCACCCATGTGGGAGTCCAGCGCTCTTAACCACTATGCTACCTGCTGGCCCCATCTGGGGATAATTTTGAGTGAAGAGCCTCTTTCCATCATATTCATGAGCAGAAAGAGCTGGATTAAGACTGTATTAGTGGTAATCTTAGTAGTGGTAAAACGTGACACACTGCCAGCTGACCCACATGGGAAGACTCCAGTTTGTGTTCAGAGACCTCCTTGAGTACACCAGGCACACAGATGTACACAATCTGTGGCTGACTGAGGCTGGTGGTGGCATCAAGACCCTTTTGGGGGAGGGTACAGTTTCTATCTATTTCTTTCTCTGTCTCACTCATGGAAGAAATAAACTTTAAAGAGGATTCCCTGAGCAGAAATTGTAAAGTACTAAATTGTCATTAGAATGACCAAAATTGCATTTTTTTACTTTTACAATAGAGGGGCACTAGAGACAGTAAACTTCTGATAGAGGACATACTTGATAGCTTCAGAGTGCTTTGTATTCGAAAATTATGATTATACTGTCTGTTAACCCAGTTGTGTGGTTTGAATGCCTGAATTTTAGGCTCTATAATTGTGTGCACAAATCATAACATCCTTCTGTTCTCAGTTATTAAATACAGAAAGTTAATTTGTACAGAGGCCTAGGGCAAGTGGTGATACGAGTTTTGCTTAGGGCTCTAAATTCAAAGTGAAGAATTTCACCGAAGCTATAATGTCTCTTAAGGTAGTCAAATAGCTATAATGTCTCTTAAGGTAGTCAAATAGTCATCTAATTAGGGGTGAATGCCATTCCTACTGCTTTTACTTGTTATCTGATGAAACTGTAGTTGAGAAAATAGCTTGGCAAAATCTTGCCAAGACGGACTATGTTGAACTTGACTAAAAATGGCATTGTGAAGAGACATGAAAGATTTGCTCAAAAATGTATACACTTATTTTCTATTTATTTTATTTCTTAAGGTTTTTGGTATAGGGCACGCACACTCACTAGAAAGAGATAGTGAGAGGGAAAGTGAGAAATCACCACCTCCACACACACAGCCCCCCACCCAGGGGGATGACCACACCACAATCTCTTCATTTTCCTCCTGGGATTTTGGGCACGCACATACATGGTCCCACCATGAGTTTCAAGCCACTGGGTCTGGTACTCAATCAACTGCAGTTGGCCATGTGGGAATCCATTGTCTCAACCACTGTGCCACCTGCTGGCCCCTGTATGCTCTTACTTTTTGCCTTATTCAGGATGTACTGTTCAATGCAAAGAGAGAAAAAAAAAATTGAAGTATAACAATTCAAAATAGGTAGGGGGTGCCAGGTGTGGTGGTTAAGGTGCCAGACTCCCACATGGCTGACCATCATTCAAGTCCCAGACCCAGTGGCTTGAAAATCATGCTGGACACGTAGGTATGCATGCCCAAAATCCTAGAGTAGAAGGGACTGCAAATCACCCCGGGGGTGGGGGGGAGTGATTTCCCACTTTCCCTCTCTGAGTACCTCTAGTGGCTTGAAAATCATGCTGGACACGTAGGTATGCATGCCCAAAATCCTAGAGTAGAAGGGACTGCAAATCACCCCGGGGGCGGGGAGGAGGTGATTTCCCACTTTCCCTCTCTCAGTACCTCTCTGCCGCTTTCCTTTCCTGTGAGTGCATGTGCCCCATGGCAAAAACCTGAGGGGGGGTGTTGAACAAAATAGGTTGGTAAAACTATCACTGATTTTAGGCGATTATATAATTCTGTTGCATTGACTATTGTACATACCCAAGAAAATCATCTGAGATGCTACTGCAAGTAGGAGAACTTAGTAAAGCAGTAGCATGAACAGTTCACATACAAGTATCCATAATTTCCACACATAAAACCCAGACAAGTCGAAGAAATGACTGCAATGGCATTATTAGCAAAAAGGATAAAAACATGTAGAGATACAATAAAATGCAATGTTGAGATAAACCGTAAGCCCTAAGAACAAAGGGAGACTTGAACAAATACAAAAAGACACTATGTTCTTAGAAAAAAACTCAATATCATGTCAATTCTCCTTAAATCAATATTTAAATTTACCTGTTTTACTGAAAGCACCATCAGATGTCTTTTTGAACCAGACAATCTGATTCTGAAGTTCATATAAAAAAGTAAACAGAGAAGGAACTTAGTTCCACTAGACATTGAAATATATTGAAAAGATGGGACTAGCAGTTGGTGTAATGGCTGTCGCTGGACTCCCATGTAGTTGACTGCGGTTCAAGTCCTGGAACCAGTGGCTTAAACTCATGCTGGGCTCGTGGGGGT
>NW_006159674.1:2642571-2677606 GCF_000334495.1 Tupaia belangeri chinensis | reverse complement strand
ACTATAGAAAAAACCACTCAAAAAAAAAAAAAAAAAAAAAAGAAGAAGAAGTATATTGAAAAGACTATTACAGAAAGACTTAGTAATAAAAAAAATGTTGAATTAGTGTGCACCTAGATAGGTCAATGAAACAGAATAGAAAATCTAGAAGCACATCCATACATACTCAAGAATTAGAAAAGTTTCAAATGATATTTCACTTATGAAATGATGTACAATATTTGTATCATGAGAAATACAAGTTAAATTACAATGAAATACTTATTTAAAATCCACAAATTGGTAAAAACAAATCCAGAAGTTTCATAACACACTCAAAATTGCTGGTGATTATAAAAATTGGTTCAACTCCTTTGAAGCCAGTGTGGTAACACTGAATACAGTTACAAATGTATATTTCTTTTTTTTTTTAATTTTTTTTCTTTTTTTGGAGAGGTTTTTGCTATAGGGCACGTGTGCTCGCCAGACAGACAGAGAGAAACATAGAGACAGAAAGCGAGAAATCACCCCCCGGGGGGATGGTCACGCTGAAATCCCTCCTCCTCTATTCTCCTCTCGGGATCTTGGGCATGCCCGCACACGCGCCTGGCGTGAGTTTAAGCCACCGGGTCCGAGACTCGAACCGCGGTCGACTACGTGGGAGTCCAGCAACATAGCCATTACACTAACTGCTGGGCCCCCCCCTTTTTTAAGAGAGGTTTTTGCTATAGAGACCATGCACTCACCAGAGAGACAGAGAGACAGACAGCAAGCAATCATCCCCTGGGGGGATGGCCGCACCACAGTCTCTTCTCTTCCATTTTCTTCTTGGGATTTTGGGCAAGCACCTACATATGCCTGGCATGAGTTTCAAGCCTCCAGTCTGGGAGTTGAACCTCAGTCAGCCTTGTGGGAGTTCGGTGATATTACCATTATGCATCTGGTTCCACAAATGTATATTCCCTTTGCCTCAGCAATTCCTTTTCAGGGTGTTACCTAATAGAAATGCACACAAACAAAAACATGCATGTGTCTAAAGGTTATTCACTGCAGTGTTGTCTTTCATTGTCAGCCACTGGGGATTGGTTATTAAGACGATGCCCTATACTGGACTGGGTACAAAGCAACAGTAAAAAAATAATGAGGAAAGTCAGTACACATTGATAGAAATTATCTGTAAAATATGTTTTCTTTTTAAAATAATTATTCATTAAATTAAATTAATTAATTAGTTTTTTATTTGACCAGAGGGAGACACACACACACATAGGAGAGAGCGAGAAAGCAAGCCACCAGGTCCAGGATTCGAACTGCAGTTGGCCATGTGGGAGTGTCCAGCGCCTTAACCACCATGCCACCTACTGGCCCTGATCTGTAAGATATTTGTGTTTATGATGTGTGAAAGAAATCAAGGCACATACCAATGTGTACAATTTGTTATTTGTGTGGTGTGTAAAAAAATAGAAGAAATTTCTGAGTTTGCTAGCATGTGCATAAAGAAACTCTAGAAGGACATAAAAGAAACAATAGGCCTTGATTTTCTGTGGAGGAGATGTGGGTGAGGTGGGAAGTAGGTTCATAGGGGACTGTATACCTGCATCCTTTCATTTTTGAAGCATGCACCTGTTTGGCTATTTAGTATGCAAATAAACAAACAAGCATATGATGAGATACTACGTACTTACACAAAAGAACTAAGGACACTTTCTATGGGAAAAAATCTCCCATAGAGAAAGGAAAACCATTTGCTGATGTTAGGTGAATGGAGCAAGATGTGGATGATAATGTACAGTATGCTGCTTTATGTCAGAAAAGAAGGAACTCTAAGAATATTTTTGGTTTGTCTTGTGCGTGCACTAAGAAACCTTGGCAGGGTACTCAGGCAGGTGAATGCTGGGATGTGTTGCTAGTTCCTTCCCAGGACTCTGAGTTGCTGAAAGATTCTTTGCCCCAGTGGCTGGGAGTGCCGCTGGCAGATGGCCTTCAGTCCACACCCTTCTGGGAATAAGGGAAGGAGCCGCATCAGCTAAGGCCACCGCCAGTGAATGACCCACGTGGGAGTGTGAAGGGCTAGCTGCCCACACCCACACTGGAGAACTGTGGAGGGCCAGAAGCCCCCTCTTGAATAACTGCCTGGCTGCCTCTCTCCCCTCTCTGTCGTCTTCCACTAGTGTTGACCAGAGAGCATGCCTAGCTCATCTCTCTGAGAGTTTGCTTTCTCGGGAACCCTAGCAACTGAACATGGAACCTAAGAAACTAAAATCTGTGGTTCTGTCCAGGGGTGGATTGGGAAGGAGACATTTCACTCTATGTACTAAGAGGATGCGTACATTTATTCAAATTATAAATGAAAATTTATAAAGTCATTTCATATGTCAGTAGTACCGTGTGCTTTCCCATGTATGGCTTTAGAGAATCTATATTTTTAAATTTTGGATGAGGTATTTTAACTTGAAATACTATATGCTACCACACTGTAAATATGCTTTTCTTGCCTGTTTCTTTTTGTTTAGGAGCTACAGAGAAACACCTCCTTGGATTCACCTTACAATGGAATTTAAGAAGTCCCCCGATGGTGGCTGGGGCTGGGTGATAGTGGCTGTCTCCTTCTTTACCCAGTTTTTGTGTTACGGATCCCCGTTAGCTGTCGGCGTCTTGTACATAGAATGGCTGGATGCCTTTGGTGAAGGGAAAGGAAAAACCGCCTGGGTCGGCTCCCTGGCCAGCGGAGTTGGCTTGCTTGCAAGTAAGTGAACACATTTTTGCCTCGCTTTACTCTTTAATCATTTAATTAAATTCCATGCATCACTGACACTCTGCAGGGCATATAGAGCCATTTTGAAAGTATAACATATATGTTCCTATCTTCATTGAGATTTTTAGCACTGCTCTTTCATGGTAATAGATGTGCGTGGAAAATACGGGAATTCCATGAGATACTCAGTTGTCACCCCTCCATTTCTTCAGTCATTTATTTGCTACTATGTGCCAGGCAGAGTACTCAATGCTAGGGATGAGAAGATGAATCCGAAGTCCATGGTTTTTGCCTTCGGAGGCTCCCAGTCGAGTGAGAGCCACGTCACTCCCATTCCTACTCCCCTGAGTAGGAATGAATCAGGGAGATGACAGGTGTGATCCAGGTGAGCACAAGGTACATTGGTGACCAGAGGACCAGAGGACCAGATGGTGCTCAGCAATCCCCCAAGTGGCTTCTACGTGGCTCACGCTTACTCCTCTCTGATTCAGGTACACTGTTATCACATCACGTCCTGCACTCCTGATAACGTCATAGGAAAAGTCTGACACCACAAAGTAAGATCCTGTCTCACAATGATGTTAAGGATGTTAAGATAGCATTATATGCAAGATATATTTGATACATTTGATGTGATGTATCTTCAAAAGTTTATATATATATATATATATAATTTTTTTTTAGAGAGAGATTTTTGCTATAGAGTATATGTGGTTGCTAGAGAGACAGAGACAAAGTGAGAAATCATTCCCTAGGGGAGATGGCCACACTGCAATCCCTTCTCCTCCATTCTCTTCTTGGAATTTTGGGCACACACTCTTACGCACCCTGCATGAATTTTAAGCCATTGGGTCCAAGTCTCAAACCACGGTCGACTACGTGGGAGTCCAGTGACGCAATTGTGACATCATCTGCTGGTCTCCAAAAGTTATATATCTTTAAGTTTATTTACTTATTTGTTTCCATGAGAGAGAGAGAGTGAGAGAGAGAGGGAGAGACAGACACCCTCAACAGGGGCTTTACCCCTCAATCTACCCCAGGGTCAGCCAACTTGGGTCACAGGTATTTATGTCTATGCTCAGTTTGTATAGGGACACCTTGGGACACAAACTGGGGACCTTCCCATGAGAGTCCAGTTAGGTTACTGCTGTGCCACCATCTGGCCCTCGAAATAATATTCTTGATAAACAGGGTCATGTGATGTAAATAGTGATTCCCATTATCTTAGGTAGAAGAGTAGAGGATTTTTATTTTCCTTTTTACCTTTAAAATCGTATGGCACTTCAGGGTTTGGAGTCATAGTTTGAACCCTGCAGTGATATTTAGTGATCGCCACTCTAACTTACTTAGAACTATTTAAGCACACATGTGCTAAGATGGCGCCCCGAAGAGGTCAGTAGCACTGGATCTCATCGAATCATAATCTCTCCACTTATGGGAAAAATAAAGACATTGAATGTGGGGATTTGTAAGGTGTTTGTCAGCTGTAAAATGGTTTCATGAAAATGTGCATAAAACAACATGCATTACCTATCCCTTCTTTTAAATACGTTGCCTCTCCTGGATATTAAAGCAAACTTCTAAGAAAATAAAAGCAATCATTTTCAATTGTATTATCTTGTTAAATTAAAAATAAGACAAATAAGACTTGAAAAACAATCCTGAATCATTTGGCCATGTCAGATAAGATAACTAAACATAACTACACAAAGGAAAATAGTACTGCCATTGTGAGCTTGAGAGAAACAGAAAAGTTTGCCAAAGTTTTGTTTGAGAGAGTTTTTCAAAATGGGGACTGTTTGTAAAGCTGTCAAAGCACAAGTGGATGACATCGGATATGTTAGTAAAGGGATCTGAGAGTACTAATTCTAGGAAACAACCTGTAATGGAGAGGAGGATTTTTCTTTTTCTTTTTCTTCCTTTTTTTTTTTTTTAAGAGAGATTTTTGCTGTAGAGCATGTGCTCTTGCCAGAGAGACAGAAAGCGAGAAATCACCCCCCTCAGGGCAGGGGGATGGCCATGCCACAATTCCTTCTCCTTTATTCTCCTCTCATGCACACACATACCTGGCGTGAGTTTTAAGCTGCAGGGTCTGGTACTTGAACTGCGGTCAACTACTTGGAAGTCCAGCAATGAAACCCTTACACCATCTGCTGGTCCTAGGGAGGATATTGCTTAATATTCTCTAATTAGTCACTATTACTATTAGCACAAATACTAAGTTAAACAGAAATGTAATTATCCTGGCTTCCAGCAAGGGTCAAAAAGAGTAACTGAAGTGATATCTCAATTAGTACCTACCTTGAGAACAAAGCTTCTTTCCACAAAGCCTGTCCAGGTAGGACTTGAGAGTTGGGAGAAGCTTAGATCTCCTTGAAGCTGGGGCCTATTTGGTCAGAGCTGATGCCAACTCTTTGAAGGCTGAGCTGTAGGACCTGTGCTCTAGAGAATAGCAGTTAAATGGTCTGCATGGAAAACTGGATACCACATGACTGACTGTGGTTTGGACCTCAGTCCAGGTGACTTGAAAAGCATGCTGGGTGCATATGTATGTGTGCTTAAGATCTTAATGGGATGGGACCAGCAGGTAGTGTTGTGGTCATGTCGCTGGACTCCCACGTAGTCGATCACAGTTCAAGTCCCTTAAACTCACAGTGGGTGTTTATGTGTGCATGCCCAAAATCCCAAGAGGAGAATGGAGGGAAAGCGATTGCAGCATGGCCATTCTCCTGGGAGGTGATTTCTTGCTTTTTGTCTCTCTGTCTTTCTGGCGAGTGCATGTGCCCTATAGCAAAAATCTGCCTCTTTTAAAAAAAGAAAAGCTTAGCAGGATAGAGACATGGAGAAGAGTTTGCAGCATGACCACACCTTAATAATGGGAACTGCTCTGTCTGTCTCTCTCCCTCTCTCTCTTTCTCTGATGAGAGGAGTTGATTGCAGAAAGCTGCATTTGAACTAGCTTACCAGTTGGTTCTGATAGGTAGTCTGTACAGTATCTAAGAAATGTTAGTTATTTTCTTTCCACACTTTTGTTCATTAAAAGCCTAGTTGGTGTCATCCTTGAGCAATTCCAAACTCTGGACTCTACTTTTCCCTGAAGAATGAGTACATTCTCCATGCAACATATAAATTATGCTTTTCGTGTACTTCATAGACTCGTCCCTAAGTTCTCTAAGTGCCACTGTGTGTCTGGCTCAATAGCAGCTGTATTCACTTACTTTGTCCTAGTAGATCTTCATAGCAGTGCATTGAGTGAGAATTTTTGTCCTCAAGATTTATTGACCTGTCCAAGATAAAGCATATTCTCTTATGGGAAGGATGGCACCTGAGCTCAGGTTTTTCTAACCTGTCAATACTATTTCTTCATTTTAAAACCAGAGACAGTAAAGGTACCTGCCTTTTAAAAAAATTATTTATTTGTCTATTTACCTGTTGTGACATTTAAGACGTGAGATCTAGGACTTGAACCACGGTTAACCAGGTGGGAATCTGGTGCCTTAACCACCATACCACTTGCTGGCCCCAAAGTACCTGCCTTATATGATGTGTAAGAATAATTGAGATGATGCTTGGGATATGTAAGTGCTCAGCAAATGTTAGTTTTAGAGGATGAATAACTCACAGAAAAGTTACTCTCCCAAGCAGTTCCAACCCAACTGTAGAAACTGCAAAAGAAAGGGATCCTTCAGGAGGAAAGGCAAAAGCATTTCTGGAAGAACGAGTGGAAGAGAGAGCTGTCACTTCGCCAAGATTGTGACTAAGCATCTGGAATTTAAAGACCCACTTCTTGTGTCTGACAAGAGCTCTTTTGGACAAGAGTTCATAATAGCATATTAGAACTGTGAAATTACATGCAATCCTGAAAAAAAAAAAAAAACAAGATATCCGGTTCTGAACATTACACTGTTCATAACTTTAATTCTTAATTCTTTCTCCTTGAAACTTGAATAATTGAGGAGACACTTCTCACTTGCATTACATGATTGCCCAGATAAGCCTTGGGGTGAATAAAGCTGGATATGAAGGAGCCAGTCTTCCCGGGTTATAATTGTGAATGAGCTCATCATCATTACCTACATTTATAGGATCTGTCCTGTGCTAGGCATGCCAAGGTACAAGACACCATCCATACTTATAAGGGGTTTGTAGCCTCAGGGAAGAGACAGAAAAAAGAAAAAGTAATAATTTGAGACTTCACAAATACCAAGGAGAACAGCAAGGGCAAGGCAGTTTCTGGGTTTTATAGAGATAGGTGGTTCAGATAAGCAGATGGACTGTCACAGGTGGACAGGCAGGGAGAGAGTGACCCATTGCAGAGTGCTGTGTGCAAAGGCCTGGAATTACACTATGGAAGATGTGTTCTGGTAAAGCACATTGATCTAGAGAGGAGGCATTGTGCTGAGAGGTGTGATGATGTATTTTATATGTCAACTTGGCTAGCTTGCATTCCCCAGTTATTCAAACAGGAATCTGGGTATTGCTGTGAACATATTTAGTAGAGTGAATAAAGTCCATAATCAGCTAACTTTAAGGAAGGGAGATTATCCTAGATAATCTGGGTGTACTTGATGCAATCAGTTAAAAGGTTTTAAGAGCGAGAATGAGCTTTCCCTGCAGAAAAAATTCTGCTAGTGGGTTGCAGCTTTAGCTTGTGCCCAAGGTCTCCAGCTTGCCCTTCCTGATGGGCCTCCCTATGGGTTTTGGACTTGTCTAGGTAGGTGAATACCACCTGGCCAGTGACTTAGCCAATTGCTTGCAATAAATCTCTTAGCACACGTGTCCAACTGGTTCTTTTTCTCTAGTTGAACCTGACTGCTACAGGAGTAGAAGGTAAGAACTGGAGGGCTATCATGGTCTTGCATTGTTTTAAGGCTAACAACCCCTTTGCCCAGATAAGTTCTTCAAATGTAAGGAGAGAGGTGGGGCCATTTTTCAGACAAGTTGCTGAAACAGCAGGGAGTTCTTTTGTTCTCTAGTTTTGTACTCAAAGCAGATTTAATAGTCCCGCCTCTTTTTTGGCCTTAATTCTTCCAAAGGCCTTTGGGCTCATAATGAGTCAGCAAACATATCTAAGGTTAATATAGTGAGTCAATACAGCCAATGCCACTGGCTGGCTGAGGTGTACGTGCTGGCAGAGCTGGGTTTGAGAATTACCCTCGGCACTGTTAACTCCTTCAAGAAATGAATTGCATCCCACAAGGTTTCTTTTCCACTGGTCAGTTCCCAGTGTGTTAAGCAAGTCCAGGACAGGTGAGAATAATGACAAGATTTCAGTTACATTTTCTGATATTACTGTATGTACCACTAAACCAACCAATAAGCAACACGGTATTTGAGACCAAGGATTTGAATGGGTGTGGCTCCTTAGTATCAGGAAGATGAACTTGAGATTCATGACCTCAGCTGGAGCAAGGAGTGAGGAGCACTGGGCACTGTCCCTCTACAACTGCATCTCTGCAGCAAAATATTCTTTCCTTTTGACTGATTTTCAAATTTATATTTGGGTTTTATACGTAAATTCTCATTCCCAACAGTTCACTAGTTCCATAAATTTACATGCTCAGCAATTTGAACTTGAACTGTTTGGCATAGGTCTTAGATTGATTGGGGTTTTCTCTGTGACCTCTTCTAACATGATATGAGACTTTAGTGTTGTGCTGTTGTCCAATGAAGTGGGCACATGTGGCTTTTGAGTATTTGAAATGTGGCTCCTTTGAGTTGAGATGTGCATGTGAAATACCTCAATGCTGTTGAAATGGTAATAGTTTGGATATATTCTTAAGAAAATACATTATTAAAATTAATTTCACTTTTTGTTATTTTTCTTTTTAAAATAATTATTTATTTAGTTTTATTTATTATTGTTGTTATTTTTTAATTTGACCAAAGAGAGAGAGAGAGGAAAAGTGAATAAGCAAACCACCAGGTTCAGGATTTGAACCACGGTCGGCTATGTGGGAGTCCAGTGCCTCAACTACCATGCCACCTGTACCTGAAGACCCCATTCTTGTTATTTTTCTAATATTGCTGCTAGGAAGTTTAAAATGCATCTGTGACTCACATGTAGACTCCTTATATATATTTCTACTGTATAGCATAGCTCTAGTGGATGCTAGGTAAATGATTATTTACTTTTCTGTTTGATTAACACATACCAAATTATAATGTTACTAACAGACATTTATTTTTTTTTCTTTATGAAAAAGCACACATGTGTGAATGTGAGAGGGAGAGGAGCACTCTCCACAGGGGCTGGTCATACCACAATCCCCATCTTCCAGTCCTCTGGCCTGTTGGATTTGGGCAGCTCAGGCATGTTTCAGGCTGACCAGGCTGGAGAGTCACACCACTGTCGCTGTGTGGCTTCCAGCACTGCAGTTTGATACCCAACAGCCTGTGTCTGGCCTTTACTAACATATTTAATTTTTTCAATATCTTATTTTTTTTTTAATTATCAGATGGCATGTATACTTGCCAGAGAGAGCCAAGAGACAGATAAGGAGAAGGAGAACTACCCCTCAGTGGAGCATGGTCACAACATAATCCCTTCTCTATCTCTTCATTTTGTTGGGACTTTGGGCACACAGGCCACGTTTCCTAAGCTGTAGGGGCTGGGTTTGAACTGTGGTCAATCACATGGGATACAGTTCTCTTAACCACTATGAGGCTGGCCTCAAATATTTTTTTAAGGAATTATTTTATTTAACTTTATTTATTTATTTATTTTAATTTGACCAGAGAGGGGCAGAGTGAGAGGGAGAGAAAGAAAAAGAGGGCAAGTGAGAAAACAAGCTGCCAGGTCTAGGAGTTGAACCGCGGTCAACCATGTGGGAGTCCAACACTCTCAACCACCATGCCACCTGCTGGCCACTGGCCTCATATTTTACATTCTAAGTACTATATCCCTCCATGCTAATATTAGCCATCAAAAACTGAACTCTGCTGTCTCCTTTCACATTACCTTGAAGGTCTGAGTGAAACAGTGGCATCACTTTCTGACTTTCTTAGAAGCAATTTTTTTTTTCCTTTTTCCTAATTCACCTGTGATCATAGCAAAGCACCGTTTTTTCAGTTAAAGTGCTCATTTTCCTTCCACTTACTGACTGAAAATTTTGTCAGTCAGTCTGACTGCAGATGGCTAATAAAGAATTTTCTATATTTTGTTGGTATTTAAGAAGTTGCTCAAAATCCCGTCTTTATCCCCCTTTCTTTCTTCACTGCTCACTTTGGTTTGCTCTGCCTACCCCACAGATTTCTTCCTTTTTTGAGGAAATGTGTCAGCATTGTGCCAAAAATGTTGCCAGGCCACTGAGTGGGCAAGTAGAATGTCTTGAAGAGGCCTGCGTATTGTCTAGAGAGAATGGAGCTGTTCACCTCTCAGCACCTGGGGCTGCATCTGCTTGCCCTAGCCATTCTTCTCTGCTCTCAGCTCTGCTACTGAACAGTTTAACCCAGGGCTTCCATTCCAACCAACCAGTAGGGAGTAAGCTCTCAGGCTGGCCACATGACATGGTGCTTAAGAGAGCTGGGTTCCACGTGACTGACTGTGAGTTTTGAATGCTGGCCCTGGTTGCTTGAAAAACATGACTGGCGCATGTGCATGTGTACCCCAAATCCCAACAGAATGAAGAAAAGAAGGAGACAGGATTGCCGTGTGACCATGAACTGTTGGGAGTGCTTTCTCCCTCTCTTTCTCTGTCTCTCTGGTAAGGGCATGTGTCCCTGACAAATTAAAAAAAAAATAAAATATAAGAAAGAAAAAGAATAATCTCCTGAACAGAAAGTGATAGCAATAGGGGTTTCTCAACACCAGAGCTGACAGCAGTAGTAATGGCTCTCAGAATAGCAATATGCGGAAAGCTTTAAGTTCAAGGGAAACTTTAACCAAAGGCAAAATGAACACACAGGCAGTGGTACATGGAATGTGTGTGAGTGTGTGTGTGTGTTTGTGTGTGTAAAAGGGTTCGCTTGTTGGCTTACTGTCTTGCATTTCATTTTAAATTATATCTTCTATTTATTTAGAATATTCCTTCATCTCTAATGAGGTTGTGGTAATAATAGATGGTATTACATCTAAACCACGTATTTTTAAAACAAAAAAGAAGGACACCTCCTCCTTTATTTTTTCTAAAGCTTTTGACTTCAGTGTGAAGAAAAGGCTTGGAATCACTGGTTCATATTATGGGTTAATTGACTTTTGTTCTAGAGATTCTTCCTGCGAAGTGAAAGTACCTGAAGCATCATAAGAAATCTTCATTGAGGAGAGTCCTTCCATTTTATTTGTCTCTTGAATCTCATCCTGTGTTAAGGAATAATGCATGGTTTATTGTCTTGAAAGACAAGTTATTGCAAAGAGCTGAATACCAACAAATGTGTAATGTTTTGCAGATGTGAGTTGATGGACACTTCCAGTTATCCTTTGCTCTAATTATTATTGATAAAATTTGAGGCTATTGTGTTTTTAAATATATGTACATAGAATCTTTAAATTCCCTAGTTCTAAGGTGATGGTTGCCATGGTTTGAGTGTGTCCGCTCACAGTTCATGTGTTAGAATTTGGTTGTATTGTGAAGGTAATGAGAGGAAACTTAGTCTGATTATAATGATGAAAGGTGGGGCCTTCAGGAAGTGATTAGGCATTGAGGTGGGGCCCATGATAGAATCCCGATAGGTTTATAAGAGAGGGAATAACACAGAGAAACAGACACAGACACAGCTGTGCTGTCTTGCTATGTGACCTACCAGCAAGAAGACTCTCACCAGATGCCTTCCCTGGACCTTAGAGCTCCAAACCATGAGGTGAATAAATTTCTATTCTCCCAAATTCCTTAGACTCAGGTATCTTCTGTTATTAGGAACAGAATAGACTAGAACAAAGATAAACTTTTAAATCCCAAATGACCAGAAGTGTTGTTTTCATCTGACTGAAGTTTATAAACCAATCTTAGTCTGCAAGATATTAACAAAAGTACATTGGTATTCTTTACTGATACTGTAGTTTGATTTCTAGGAAAAAAAAAAAAACTATGACACTATATTAGTCTATTTTGCATTTGCTATGACTATCACAGATTGAGTAGTTTATAAAGAATGGAGATTGTGTAAGGTTCTGGAGACTGGGAAGTGTAAGAGCATGTTGCTGGCATTTGGCAAGGGTCCATGGTGAAGGCGTCACACAGGGAGAGGGCAAACTTGTGTGTGCATGTGAGAAAGCGCAAGAAGGCAGCCTCTAAAACGACCCACTCTCAGGATAGCCCATCAGTCCATTAATCCATTAATTTCTGAAAAGATTAATCCATCAATTCAATGATTCTTGAATGGATTATTTTATTAGTTCAATGTGGAGCTTTCATTACCTAATCACCTCTTATTTGGACTTACCTATTATTAATATTGTTACAGTGGCAGTTAAGTTCAGTATTAGTTGTTTTTTTTTTTTTTTTTTTCATAGAGCGCCTGCACTACTTTCTGGAGAATAGAGCGCATGCACTACTTTCTGGAGAGACACAGAGAGACAGAGACAGGAAGTGAGAAATCAACCCCCAGAGGAAATGGCCACACCACAGTCACTTCTCCAGTCTCAGGATTTTGGGCACGCATGCATGCACATGCTCCTGGCATGATTTTAAGACACCAGTCCGGGACTGGAACCATGGTCGACTATGTGGGAGTCCGATGGCGTAACCATTATGTCATCTGCTGGTCCCAGTACAGCATTAGTTTTGACAGAGATATTCAAATTATAGGAGATACCAACAGAAATACAATTGGGAAGAACACTGGACTGATCTTGGCTTTAGCCCTCTCATCAATTAACTATGGATTCATCACCACATGACTGTTTTGAGCTTCAGTTTCTTTCTTTCTTTTTTTTTTATGAGAGATTTCTGCTATAGGGTGTCTGTGCTTACTAGAAAGAAATCCCCACCCCTCCCCCCACCACCAGGGGAACAGGATGGCGGCAATCCCTTCTCCAGTTTCCTCTTGGGATTTTGGGCACACACACGCACACACACACACACACACCTGGTGTGAGTTTTAAGTCTCTGGGTCTGGGACTCAAACTGCGGTCGAGTACATGGAGTCCAGTGACATAACCATTATGTCATCTGCTGGTTCTAGTTTCATCATTTAAAAAAAATTGTTTACTTTTTAAAAAATTTAATTAATTAATTAATGCTTCAGGACATGTGTGCCACCAGAGAAAGACAGGGAGAGAGAAAGCGAGAAAACAGGCTGCCAAGTAGGACTGTGGTTGGCCATGTGGGAGTCCAGCACTCCAAGCACTGTATGGCCCCATTTTCATCATTTTTAAAATGAGGTGTCTGTAGCATATCCAAGGCCTTATTGGGCCCTAAAAATTTCTTTGTCTTTTCTCTGACATCAAGATATTTTTCTCTAAGTAAGCAGCAGATGGCAGTGTGAAAATAGAGAACTTTGAAAAACAGTATTCTGTTTGCTGTTTTCATCTGTCAGAGAATTTCTATGACTGTCTTCCTAATGCTTAATTTTTTTTTAAAGGCTTGTGTGTTAGGCAAAACATGATTTAGGAATTTATAGACTAATACTAATATTATATATTTTAATAAGACAGTGCTTTTAGTTGTACATGCTATGAAAAGTATTACCTCTCATTGTCACCTCCAGCCACCCAAACTCTGGGTTTCCTTGTGGACATAACATGCATTAAAGAGCATAGATTTCAAGGATTATTTTGAGGATGAAACTTGAGACTTTTCAATTAGGTCAGTCATAATCACTGTATGTTTTAATTTCATTGTACTTCTTAAATTTATAAACACTGACTTTCAATGTCAATTTAGTTTGGTAAACAACAGAGAAGGGTCAGGCCTTTTGCTGTCAGACATCCATTTTTGAAATTTGACTCTTAAAATCTATTTTTGATGTATCTAAGTATTTCTCATTGGGTTTACAGACAGCTCAGCTATTGGATAAGTTTGGTCTTTCAAATGGATTTTCCTGTTAAAACACGGGCAAGCACCATCCCTCTTTGGTTGTCACACGAATAAGTCAGTTCTGCTCTTCCGGACTGGCTACACAGAGAAACTGAAAATGGCAGGAGCTACTTCATGGCCAAGGAGAAACGTGGAAAAGCTGTAGGCATTGGGAACTGTGTGCCCTCTCCTTAGTCTTAGTCTGCTGGTAAACATGTGTGCTTGGAAGATTCTACAGTATTAGAAAGGATGTGGCACTTGAGGTCACTGCATCCTGGCTCTGCCAATTAGTAATAGTGAGACTAAGGAAGGATTTCATATTTTCTCTGTTGAGGTGACTTAAAACAGAAGTAAAAGAAGTATGTAAAAATGTATCCAATGTCCTGAGCGTATAGTGTGGTGTTTTCACAAACTAACCCATCCGTATCGTCAGCACATTCATACGAGGAGGAACATGAGAATATTCTGGAAGTCTGACCTTATGCCCTTCTGATTATAATTCCCCACTATCTTGATTTCTAATGGTAGATTCGTTTTGCCTGTTCTTGTACTTTTTATCATTGCAATGACATGATTTGTACTTTTTGTGTGTTGCATGTCTACCACTCAGTCTATGTTCATCAAGTATATGTGAGATAATCCCGTTATGAGTGGTTGTAGATCATCTATTCTCATTGCCAGGCAACAGTCCGTTGTATGAATATGCCAGAGTTTACTTATACATGCTGCTACAGCTGAACACCTGAGTTTCTAGAACATAGCTAATAGAAGTAGTGCTGCTATGAACGTTTATGTATATGACTGTTGGTCTGGGCATTTCTGTTGGGCGTATACACTGAATCCGATCTAATGACTTTACAGTGTGTTCTGTTCAGCTTTCCTATGGTGCCTTCAGTGTATGAGCATTTTTCTTGTTCCACATTGTTAACCATCACTGTCTTTAGCCATCTGGGGGGTGTAGTCTTTGCCTATTGAAGATCATAATTTGTACCTTGAAAGGCTATTGCCAATTCAATTCAGGTAGGTTTTCTCCTTGCCTCCAGATCCTTTCTTCTCATTTGAACTTTGACAACCTCTCTGAGCATCAGCTTCCCTCCATGTAAAATGATACTGTTGGGTTGAATAATCCTTAATGTTTTTCACTTCTAATATGCCAAGCTCTGTAGTGCTTTTTGGGTACAGTGCATATGAGCGATAGCTTCATCAATTTAAATCTTATTACATGAGGGTTTAAGATCCCACTGTGCCCAATTATGCACAGAGCAAGTTCAAGTCACAATCACTTTTGCCTGTCAGTCAACAGTGCACAATAATACTAACAGGTGGGTACTATTATTACTTCAATTTTCAAAGGAGAAAATCAGGCACAGAGAGCTTAAATAAGTTGCATGAGATCTAATGGTAAGCAACTAATGGAATTAGAACTGAAATAAAGTCTTCATTTTTTAACTGTATGATCTTCCCATCCTGAAGCTTCAGTTGTCTTATCCCCATATGGTAATAATAATAGTATCTACCTCCCCAGGGCTGCCATTGGATTACAATGAAATGAGATTGTCTGTGTGAGGTATGTCACATAGTGTCTAGTGCACTATAAATACTCAGTGAATGTTTATTATTGCTATTTTAAGATGGAAAGAATCATTTGAACTTTTATGATGGATGGATCATCCAATGGTGTGTCCAAAGTTACTGTTAAACAAGTTAAAATGTCATTTCTCCTTTTAGGTCCTGTCTGCAGTCTCTGTGTCTCATCTTTTGGAGCAAGACCTGTCACCATCTTCAGTGGCTTCATGGTGGCTGGTGGCCTGATGTTGAGCAGTTTTGCCCCCAATATCTACTTTCTGTTCTTTTCTTATGGCATTGTTGTAGGTAAGGAATCTGGTCACTATGAGTTTTCTAACTTCAGGAGTCAAACATCATTTCAGCAGCCAGCTCTATTATTTACTTAATGTAAAGAGTGAAAACGCTCATTAATAATTTAAGGAGTCAAACATCATTTCAGCATAGCCAGCTCTATTATTTACTTAACATAAAGAGTGAAAACACTCATTAATAATTCACTTTCTTTTTAAAAAATCTTATTTATCCTCTGAGAAAGAGAGACAGAGAAAGAGAGAGATAGCTCCCTAAACAGGGTCTCAGTACCCAGATCTGCCCCTAGCCTCAGCCAGCCCCAGATTATAAACAGGTAATGCTGGAATGTTCTGGATGTTTCCATACTTGGCTTGTAGAGCACTGAGTTTTACTGAACCACTATCTGGCCCCATTGACTTTCAGTGACCACTTTACTAAAAATTGTTGCTTAGTGAAATGTTTGTCTAGTGAATTAAATTGTTGAACAAGATAAACATGTTTGACCAATTTACATGTCTCCTTGAAATGTATAGGAAGATTTTTCATTTCCTTGACTAAAAATGAACATTTTCTCCCTCCAGGTTCATTTCTAGTGGGTAGAGCTACTTCTGTCTCCTTCTCTCCACTTCTCTCTGTCTCTCTGTGTATCTCAGTGTCTTTTAATTAAAAAAAACTTTTTTAAGGTAAAGTATTCTCTGGGCTTTCAAGCCCCTCCTTTATTCTTTCCCTATTCCATTTAGGAAAGTCACAAACGCAGGCCCATCCCAAGATGGATACCGAACTTGAGCTGTGAAATAATTGCTTTTACGTGGCATGCGGTTTTCATTTTTTGCTTTTAAAAATTAAAATCTAAAGTTTTTTTTATTATCTTTTTTCTTTCTTCTTTTGTTTTTCTTCTTTCCTCTTCTCTGATTCTTTTTCTTTTTTCCTTATTTATTGGCTGATCAGCCTCTATGCACTAAGTGTCTAGATAGGTCCAAGTGAACAGGATACAAGCATCTGAATACAATTGGGGTCGGAATATTCCTCTATTCCCACTGAATCAGGTGCACAAAAAGTGAAAATGGAACAGAAGAGAGATTGCAGATCACCTCCTCCTGCATGCTGCTGAACGCTCAGATGGAACTTCAAGAATTAGGGATAAATGCACCATGCATCATATGACTAGAAATCACTACAGGGTCACAAGAAATATGGGAAAACAAGAAAATACCCCTCCTCCAAGGGAAAATAATAAGTCCTCTTCATCCTCAGATAGTACAACGAAACTCATGGAAATGTAAGATAAAGAATTTAGAATATTCATAGTGACAAAGCTAACAGAGATGGAAAAGAAGAGAGACAGTGAACTGCAGAAGAGGCAGGAGATAAAAGCTGATAAGTTCCAGGAGGTGAGGAAATTCTTGCAAGATCTAAAAGAAGAAATACACATTATGAAAAACAGTCAAATGGACCTGTTAGAGATGAAGGCTATAATACAGGAACTCAAAATCTCCCTTGAAAGTATTAAAAGCAGGCTAGATCATATAGAAAATTGAATTTCAGATGTAGAAGATAGAATTGCTGTCCTAGAAAAATCTATCATGAAGACTGAGAAAATATATAAGAAAAGTGAGAATAATATATAAGAAATACTAGATACAATTAAACATCCAAACATCCAGATAATTGGTATCCCAGAAGGTGAAGAGAATCATAAGGGCATTGATAATCTATTCTATGAATTCCTGGAAGAAAACTTTCCAAACTTAGAGAGACATTTGAAGATCCAGTCCCAAGAAATACAAAGGATACCAAATAGAATCAACCCAAGAAGATCTTCTCCAAGACACATTATAGCCAGATTGACCAAAACGACAGAGACAAGATACTAAGATTGGCAAGAGAGAAATGGCAAGTTACCTACAAAGGATAACCCATCAGGCTAACAGTGGACCTCTCATCAGAAACAATGCGAGCAAGGAAAGAACTGGAAAATATATTGAAAGTGTTAAGGGAAAAGCAATTTCAATGAAGAATACTGTACCCAGCAAGATTATTCTTCATATGGGAGGAAAAGACAAGAACATTCTCAGGTAAACAAAATCTGAAAGAATTTACCAACACCAGACCAGATCTCTAAGAAGCTCTCAAGGGAGTGCTATACCAAATTAAATACCGACACACAGAAATAAGAGTTCAAAAACTAAGAAAATGGCCAACTTAATCATAGGAACAAGTCTGGAGTTGAATATAATATCCCAGAATTTAATCGGGAAGATAAAACACAACAGAAGATAGATTAAGTACATGAGACTAAACTGGTGAAATAGCATTTTATGACTTTTGACTAAAACATTGCTAATTTTCTTCTAGGCTTTGTTTTCCAGTTTTAAGGATTTTTGTCTTGTTTGGAGATGCCAATAGGTTCCTGTACCTACTATTTGAACAGAATCCTAACCTGTTTTGTGGCTTTAAGTTTTAAGCAAAGTTTCTTGGCATTTCTTTGATTTATTAAAGCTAAAACTGCTTTTCTTGACATTAAAAAATATATTAAAAATATCTATTTAATGACTGTAGTAAACTATATAGCATCAGCTAGGTGCTACCTTATAGTATATTCATTCTACTCAGAGTTTCACGTTTAAAGTAAGACATGTATTCGCAATATGTATATACCAGCTGAATTTAAGAAATTTTGTGAATCAATAAAATATGGGGGGAAAAAAGGAATGGGAAATACCTTGTCTGTAGGCACCTGAGATAGTGTGGGAGGAGGTTGGGAAATGGCAGAGGGTGTGAAATAGGAAGAAAAATATATGTACATATGTATACATATATATTTATGTATATGTATATATGTTTTTCAAAGATTAATTGTGATATGGAACCTAATACCATATCAGTATATTTTTAATATGTTGTTATATTAGAACTATTTTTTTTATCTTGTACTTATCTGATTTTTAAATATCATGCATAGCTTATTTGAAAAATATTGGTTTACTGAGCTATGTAAGAACTTGAAAATGTTAACAAAGTTTCTTATGAAACAGCAAAAAATCACTTTTGTGAATATCATCAATGACTTAATCAAAAAATCTTTATGTATTAGGAAGTTGTCAAATTCATAATGGCAGATAAAAGTTTTCTAAAATTCTAATTTTTTGCTGGAAAACTTGTATGTGAGAATTACTGTCAATTGTTTCTGTTAGATTCATTTTCAAGAAAGAGTATGTGATCTAGCTAAGGTTAAATAACCACAGTTAGGCGTACATACTTTCAAATAAAAACAGGGTTGTTTGAAAAAGTGGTTATTTTAGCTGACTACTAAAACAAATTGTGTGTTTTTCCTTGTAACAATTATTGCCATTCAGATGAAGCATTTAAAACAAATTTGTTTGACTTTATTCTGAGTTGTGTGGTGGTGAAACCTATAGGTATAAATTTTAGTATGAATTCCTTGATTTGTGCTAAGGCTTTTGCAATTTTATTCACCATCTGTTTTGCACCATCAGCATATGTGGGAACACAGGTAAAAAGACAAAACATTTTAGTATTATTATAAAAATTGTTTTAACTCCACAGACTCTACGAAAGATCTCAGGGGCCATAGGAGTTCACAGACCTCTCTTTAATAACTGCTGGTTATACTGATACAGATGTGGGGAGATATGCCACTTTCTGCTTTGTGAAAAGTTTAAAGAAAATGTATTTCAAATTTCTGCTGAGTTAAAAAAAATGAGATATTCTTACCTGTATCCCATGGACTTGAAATAATGTTTTCAAAATGATTTCTTTTTAGTCTAAGGCTAAAAGTTTAGAAGTTGGTCTTTCAATATTTTTGGCATCACCATTCAGTTATCAGAAATGTCTTTTACTCATGTCTCTAATAATTCACATTTGTCAGAGTACTGACAGCCAAATCACAGAAAAGTAAATCCATTTACCCTCCAAAGGCTTTCAAAAATTTAGTCTCAGTCAAGGGTGACATTTTTTGGCCTCATCACATTGATTGTTTAGAAACAGGTTTTATTTCACATTTTGAAGTGACTTATAATATGTAGGAATGACAGCTATATAAATTAATCGAACTCGTGTTTTAGTTAGTGAGATTGTAATTTTTTTCCTTAAATAATTTGAATGTTACTTTCATTTAAGAATTTTATTTAAAGTATGTTTTAATCTGTTGGGTTATTGGGAAAGACATGGTGCAGTTTTGTATAGAAAAACAAAGAAAAATACCTTGTGAGTTTCCCAACAACCTAATATCTAGTTTCTTTAAGAAAATTTTTAATGCAATCACAGATGAGCATATGAGTCCTAGGTTGTTTGAAGTGCACAATTTTCTAAAATGTATTTGAGTATTGTTATTAAGTGCATGTCTTTCTTTTAATCATAGTCCGTATAGCTATTAAAGTCCCTGACTTACCATGACGGTTCAACTGATGATTTTCCACCTTTATGGTGGTGTGAAACTGATTGATTCATTAAGTAGAAATCATTCTGTATTTCATTTTCAGTAGAGTATGCAATAAGTTGCATGAGATATTCAACATTTTCTTACAGAGTAGGCTTTGTGTTATCTTTGCCCAACTATAATCTAATGTAAGTGTTGTACACATGTTTAAGTTAGGCTAGGCTGTGATATTGAGCAGATGAGGTGTATTAAATGAATTTTTTTGCTTACAATATTTTCAACTTATGATAGCTTTATCAGGACCTACATTTATTTTAAGTCAAGAAGCATCTGTAATAAGTGTTATTATTATAATAATTTGCTTATTGAGTCATAGTTATAATTTGATTTGTATGCTATGGCAATGTATTGTTCTTCAAGAACAAACAGTTGTTGCAGAAGAAAGGCAAAAAGTGAATGAATTAGAACCAAAGGAGAATTTACAAAATTGATAGAAAAGTAAATTTAAAAGTAAAACAGTAATAGTACAGCAAACAACTATATGCTTGCCACTTAAATTTAATTTTGTATTCATCTTTTCTTTTTTTCCTTGCAAAGGTATGTTAAAATCCATTAAGAACATTGTGACATTATACTTCTAAATGAGTTAGGACACACTTCTCAAAGATAAAAGACTCATTAACACAAATTTTACTATGATGGGATTATCTGAGAACTCCAGAAGACCTACATGAAGGCTTTGGTGTGCAAGACATGAGCTCTAGCAAAATAGTTTGTAGTGATGATATTTCAAAAGAGGTTTTTGCTTTAGGGTATATGTGTTCTCCGGAAGGAGAGAAAGACAGAGATAGTGAGAGGGAAAGTAAAAAATCATCCCCATGCTTCAATCCTCTCTCCTCCATTCTCCTCCCAGGTTCTTGGGCATACATGTACCCATGCCCAGCATGATTTTGAAGTCACTGGGTCCAGGACTTGAACTGTGGTCAGCCCTGTGTGACCCAGTCTAGCAACGTAACTGCTATGCCATCTGCTGGCTTCATGATAGAGATTTTAAAAAGATGTTTAGAGGACCGAAAGGAGGAAGAACAGGTAGCTGAGAGCCAGAACTTGGTAGAGAGACAAATACAATGGGCAAATCTGATAACATTTTGCTATTTAGTGGACGATTTAATCATTTTCTCTATCTCTCCATGATATCCTAATTTACATTTGCATTTTTCATTCATGCTTTGGAAACTGGATTGCTTCTTTACTTGACCCTGACATTAATGTGGGTGTCGGGTGAAAAATGAGGTGGTTCAACTGAGAGCTATATAGCTAACATGGAAGGAGCCTGGGAATCCTCACTCTGAAGATTTAGCCAGTCAGTAACGGTGTTCTATTGGAGATACTTGACCATTTTATTTAATTTTTCATTTCTTTTTGCATTGAAGTAATGTAGTGTGTCTTAATTTATGCGATGTCTTCTTGTACTTAGGTCTTGGATGTGGCTTATTATACACTGCAACAGTGACCATTACATGCCAGTATTTTGACAGCCGTCGAGGGCTTGCACTTGGCCTAATTTCAACAGGTACATTTTCAAAATGAGTACAATGCTGTCACTGTTCAACCTTTTAAACAAAGTTAAAAATTACCAAGCACAGGCATGTTTAACTATTACTAAGCTAATAGTTAATAGTTGGTAGTAATCTTTTCTGGTTCTAGAAGGAAATTTTATTTTTTATCATGAATATGAGAGTAACTATCAACATACATATACGAAAAATCTGGGGCTTTAGATGTCCAATATAACCTAAGAGAAGAAAGCCATCGATCTAGTAAATTGAGTTACATGCTGGTGAGTGCTTTGCTGAAAAAAGAGCAGAGGGCAATTCTATCAAGTACTTTATTCCTGAGAAAAATAGAAATGGAAAGAAAATTGACACCCTTACAGCCACTGTCAAGAAAGAGTGATACTGATCATCTTTCTACTTCCATTATTGTGGAACTCACCGTGTTTCTAAAGTAATGATTTCTACATACATCTTGCCAGCCTATATGCATATCCACATGATAGGCTGTTTATTCTTGCTATTCCTTTAATAATCAAGAACACTGTGGGGAAAAGATGTAAATAAAAATATAAATTTTAAATATAAAAGCCTTCTGGATTCCTTTGGACATTTTTGAGTGGTGCTTTGGTTTTCAGATGAGTTCTTTTAAAGTTGCTTAGGGAACTTATCAAAATTTCTGTGGTCAGTAGTTTATGAGTTTCTTTAGGGAGGACAGCTGCCAAATTTTCTAGTTGTAAGTTTACAAATGTTACTTGTTAGCAGGCAAGTATTCCTGGGAGGTCAGGCTTTTTGACAGGTTGTGTAACTTTAGTAGTTATTCTGGAACAGGATCCAATCTGTTTTCTTCCCGAGGCCGACCCTTTGGCCTCAAGGTGATACCTGATTGAATTGAATCCAGTTGGTATTTACCCAAGGTAGTTTAAGAAAGCATTGCCAGGTGAGAACTGGGAATCATAATGGAGGGGGAGAAAAGGCCAGCCCGAGAAGATGGCTGTGGCAGAAATAGGAGAAGGTATGCAAAAAACAGAAGATGGGAATCCTGAGCAATTAGAATGTAAGCTAGAGAAACTATTAATATCAGGATCTTTCACAGGTGTGGGAGGGAGTGCAAGAGGAGGCACGGCGGCCTTCAGGACAGTGGGTCTTACCTATCCTTTGACTTCTTATATAGTATAATGTAGAATCATGTTGAGGTACAAGCACACACGCTGAGGCCTGGCCACCTGGTTTTGAATCCTGTTTCTGTCACTAGGTGTCTGGTGCTGGATAACTGTCTGCACTTCTGTTTTCTGAACTGTAAAGTGGGGATAACTGCACTACTCAATGAGTCTGGTTCCTGGGAATATTAAAGGAGTATACATATGGGAGGCTCATGGCAAGAGGTCTAAAAGTGTTAGCCATCGTAATTATGACCTAGATTTCTCTTAACGTCCAAATGTATTTGTGTTGAAGATGTTGGGGAATGTAAGTGTGGGAATTGCTCTTGCTTTTCACCCAGCCTAGCGAGGAGGATATAGGGCCTGGGATGTGATCAGTGAATAAAAAATGGAGCAATTATAGATAGTCAAGACTTGAAGGAGCTATAAGTTATAACTCACAGGGAGTTAGGTAAGGTGAAATTTGGAAGAGGCATGAATCCACTTTTAGTGAAAGAGATGGTAACAAAACAAAATCACAGTAGGCTTTTTTTTAATTAAAAAAATACCCCGAATCAAAATACTTGACATTTTGTGACCTAGTTGAAAGAAAGGAATGTGGGTACAAAACAAAGGTTTTGGGAAGGCAGTCTGCCTCCGTGGTAAGCAGGGTTGGCACACTAATGCTGGGGGGTTCTATCTGGTCTACTGCCTGTTTGAGTATGGCCCAAGAGCTAAGAATGGATTCTAAAAAAAAATTTTTTTAAAGAGATTTTTGCTATAGGGTACATGTGGTTCCTGGAGAGATGGAGAGAGACAGAGAGACAGAAAGTGAGAAATCACTTCCCAGGGTGGATGGCCACGCCGCAGTCCCTTCTCCTCCATTCTCCTCGTGGGATCTTAGGTCTATTGCACATGTGCCTTGCATGAGTTTTAAGCCACCGGGTCTGGACTTGTACTGTGGTAGACTTCTTGGGAGTACAACAACATAACAATTACACCATCTGCTGGTCCCGGTTTCTAAAATTTTTAATGATTGACACAAAAATAAAGAATATTTATGACATGCGAAAATTATATGAAATTTAGTGTGCATAAAAAGTTGTATTGGAACCCATATTTACTCTCTGGCCCTTTATAAAAAATGTTCATTGACCCTTGGTATTAATGAGTTAATCAAAGCATTAGTGTATCTCTTACTATTCTAGGTTCGCTGAACACCAATTAATATTTCCCTCTTTGTAGTAATGTATAATCTAGACCTACATGAAAGAAGGCATTAGTATTTTATTTTACTTTGCCCTTTACACTGATTGTTTTTAAAGTAGGATGCTCTTTTTGAAAATTAAAATTGGTAGTTTTATAGTTCACAAAATTCCACAAAGAAACTCTTAAGTTCTCTTCGTTGCTCTGAAAGAATTTCTGCATCTTTCTAAGCCATGGCCATGTCGGAGTCAGAGCCATTTGTTATTTGCTGTAATTTATGATAAGATGTGTTTTTACAGTAGGCATATCCATGACATCAGTGATGCCTCTGTGCTTGGTCCCGATCGTATCTCTGTGGGGTTCTGGTGTAATGTGGCATAGACCATTCCTATGATCAAACTGTTTAGACTCTATTTCTTTTGCAGATCTACTTATTTCTTTCCTGCTCTTTCATGTGGCATTTCCCATTGATATTTAAATTTTAAAATACTCAATTTAAATATATTGAAGACAGAATGAGATGAAAATAGTGCAAATTAGTTGGGCTGATGTAACTTGGAATGGCAGTGTGTTTGGAATGATGAGTGCTGAAAAGGTGGCGTGTTTACACTACTGCAAGATGTACAAAGCAGCATATTTTATAATTTTTTTAGAGGTTTTTGTTAAAGGCCGCATGCGCTTGCCAGAAAGAGAGGCAAAGAGACAGAGAGTGAGAAATCACCCCTCAAGGAGATGGCCATGCCACAATCCCTTCTCCTCCATTCTCCTCTTGGGATCTTGGGTGTGCATGCACACAAACCCGTTGTGAGTTTAAGGCACCGGGTTCGGGACTCGAACTGTGGTTGACTACATGGGACACCAGCAACATAGCCATTACGTCAACTGCTGGTCCTAGCATATTTTATAATTTAAATGCCCTATTAAATTCCATTTTGGGGCTGGCAGGTGTCGTGGTGGTTAAGGGTGCTGGACTCCCACATGGCTGATCACGGTTTGGGTCCTGGGCCTAGCAGCTTGCTTTCTCACTGTCCCTTTCTGTCTCTCTCTGTCCCTCTATGGTCAAATTAAAAATAAATAAATAAGTAAGTAAAGTTAAATAGAGTAATTCCATAAAAAAATTTCCACTTTTCTCATCATTTTATTACTACATGAATCACTCATTCTGTTGAGTCAGCAATGAATTTGAGCTATAACACCATGATACATATGCTAAAACTAAATACAGATCATTGGTCTCAAAAAGAAAAAAAAGAAAATTTGCTTTTTCGAAGAGAAACATATATAGCATGAATCCTGGCATATACAAAGTGCAAAAGAAGTATAACGCATAATATATTTGTTAAGAGCATGGGTGTTTGAAGTTGGACTGACTATGAATCCTACTTATCCAATTTGGAGCTTTGTGGTCTCTGGAAAATAACTTGGTCTTTCTTTTTTTTTCCTTTTTTTGGAGAGGTTTTAGCTATAGGGCGTGTGTGCTCGCCAGACAGACAGAGAGAGACATAGAAACAGAAAGCAAGAAATCACCAGGGAGGATGGTCACGCCTCACTTCCTTCTCCTCCATTCTCCTCTTGGGATCTTGGGCACACACGCACACGCGCCCGGCATGAGTTTAAGCCACCGGGTCCGGTACTCGAACCACGGTCGACTACATGGGAGTCCAGCGACGTAGCCATTACGCTAACTGCTGGTCCCAATAACTCGGTCTTTCTAGACCTAGATCACTTCATCTGTAGATTGGGAACAATACTAAGACCTACTCAATGGACTCACTAGAAGGACTGAAAAAATCTTTCAATGAAAAGTAGTTAGTCAACAGTGTTTAAATTATACATGCTAATTATTAAAATAACTGTCCTATCAACATTACTATTATTGTTGTTATCTTCAATATTCTTGTTGTGATTTTAATATGAAGATACATATGAATGTCAGTGTAAACAATAAATTGAATTGTGATTACAACTAATGTTTGTCCAGAGAGCCCCAAATCATAGGAGGTTGAAATTGAACAATTCCTACTTCTTTTCCTTTTTAGGGTCAAGTGTGGGCCTTTTTATATATGCCGCTCTACAGAGGATGCTGATCGAGTTCTATGGACTAGACGGTTGCCTCTTGATTGTGGGTGCTTTAGCTTTAAACATACTAGCCTGTGGCAGTCTGATGAGACCCCTCCAGTCCTCTGATTGTCCTTTGCCTGAGAAAATAGCTCTGGAAAATGTGCCAGATAGATACTCCATTTACAATGAAAAAGAAAAGAATCTGGAAGAAAACACAAACATTCTTGACAAGAGCTACTGTAGTGAGGAAAAATGCAAGAGCCCTTTAGCCAATGGAGACTGGAAACAGGAGAGTCTGCTTCATAAACACCCCACTACAATGGCCCACCCAAAGGAGCCTGAAACCTACAAAAAGAAAGTTGCAGAACAGACATATTTTTGCAAACAGCTAGCCAAGAGGAAGTGGCAATTATATAAAAACTACTGTGGAGAAACTGTGGCTCTTTTTAAAAACAAAGTATTTTCAGCACTTTTCGTTGCTATCTTACTTTTTGATATCGGAGGGTTTCCACCCTCATTACTTATGGAAGATGTAGCAAGAAGTTCAAATGTAAAAGAAGAGGAGTTCATTATGCCTCTTATTTCCATTATAGGCATTATGACAACAGTGGGCAAACTCCTGTTAGGGATACTGGCTGACTTTAAGTGGATTAATACCTTATATCTTTACGTAGCTACTTTAATCGTCATGGGACTGGCCTTGTGTGCAATCCCATTTGCCAAAAGTTATGTTACATTGGCAATACTTTCTGGGATCCTAGGATTTCTAACTGGTAATTGGTCCATCTTCCCCTATGTGACTACGAAGACCGTGGGCATTGAAAAGTTAGCTCATGCTTATGGGATTTTAATGTTCTTCGCTGGACTTGGAAATAGCCTTGGACCACCAATTGTTGGTAAGATCTTTTCTATGGTGCAATACAAATCTGATCTTCATTGAAATTCAGATTACAATATCAATCCAGATTTGCACAATCTGCATTGAATGTCTCATGTAAATGATGTTTTCTTTCAAGATCACTTTGATATAATTAAAAAAGCCGATATACATATTCTGAGGTTCATTCTTTATTTGGGAGAAACTCAAAATGTTGGCTTATTCCAATATTAATATTGAGAGATTCTCCTCTGTTAATTCTCAATAGGCTACACTGGGAGCAGGTGGGGTTGTATATATCCTGATCCTAACTGTATGTAAGATTGATGAGATTAGGGTATGGGTTTGTGGTTCATACTACTTCTGGGAAACTTACGTTTTCCTTATTGTCTTTTCAGGTTGGTTTTATGACTGGACCCAGACCTATGACATTGCATTTTATTTTAGCGGCCTCTGCGTCCTGCTGGGAGGTGCAGTGTTACTGCTAGCAGCCTTGCCGTCATGGGATACCTGCAACAAGCAACTCCCCAAACCAACACCAACGACATTTTTGTACAAAGTTGCCTCTAATGTTTAGAGGAACATTGGAAAACACTATTTTTTTTTGTCATTTTATACTATACGTAGCAAAAATATTTTAACATATCCTCAAGCAAATTCTCTAGAGTCAAGACTTTTTTTTTAAAGAGGGATTTTTTTGCTATAGGGCGTGTGCACTTGCCAGAGAGACAGAGACAGAGAGACAGAAAGTGAGAAATCATCCCCTAGTGGGGATGGCCACACCACAGTCCCTTCTCCTTCAGTCTCCTCTTGGGATTTTGGGCATGCATGCACACAGGCCCAGCGTGAGTTTTAAGCTGCCAGATCCGGGATTCTTAACTGTGGTGAACTACGTGGGAGACCAGCGATTTACACTTTTCGCCATCTGCTGGTCACCTGAATGAATTTTTTCATGCATACTCCATTCTTTATGTCCTGTTTGTGTAGCCTCTTTCTCTTGTATTCCTTTTCCCTCTACCCCAAGAAATGAGATTTTTCTGTTTTACTCATAATCATTAGTTCTTAACATTGTGAAAATTTTGGCCAGCCTCCTTTGTGCAACGAAAGTCTAGAGTCTAGTTTCTCTGTGGATTCCATTAGTCCCATGGCAAGGCACCCGGAGTGGGGGGTCTCTTCTATTTGAAAACTGATACAAGAAGTGCGGTGGGATATGTGGGAGGGTCACTAGGGAATAAATCACTCTTCTCTGGATTAGACTGGCTAGTAAATAGGAGACTTCAAGCCAGTTTGCAATGGAGCAAACTGATCATTGTTCTAAAAAGGTATTTTAAATTAGTCACTAGTTTCCATTATGCTATTTTATTTACCTTGATGAAGTGACCACCGGCTATTTGGTGCCCGCTGAATGTAAATTGTTCCAGTTCATGAGGTGTTTCCTAGAATGCAGGCAAACTCCATAGAGAGGGGTAGTCAGTATAGCCTTCTTCATGGTTGGTGGTCTGTCAGCATCCACTCAGTTAATGTTTCCAAGGAAGAACTGATTTGAGCCATTTCCAAATCGAAAATGTGTGTTTCAACCATTCCATTCTGGCAAATGGGAAGCATCCATTTGCTTTGGGGACAGTGGGGCTGGTTTTCAAGTCCTTGCCTATCTGCCCAATGAAGCATTTGTTTGGCACCGTCAGGTTTTACCACTGAAATTTTAATTCAAGGGCAGAACTAAACAGTGTGTGTGTGCATATGTGGGTATGGCACATGAGAAAGGACACGGGCATTAAGAAATTTGTATCCAAGTACATTTAACTTTAAAGACAATATTCCAAGAAGAAAACTCAATGTTTAATAAATTGACATTATTTTCCTAAAGAAGTGGATATTAAACTTTGGTATGTATCAGAATACCCTATAGACGGTTTAAAAAATATAGGTGCCTGGGTACTATGCTTTCAAATTGTATTTTTATACTTCTAGGCTGTGGCTCAAGCATCTATATGTACTGGGTTGTCAGGAAAGTCATGATTCATTTTTGAAAAGAAAAAGAGAAAAAAATACATCATGACTTTCCTGATGACTTAATATAACCAACTCTACAAGTGATTCTGATAACAGAGGCTGGATTGAGAATGGCTTTTGTAAAACTGGCAATGGAGAAACAACTTACTCTCTTACATAAAAATAAATAAATAAACCATGATGTCAAGGGTTTTTATAAATAGCCAAGGGTTTTTTTTAACAAAAAATAGGAGGCACCCTTTCCATTGTGCCAAAATTGTCTTTTCATTTCTTTTGAAATATGTAAGATTATTTTATACTTCTATGTTGCCTTTCTTCAAAGGCGCCTGAAGCACTTTATAAGCATGGGTCCTCACAACACCTCTGTGAGGTAGGTCAATAGTTCTTTCCTACATAGTAAACCTGGAGCGTGGGGAAATCATGATTGAGTGAGTCCTCCTCAGTAAGGTGACCTTGGGGCTCCCAGGCACCTCGCACTTCTCCATACTCAGACTTCTGGGAAGTTTTCCGTACCTCATTCTTTAGTCACTGTCAAGTGTAGTAAATAAAATAGGTGGCGTTTAAAAAAAAATAAATGACATGTTTGGCATTGAAAGTTTCTTTTTGCCAATATTATGTGTGTTTGGAAAATTCAGTAACAGGAAAAACTTTGACTTTTGTCCTGTCTCTACATTCATCCATGTCGATCATTGTCTCCGTGTATCTGCACTGAATCTGCTAATAACAATGGTGGTTTATCTATTGTCTAGGGAATGAATTTTAAGTGACAATAAAATATTTTGTGTTTGTTTTGCATCAGTTTGGTTGCTTTCTCTCCTTTTAGGTTTTAGTGATAGTTCACTTGAATGCAAACGTATAAATGATCTGATATAACTCAGACTTCAAATGTGGGGATTGCGTAAGAGCATATTCAGAAGTCTTACTACTTAGACCATTACCTTCCAAGAAGCTAATATGGGAGACCTGCAGAATCCTTTTGAAGAAAATGAGATATTCCTCTCTGAGAGTCTTAATAATGAGCTCACCTATCATTTGTATAATTCTTAATATGTTTCAAACCTATATTGTTTTACCTTCAACATAACCCTATAAGGGGACCAGCAATTAGCATAATGGCTATGTCACTGAACTCCCATGTAGCCAACTGTGGTTCTAGTCCCAGACCCAGTGGCTTAAACTCACACTGGGCGTGTGTGTGTGTGTGTGTGTGTGTGTGTGAGAGTGCCCAAGATCCCGAGAGGAGAATGGAGGAGAAGGGATTGTGATATAGACATCCCCCTTGGGGGGTGATTTCTCGCTTTCTATCTCTCTGTCTCTGTCTTTCTGGTGAGCGCACCCGCCCTATAGGAAAAACCTCTCTCTCAAAAAAATAAACAACCCTATGAGGTGAGAATTATGGTCCTTATTTTATAATATAAAAATTGTCAGAATGCTATGGACAGCATAGAAGTATAAGTAACTTTCGAAAGTGTAATGAAAATGGTTTCTCTTAGAAATCAAAGTAAACCCTATGGGCCTTAGCTGGAAGGATTGTTATAAAAAACATCTTTTAGTAAATAGAGAAGTCACCTATTACATGTAAACAATTGTTCAGGGCTAGACCATTTCCAAAGAATTAACATTAAAAAACATACTTAACAAAATTATATTGACTGAAATAGTGATCTTTCTTCTGTGACTTAAAAAATGTCTTGACTTTGGAAGTGCCCTGGGTTGAATTTGAGAAAGATGTGAAACAAGAAAGTATGTTAGGGACCTTTCTCCTTCATTTTGCTTTAACAGTGCCTCATTCTGTCTTTCTGTCTCCTGCTCCTAGGAGTTACTGGTGATCTAATTTTCTCTGGGGTAATCATATTATTGGGGGAGAAGTTTCAGCCACCAACTTTTAAAGGGTCCATGAGAAACAATTGCCAAGAAGCAGTAGTTCCAGCCCTGGGAGGTCATGACCAAATACATGTTGTGGCCAAGTCCCATGCTCCCAGATATCCCTGCCTCCTTGCCTCAGTGTAGAGCTTGCTTAACTCTGGAAGTTCCAGGAAATAAAGGAAGGCTTCATTTTGAGGGAAAGAATGTCTGTTTATTTAGAAGGAGTACTATATTGAATACATAAAACACACAATTTACATTAGCAGTGCTAGACATACAATTTTCTCTTCCATTAATAACAATCTTGGGACCTTTTGCTTTATATTCAGTTGTATCTGAAAGATGCCAGTTACCAAAAGCCATCTTTTCTTCTTCATCTTCATCTATATCATCTTCTTCTTATCGTTATAGAAAGTGTATTTCCAGAGACAGAGAGAAAGCACCCTCCCGGAAGGATGACCATGCTGCAATCCCTTCTCCTCTTGGGATTTTGGGCATGTATGCACACATGTCCAGCATGGTTTTCAAGCCATCATTTCCAGGACTTGAACTGCATTGTTGGCCATGTTGGGTCCAACCACTTTAACAACCATCCACTGACTGACTTAAGATCCCCCTTTGAGTAAGGAGTTTAACCAGAGTCAAACAGAATGATCAGAGCTCTATGAATGCATGGATAATACAAAAGGACTTGGAAAGTTCTTGGCCTAATAGAATTAAACACAAGCTTATTTTGGTTTATAAAAATCTGAAATACATACATAGTTTTTCATCATATGTATTCTCCATGAACAATTTTGAAGAGTCTTGGTGTTTGGGGGTAAATTCTTGTTAAGGCTGTGATTCTACAACTAGATTGCCTGGGCTCAAACCATTACTGTCTCTGTGGCGGGGGGAACAAATTGTTCAGTTCTCAAAGTCTCAGTTTTTTCATTTATAAAACATAGCACAGGACTATTGTGGGAATTAAATAAAATATCTAAGGAATATTAGCTATTTTTGTTCTCGCGGTTGTCACTATTGTTAAGTGTGTGGGTTCTCAGTACCTGAGCGAGGTATTAAGTGTGCCTGGGCTCAGGTGTCGGGTAAATGTTTGCATTAAAGGACTTTGCTTAGGAGCAGAATAATGAGCCTTCTGTTAGCCCTCATTTGTCCAACTGTCACGTCTCTTGCCGAAGCATAGTCTTGTCAAAATCTTTTGTCCTTAGGGATTCATGACTCAGCACATTTTTCTGGAATTGCCATTCAGAAGCTCTGACAAAACAAAAACACAGGCTGTTCCTCCACAAATCAAATAGCATCCACTTTGTAAATGAAACTTTGAACTTCTATTTTTTTCCTTAAGAACTCTCATTTGAGCTGCTCTGAAGGTGGGCCTGCAATTGGACAGAAAGCAAAATGATTCGATTTGTTTACCAAGCACTAGTTGGCTTCAGCTCGGGGCCCACTGCCTTTCTAGTACATCTCTGAGATTTACTCCAGAGGGAGTCTAATTCCTTGCCAGTCCTCAGGGATTGTTCTCCTAGAAGATCTCAGCCACATCAGTTGCTTTGTACTGCATGCATTCTTTGTCCTAAAGAGTCGTTACTCTTTATCTTTGCAAGAAGAAGAAGAAAAAGGAAAAAAAAACACCATTTAATGTTCAATTACATTTTTTTTCTGGGGGGCCAGCAGGTGGTCTAGTGATTAAGGTGGGCCAGCAAGTGGTATAGTGATTAAGGCGCTGGACTGGTTCGAGACTGAACCTGGTGGCTTGCTTTCTCATGTTTCCTCTCTCGCTATCTTTTTCTGCTGAGCACATGTACCATATAGCAAATTAAAAAATGATAATAATAATAAAATTAAATAAATATTAAAAAAAATTTCTGAGTGATATTACAACCTTTGACAGGTGATATGTTTTCAGTAAAGAATAATTAACTGTGGCCAAGGTTGTTGGCTAACTTGCTGTAGGTCATCTTAAAATGTCAAAGCTACAAAGATACACTCGTGTTTTCTTTCTGGAAAATGTTCTTGATGTGATAAAGCAGGTTGTTATTCTTCCAGTTTAGATCTGAAAATTGCTGAACACATAAAGCTTCAATAGGGCATTGCTTAAGAGTAGCTCAAGGGGACCAGCCCATGGCGTGGTGGTTAAGGTGTTGGACACTCCCACATGGCTGACCAAAGTTCAAGTCTTCAACCTGGTAACTTTCTTTCTCTCTCTCTCTCTCTCCTCTGTGGTCAAATTAAAATAAATGAGTGAATAAATAAAATAAAATAAATCTTAGAAAGAGTAGCTCAGTGGGGGCTGGCAGGTGGCATGGTGGTTAGCGGCACTATCCTCCCACATGTCCAATCACGGTTCAAGTCCTGGACCTGGTGACTTGCTTTCTTACTTTCCTTTCTCTCACTCTGTCCCTCTATAATAAAATAATAAATAAGTAGAGCTAAAACAAAATAGTTTTTAGAGACCAGCAGTTGGCATAATGGCTATGTTGCTGGACTCCCATGTAGTCAACCATGTTTCAAGTCCTGGACGTGGTGGCTTAAACTCACACCAGGCGTGTGCGTGTGCGTGCCCAAGATTCCAAGAGGAGAATGGAGGAGAAGGGATTGCAGCATGGCTTCCCCCCTGGGGGTTGATTTCTTGCTTTCTGTCTCTCTGTCTCTCACTTTCTGGTGAGCTCATGTGCCCTATACCAAAAACTTCTCCAAAAAAAAAGAGTAGCTCAACTCAAATGACTCTAGGACCCTGGCAATCAAGGAAACAGGTATTTTTCTGGAAAGCATTTTCTCATAAGCTTCGTACATGCAAACTCCCTTCCACAGTCTTTTTCCCTTCAGGAAAACTGACATAAGATACTGTAATTTCAATACAGTGGGATAATGCCATGGCCATGGGCTCATCAGAGCAGAGAGGGAGGGAGATACCTTTTCTGAAGTCCTGTTCTAGTTCCAGTATTGTTCCAACTATATCCTGTCCTATTTAACTTCCAGAGGCTTTAGCAGGGCTGGCTGCTTTGTTATCAACATGCCACAATTTGAGCTCTGGCTCTCTCTTGGCAGTTCCAGGTATTTCGTTTTTTTCTTTCTTTCTCCTTTTTTTATTTTTAAGAACTATTAATTAATTATTATTTATTATTATTATTTATTTTTAATCTGCTAAAGGGCACATGCTCTTACTAGAGAAAGAGAGAGAGAGAAAGAGAGAAAGCAAGCTGCTAGGTCCGGGACTTGAACTGCAGTTGACCATGTACGAGTCCTATGCCATAACCACCATGCCAGCTGCTGGTCCCAGTACTTCATTTCTTATTTATCTAACAAATCTTAGCTGAGCACCTAGTAGAGTTATGCATTCTCCCTGTACAAAGGATATAATGGTAAAGTTTCTGACCTCTGAGCTTGTCAGAGCCCCGGAGTGGAAAGTGAGACTGCAATGCAATTCAGCAGAAGCCTCAGCTCCACTGGAACTCTCTGGAGCTGGGCTGCCCCTTCTAGTATTGTCCCAATCACATCTGACTCATGCTAAGATTTCCAAAAGGATGGGTTTGGGGACCAAAATGCCAATATATTAAAATGGGCCAGCAGGTGGTGTGGTGATAACAGAGTTGAATATCACATGACCAACTCCATCATTCAAGACCTAGATTCAGTGGCTTGCCAAACACACTGGGCACATGTGCATATGTTCCCAAGATCCTGAGAGGAGAACAGAAGAGGAGGGATTGTGGCATGGCTATCCCCACTGAGAGATGATTTCTTATTCTCTGTATCTCTGTCTGTCTCTGGTGGATGCAAGCACCTTATAGCAAAATAATTTTTTAAAAAAATGTATGAGAAAGGAGACTTGGCCTTCCAGTTCATTTGGTAGTCACCCTTTCCCTGTACGCAAATTGCATGAAAAATGAAATAATAATTGCAAAGTGTTTTAGGTTCCTGGGATCAAGACTATGATAGCTTGTCAAGTGATGTGTTTAATAGTTTTAGAAGAAGACAGCCTGGTTCAGCCCTTGCCACTCTGGGAACTGCCTCTGGACAGTGCCTGGTTGGACACTCACAACATTCACCTCTGTGGCAATCCTTCTGTAAATGCGAGTGACCAACTTCTATTCTCTTTGTATGTTCAGTCAGGGGGCTGCCGAGTGCTGCTGGTCAAAAGTACTGGGCAGGTCTCTGCACAGAGGCATAGTGTTCCAATGTGTGTTAGATCGCTCGGAAGGTAATCTACTCAGGCTGTACCTACCTTTTCCTGAAGGAACCACAGTCACCATCCAGCAAAGAGGGAAACTGAAGAATCAGGTGAGCCAAACAATGACTGCTCAGTCGTCAATTAAATGTCTGGTTGGCTCATTTTTAGAAAGTTTTTGAATAAGAGAGACATGAAGAAACAGAC